>NW_006771034.1:101801-108366 GCF_000442215.2 Lipotes vexillifer
GCAGGAAATCTCCTCTGTTTTGTAGGAAGCTGATGGTACCTCCCTGGGGCCATCCTAAGAGAAATCCGGGAGATAACAAAGGCAGACCCTGCAAGTGGGTTTTCAGTGCTGGTCTGCCATGTGGTCCCCTGTTCTTCAGCTGCCTTCTCTTTCAGCATCCCCTAGTCTGGGGGTCACCACAGGAGGAAAGAAGAAAAGGTTAGAGGGGTAACTGGCTCATTTGCAAGTATTTGTCTGTCTCTCTTACCTCTGGAGGAATGGCACTTTTGAAATAATAGTGACTGCCAGCCCTTTATGTTACTTATTAGGCATCCCATATTGTTTGGCATTGACTTAAAAATATGCATACCAAGTCTTCCTATTTCAGAGCTGATGAAAGGACTCATTCTTCCAGGACTCCTCTTGTTGTTATAACAACAATGGTAAATCTCTGCTGACTGATTGGAGGAGGCCATTGAACTTGACAGTAATAATTACTGAACAGAGTGTTTACATCAGGGTACCTGTGAGCCATCCAAGTGCTTCAACTGCACAATTAACAGGACCAGCTAAAAGTCTACATCACTGTCATAATATTTACTCTGAAAACTCACAGTTGGACTAAAGTTTCTATCGCAGGCTCTGCTGACATCAAGGAATCTTAAACTTCCTTTTTGACAGGGAGGTTTATGGGGCCATACATCGGCAAACAAAACACAGTTCCTCTTGCAGATGCGCATTGAATTCATGGGCTATTAACGATTGGTGTTGGATTAGAGATCATCTATTCAGTTGTTTCTAAACTTGGCTGAACCACAGAATCTACCAGGGAGACTTTAGAAGTTTCTGGATTCCTGAGCTCCAGCTCTGGGTACCAGGACGTTGTCGATATATTCTCTTAAATGCAAAGGTTATTCTTCCAGTTATGAGAACTGCTGATCTCATTTTGAGGATGCTGAGGGCTACAAGATTGAAGTCACTTGGAAGTTTAAACCAACCCAGAAGCCTCGGCCTCTCTGAGTGGAAGAGATGGATACTAGTGACCCCTGGGGAACACTTTTGTTAATAAAATGCTTTTGTTAAAAAAGTCTCAATTTTGACTTCAAGGGAGGCACCTTCACAGTGTTCCTAAGAGTGGATTCTTTGACTGCCCTCATAGAAACTCTCTCGGGTGCTTGTTAAGAATTCTGATTCCTGGGATCTCCTGTAGACCCACTGTATCAAAAGCTCTGAGGGTGGGGCCCCAGGAATTTGTATTTAAACCCACCCTTCATGTGTTTCTGATGCACATTAAAGTTGGAGAGCCATTGGGTTTTCTCTCCTTTTGTATCAATTGGCACCTCCCTGTTTGTGGCTGATTGGTCAGTGCCAGCTGACCTCACGGGAACTGAAAAGTGCCAACCAGGAACACGTCCAGTGCTCATTCCTTGTGCCATTTGATGCTGTGGACTGCACACTCTTGAAATGCTCTATCTGGTGATTTCCATGTCCACCCCCCTTTCTCTATGTCATCCTCTGTCTTGCTATATCACCCTTGGACTTACCTCGTTCTTGGACTCCTCTTCTTCCCCCGCCCCTCCTGAGCAATCACACATCTCTCTTGATTCCTTTACAATAGCAGTGATGATTTCTGACTGCCTTCACCAGCCCAGACTCATTCCCTGAGCTTCAGCCCCACCTGTACAACAACTTGTCCAGTACCTGCATTTGGATGTCCCACGGTCCCCTCAAATCCACCTAGCTGAATGGAGCTCATGAACCTCCCTGAACACCTGTTCTCTCTCCACTACTTGAGTTGATGGTGTTGCCATTCATCCACTTAGAACCCCAGACTCTTTCCTTTCACTTTACCTCCATCCGTGAGCAAACCTTGCTGATTCAGGCTGTTAAATATACCTGAGTCAATGATATCTCAATAAAACTGGAAGAAATATACCTGAAATCTATTGTCTCTTTTCTCTCCTTTATGCCATTGACTTACTCCGGACCTCCATCATCTCTCACCGGGGACTTATGATATCCTTTCTAAGCTAATCTTCCCACCAGTCTTGTTCTCCCCAATCCATCAACCACATTGTCTCCAGAGTGATCTTTTAAACATCTGGCCACACCACTCCTTGTGATTAAAACCCCTCAGAAACTCTGCATTGCCTTCAGGACTCCTTAGTGTGCTACTCAAGGTCTTCTAAGCTCTGCCTGTTCCTCCACTGAGCGCCTGTTCATCACTTCCCCTCTCTTCCCCGGGCACTTCACATTCTAGCCATTCTGAGTTACTCTGCTCCCTGGAGCCTTGAGGCATTTTCAGAGGAAATTCCCAATACCTGGACCCCTCTTTCCTTCTCTCTCCCTTTCTGTCTATCCATTGAGTCCCTAAGCATCCTTCTAGATGCAACTCTGTCCCTCTGAAACCTTGGTTGACCCTCTGGCAGGGGTGTGGCCTCCACACTGTTCACCATCCCATCCCATCCCCACCTCCATCATAAATCTGCGTGTGCAGATTTGTTTGCACGCCTACTACCCCTCCTTGACTAGACCCATCTATTACGTCCAGTGCTGAGAATTGTGACTGGTTCTTAGTAGGTCCTTAATTAGCACTTCTTGGGGGAATGAATGGATGAATTATTCATAGTGTCTGACTTTTAGAACCATATATTATATAAAAATCTATACTTTAATTTTAGCCGTTCTTCCCATTTATGAAACACATGTCATGAGTTCATGCGCTGGCAGTAGAGTTCATAAAAATAACTATGCATTCTGATTAATTGACTCATATTACCTAATGAATTTACCCATTAAGGGGTCAGCCAGAATCTGGGCATGAAGCAAATATACTGTGGCATGGATCAACATTACAACCAAGTCCCTTAAGAAGCTGATAGGAAGGGGTTTTAAAAAACAACCAAGGTTACTAGGCATTACTTCATCTTTTACAACACACTGGACACTTTTTCTTAAAACCAAAGGAAACCATATTTCATCATGGTAAGGAAGCATCATTAATAATGGAAAACAGAACTATTCTAACATTTTAGCTAAAATCATAGTGTCGGCTGTAAGTAAAAAGAAGTTTGAGATGCCCAAGTGGGTCTATATTTTCTTGGTCCTTTTGTCCACTGAAGGATGCCTTGAGTGGCTGGAGCTGAATCCCATCAGCAGGCAGGGAAGTGTTGGGGTGAGACAGGGGTGTGGGATGGAGGAAGCAACACATCAGTGACGCATACTGGGAAATAATTAGGTTTGAGTACAGCACGCTTAGACTGCAAAGCCGTGAACATGTATTGACTTGTTCTCTAGGCCAGGCACGGAGTTTTGTGTTTTATATAACCTGTGCCATTCAATCCACTCCACCCCCCTATGAAACTACGATGAATTTCTTAATTTTATACATGTGGGAGCTGTTAATTGATTCTTGGTAGTTCAGGAAGTAGCTGAGGAATTAGAAAACATGCACCTGATCCATGCCCTCGTTACGATTCAGAAGAGATGGCAGTTAGCTTACCTGAACTCAACGGGAGGAGACACAGCTCACAATTCCTCTGTATTCTTGTCCCCCAATGGACTGTCCCTTGATTCTCTCAGAACTCACGCCTCTCGGGTTCCCACCCCTTGCCCAGATGGCACAGGTGGCTGTATTGGGCTGCAGAGCAGCCCAGACTGACACAGCTGTACTCTCTTTGCAGAAGGGCTTGTCAGCTGAAAACATCTCTGTCAAGCTCACGGTGGGAGAATGCAGTGTGGTGTCTGACCAGAAAATGCCCCGTTTGGGGCTTCCCTGGTGGCGCAGTGGTTGAGAGTCTGCCTGCCGATGCAGCGGACGAGGGTTCGTGCCCCGGTCCGGGAGGATCGCACATGCCGCGGAGCGGCTGGGCCCGTGAGCCATGGCCGCTGAGCCTACGCGTCCAGAGCCTGTGCTCCGCAACGGGAGAGGCCACAGCAGTGAGAGGCCCGCGTGTCGCCAAAAAAAAAAAAAAAAAGCTATAAAAAAATGCCCCGTTCCCTCTACTCCTGCTGGCTATGGACAGTTGTGACTTTCATGACATCAGGGACTGGTGTTAGACTAGTAGGGGTGTTAGAATAGTAGGGGACAAGAGCGTTAGTTCCTCATAATTCCCAGATGAGAACCATGGGACCCTGGGCGGGGGTGGTGGTGGGCGTGAGCTTGCTTGTCCAAAGTCACAGCAGTGCAGGTGTGGAAGGTGAGAGTTCCCTAACATGCCAGGGCTCTTGTCCCTCCACTGCCAAGGCTCCACTACATGCCAAGTTCACCAGCACTCTCCTTGCTCCCTGCCCAGTAGACAGTAGGTATCATTATTTTTTTAATTTTTAACTTTTATTGTATTTACTTTTTTATACAGTAGGTTCTTATCAGTCATCAATTTTATACACATCAGTGTATACATGTCGATCCCAATCGCCCAATTCATCACACCACCATCCCCAGCCCCCTGTGGCTTTCCCCCCTTGGTGTCCATACATTTGTTCTCTATATCTGTGTTTCAACTTCTGCCCTGCAAACCGGTTCATCTGTGCCATTTTTCTAGGTTCCACATACACGTGTTAATATACGATATTTTTTTTCTTTCTGACTTACTTCACTCTGTATGACAGTCTCTAGATCCATCCACATCTCAACAAATGACCCAATTACGTTCCTTTTTATGGCTGAGTAATAGTCCATTGTATATATGTACCACATCTTCTTTATCCATTTGTCTGTTGATGGGCATTTAGGTTGCTTCCATGACCTGGCTATTGTAAATAGTGCTGCAGTGAACATTGGAGTGCATGTGTCTTTTTGAATTGTGGTTTTCTCTGGGTATATGCCGAGTAGTGGGATTGCTGGATCATATGGTAATTCTATTTTTAGTTTTTTAAGGAACCTCCATACTGTTCTCCATAGTAGCTGTATCAATTTACATTCCCACCAACAGTGCAAGAGGGTTCCCTTTTCTCCACACCCTCTCCAGCATTTATTGTTTGTAGATTTTCTGATGATGCCCATTCTAACCGGTGTGAGGTGATACCTCATGGTAGTTTTGATTTGCATTTCTCTGATAATTAGTGATGTTGAGCAGCTTTTCATGTGCCTCTTGGCCATCTGTATATCTTCTCTGGAGAAATGTCTATTTAGGTCTTCTGCCCATTTTCTGATTGGGTTGTTTGTTTCTTTAATATTGAGCTGCATGAGCTGTTTATATATTTTGGAGATTAATCCTTTTGTCTGTTGATTCGTTTGCAAATATTTTCTCCCATTCTGAGGGTTGTCTTTTCGTTTTGTTTATGGTTTCCTTTGCTGTGCAAGCTTTGAAGTTTCATTAGGTCCCGTTTGTTTATTTTTGTTTTTATTTCCATTACTCTAGGAGGTAGATCAAAAAAGATCTTGCTGTGATTTACGTCAAAGAGTGTTCTTCCTATGTTTTCCTCTAAGAGTTTTGTAGTGCCTGGTCTTACAACAGTAGGTATCATTTTATTGATTGGTGCCTAATTCAGTGATGCTCTTGCAGCACCCCTGGTCTGTCCTTTTGCCTTGAAGTTGAGTTGTTTCCTACACTCTCAGGCTGAGGTTATCACAGTCAGGTTCTAAGCCTCTTTCCTATTCATTTCTCCCTCCTCCTAGGTCTTTTGGCCTTTTCCACAGCATACCTTCCACACTGGTGCTCTTCAAACACAGCCTGTAGTTTTTCTCCCTTGCTGAAGCTATTTTCCCTGCCCAAACACCCTCCTCTCCTCTCCTCTCTCTGTGTTTTGATCATTAATAAGAATCATACTACTTTTAAAAAATACTTTATTTATTTTTAATTTCTAAATTTTTATTTGGTCGTGCCATGTGGCTTGTGGGATCTTAGTTCCCTGACCAGGGATCGAACCTTGTCCCTGGCAGTGAAAGCACAGAGTCCTAACCACTGGATGGCCAGGGAATTCCCGAGAATCATACTACTTTTAAGATACCCTCTCCAACCACTTCAGACCACAGGGAATCCTTATGTCAATAGTCATGGCAACTCCATCCTTTGAAACTCAATATATCCTGGCTAGGCCAGTGTTTTCCAGAGTAATTCCTGGAAGATGTGTCTCTCAAAGCACACCTTTCTCCCTGTATTCTGCTCCCCCTGAAGGATGGGTCCGTGATTAAGTCAGTCTGTGAAATGCCAAATGTTTTCTCTGCCTCACGGAGACTCACATTGCATGTCAGCACACTAAGGCTCTGAGAAGTTCTGCATTATAGAAACGGGCTTACTTTTTCAACCCTGTACTTCCCCAATTTATGTCCTTGGAACCTTTCATCTATGTGACTCTGTTAGCATCCTATTGAATGCTTTTTGGGGAATGCTCTTCTAGGAAGTTTATGACACACAATTAGAAATTTATAGGACTTATCTTCTCAGTCACACTGTGTAAGTTTCTGTGCTCTTTATCTCTCCCAAATGGCCAATAGAATGTTAATTTCTTTCTTTCTTTTTGAGAAGTTTATGTTGTGGCAAGTGCTAAGAAAGGTTTGCTTGTTTGCCAGTATGGAGTCCTGGTGCAGAAAAGATTTTCTTTCATGCTGGGATAGAGCAAAGGTAAGGAGTGGTCAGCAGGA
>NW_006771034.1:108376-129050 GCF_000442215.2 Lipotes vexillifer
AATTGTCCAGAGATGAGAACAACTTAGACTCTAAAGTTTTCATGAACAGTAAATTAGGTTGGGTTTAGAAAGGCCAAATCTGGGTTCAAGATGGCAGAGTAGAAGGACGTGCGCTCACTTCCTCTTGCGAGAGCACTGGAATCACAACTAAGTGCTGAACAGTCATTGACAGGAGGACACTGGAACTCACCAATAAAGATCTCCCACATCCAAGGACAGGAGAGAAGCTGCAATGAGACAGGAGGAGGGGCGCAATCACAATAAAATCAAATCCCATGGCCACTGGGTGGGTGACTTACAAACTGGAGAACACTTATACCACAGAGGTCCACCCACTGGAGTGGCTTCCCATTGCAACGTCAGGCTTCCCAACTTGGGGATCTGGCAACAGGAGGAGGAATTCCTAGAGAATCAGACTTTGAAGGCTGGCAGGATTTGATTGCAGGATTCGACAGGACTGGGGTAAGTGGAGACTGCACTCTTGGAGGGCACGCACAAAGTACTGTGCACATTAGGACCCAGGGGAGGGAGCGGTGACCCCATGGGAGACTGAACCGGACCTACCTGCTAGTGTTAGAGGGTCTCCTGCAGAGGTGAGGGGTGGATGTGGCTCACCATGGGGACAAGGACACTGGCAGCAGAAGTTCTGGAAAGTACTCCTTGGCATGAGTCTTCCCACAGTACACCACTAGCTCCACCAAAGAGCCTGGTAGGCTCCAGTGTTGGGTCACCTCAGGCCAAAAAACCAAGAGGGAGGGAACCCAGCCCCGCCCATCAGCAGACAAGTGGATTAAAGTTTAACTGAGCTCAGCCCACCAGAGCAACACTCAGCTCTACCCACCACCAGTCCCTCCCATCAGGAAGCTTGCACAAGCCTCTTAGATAGCCTCATCCACCAGAGGGCAGACAGCAGAAGCGAGAAGAACTACAGTTTTGCAGCCTGTGGAATGAAAACCACATTCACAGAAAGATAGACAAACTGAATAGGCAGAGGGCTATGTACCAGATGAAGCAACAAGATAAAACTCCAGAAAAACAACTAAATGAAGTGGAGGTAGGCAAGCTTCCAGAAAAAGAATTCAGAATAATGATAGTGAAGATGTTCCAGGACCTTGGAAAAAGAATGGAGGCAAAGATTGAGAAGATGCAAGATATGTTTAACAAAGATCCAGAAGAATGAAAGAACAAACAAACAGAGATGAACAATACAATAACTGAAATGAAAACTACACTAGAAGGAATCAATAGCAGAATAACTGAGGCAGAAGAATGGATAAGTGACCTGGAAGACAGAATGGTAAAATCCACTGCTGTGGAACAGAATAAAGAAAAAAGAATGTAAAGAAATGAAGACAGCCTAAGAGACCTCTGGGACAACATTAAACGCAACAACATTCACATTATAGGGGTCCCAGAAGGAGGAGAGAGAGAGAAAGGACCTGAGAAAATATTTGGAGAGATTATAGTCAAAAACTTCCATAACATGGGAAAGGAAATAGCCACCCAAGTCCAGGAAGCGCAGAGAGTCCCAGGCAGGATAAACCCAAGAAGAAACACGCTGAGATACATAGTAAACAAACTGACAAAAATTATAGACAAAGAAAAATTATTAAAAGCAACAAGGGAAAAATGACAAATAATATACAAAGGAACTCCCATAAGGTTAACAGCTGATTTCTCAGCAGAAAATCTACAAGCCAGAAGCGAGTGGCATGATATATTTAAAGTGATGAAAGGGAAGAAACTACAACCAAGATTACTCTACCTGGCAAGGATCTCATTCAGATTCGATGGAGAAATCAAAAGCTTTACAGACAAGCAAAAATGAAGAGAAGACAAAGATACTACAAAAAGAGAAATTACAGACCAATATCACTGGTGAATGTAGATGCAAAAATTCTCAACAAAATACTAGCGAACACAATCCAACAACACATTAAAAGGATCACACACCATGATCAAGTGGGATTTATACCAGGGATGCAAGGATTTTTCAATATATGTAAATCAATCAATGTGATACACCATATTAAAAAATTGAAGAATAAAAACCATACGATCGTCTCAATAGGTGTAGAAAAAGCTTTTGACAAAATTCAACACCCATTTATGATGAAAACTCTCCAGAAAGTGGCCATAGAGGGAAGCTACCTCAACATCACAAAGCCCATATATGACAAACCCACAGAAAACATCATTCTCAATGGTGAAAAACTGAAACCATTTCCTCTAAGATCAGGAACAAGACAAGGTTGCTCACTCTCATCACTCTTATTCAACGTAGTTTTGGAAGTCCTAGCCACGGCAATCAGAGAAGAAAAAGAAATAAAAGGAATAGACATTGGAAAAGAAGAAGTAAAGCTGTCACTGTTTGCAGATGACATGATACTATACATAGAGAATCCCAAAGATGCCACGAGAAAACTACTAGAGCTAATCAGTGAATTTGGTAAAGTGGCAGGATACAAAATTAACGCACAAAAATCTCTTGCATTCCTATACATTAACAATGAAAGATCAGAAAGAGAAATCAAGCAAACAATCCCCTTCAGCATTTCAACAAAAAGAATAAAATACCTAGGAATAAACCTACCTAAGGAGATTAAAGACCTGTACTCAGAAATCTATAGGACACTGATGAAAGAAATCGAAGATGACACAAACAGATGGACAGATATACCATGTTCTTGGATTGAAGAATCAATATTGTGAAAATGACTATACTACCCAAAGCAATCTACAGATTCAATGCAATCCCTATCAAATTACCAATGGCATTTTTTACAGAACTAGAACAAAAATCTTAAAATTTGTATGAAGACACAAAAGACCCCGAATAGCCAAAGCAATCTTGAGGGAAAAAAAATGGAGCTAGAGGAATCAAGACTCCCTGATTTCAGACTATGCTACATTGCTACAGTAATCAAGACAATATGGTACTGGGACAAAAACAGAAATATAGATCAATGGAACAGGATAGAAAGCCCAGAGATAAACGCACACACCTATGGTCAACTAATCTATGACAAAGGAGACAAGGATATACAATGGAGAAAAGACAGTCTTCAATAAGTGGTGCTGGGAAAATTGGACAGCTACATGGGAATAATGAAATTAGAACACTCCCTAACACCATACACAAAAACAAACTGGATTAAAGACCTAAATTTAAGACTGGAGACTATAAAACTCTTAGAGGAAAACACAAGAAGAACACTCTTTGACATAAATCACAGCAAGGTCTTTTTTGATCCACCTCCTAGAATAATGGAAATAAAAACAAAAATAGACAAATGGGACCTAATGAAACTTCAAAGCTTTTGCACAGCAAAGGAAACCATAAACAAGACGAAAGACAACCCTCAGAATGGGAGAAAATATTTGCAAACGAATCAACAGACAAAGGATTAATCTCCAAAATATATAAACAGCTCATGCAGCTCAATATTAAAGAAACAAACAACCCAATCAGAAAATGGGCAGAAGACCTAAATAGACATTTCTCCAGAGAAGACATACAGATGGCCAAGAAGCACATGAGAAGCTGCTCAACATCACTAATTATTAGAGAAATGCAAATCAAAACTACCATGAGGTATCACCTCACACCGGTTAGAATGGGCATCATCAGAAAATCTACAAACAACAAATGCTGGAGAGGGTGTAGAGAAAAGGGAACCCTCTTGCACTGTTGGTGGGAATGTAAATTGATACAGCTACTATGGAGAACAGTATGGAGATTCCTTAAAAAAATAAAAATAGAGCTACCATATGACCCAGCAATCACACTACTGGGCATATACCCAGAGACAACCGTAATTCAAAAAGACACATGCACCCTGGTGTTCATTGTAGCACTGTTTACAACAGCCAGGTCATGGAAGCAACCTATATGCCCATCGACAGATGAATGGATAAGGAAGATGTGGCACATATATACAATGCAATGTTACTCAGCCATAAAAAGGAACGAATTTGGGTCATTTATAGAGACGTGGATGGATCTAGAGACTGTCATACAGAGTGAAGTAAGTCAGAAAGAGAAAAACAAATATCATATATTGACGTATATATGTGGAATCTAGAAAAATGGTACAGATGAAACAGTTTGCAAGGTAGAAATAGAGACACAGATGTAGAGAACAAACATATGGGCACCAAGGGGGGAAGTGGAGGGGGGTGGTGGTGGTGGGATGAATTGGGAGATTGGGACTGACATATATACACTAATATGTATAAACTAGATAATAAGAACCTGCTGTATAAAAAAATAAATAAATTAAATTCAGAGAATAAAAAAAGAAAGGCCAAATCTACTGTCAGAAAATCTCAGTGGAAAAGTTGGAATTTGAGAAACCCTCGTCCAAAGAAAGGCAAATAGATGTGATGTAAGGAAAACTCTCCAAGCCCTGGAGACTGAAAATACATTTAAAGATGACGAGAGAGAGAAAAATGGAGCAGAATATGCTTGGTTCTAAAACACTCATTTTATTTCAGTTTCAAAACTTTCCTGGGATGTGCTCCCAGATCCTCACTCTGCTACCAGGAGCTAAGGCTCTAGTTATTAAGGCTCTGTTGTTGCCAAAATTTCCTTCTTTTACACTTTTCTTTTTTGCTTTATTTTTCAGTAATGACCTTGCATAACCCTATATCTTTATCTCTTCAGTTCAAGTCGGTTCAACAGTTATTTATTGAGCACCTTCTGTGTGCCAGGCTATGCTGGGGCTACAAAAATAAATAAGACAGTCTTCTTGCTTGTGTCTATTTTAGCCAGGGGGTAGGGAGAGGGAATATTAGACACAATGACAGGTAATTTCAATATGGTACCAAGACAGAGTGAGCACAGGGAGACACCTGACCGAGCCTGGGGTCTCCAGTGAATAGTTCCACAGGGACGACCAGGAGTACAGTGTTGAGTGCTCATGAGGCTTTTAAGCTAAAAATGTTCTCATTTCTTCTAAAATTAGAAGGAAAAAAAGCGTATGATCCAGCCTGGATTTTATTTGTCTTTATAACAACACAGTTGCAAAGTACTTTTGAATACACTTTATGGAGGAGAGACCCACAGGGCAAAAGTGCCCAGGGTACTGTATTGGTTTTCTAGGGCTTCTGGAGCAAAGGACCACAGACTGGGTGACTTAAACAGTAGAAATGTATTGTCTCACAGTTCTGGAGGCCAAAAGTTCAAGATCAAGGTGTTGGCAGGGTTGGTTCCTCCTAAGGGCTATTTCAGTCCTCTCTGCCAGGTTCTGCTGCTCTTTTTTATTTTATAAGGACACCAGTCATACTGGATTAGAGGCCCACCATATGTCAATATGACCACATTTTAACTAAACTAACTACATCTGCAACAACCCTACTTTCAAATAAGATCACATTCTGAGGTCCTGGGGGTTGGGATTTCAACATATGAATTTGGTGTCTGTTGGGGGGGGGACATAGTTCAACCCATAATAGTGTGCTTGAGGTGGACAAAGGAGTCACATGGCTCACTGTGGTTACAGGTCCCCTGTCCTCCATCCCAAAGAAATAAAACAAATAAGTTCGTAAGTTCTTCTGGTAGGTCACAAGACCACTGTGGAAAATTAAGTTGCAGACTTGATTGGAACATTTTATTTACTGACCTAACCTGTAATTTAAGAGGGCCAGCTTTAACAATCTTGAAAACAAATCTTTACCCTCGAAAGAGCTGACCATGAAATCTTTAGAAAGTTAAGCCTTCTGGTTGAACTCAACTCAAGTTTTCTGTTGAAAACTCCCTTGCATGCGCCATCCCCAGTGGGCCTGGCCTCAGTGGGTCCCAGGTTGTCCAGGGCAGAACTCTCCAGGTTTCACTGCTGGGAGCTGTTTTTTCCCCATTTCTTAGGGACAGGCGGTGAGCCAGAGAACTGATGCCAGGAAGTGGTGATGAGGATTTTGAGCAAATGTTACTCCTCTGGTTCCCACCCTCATGTTCTCAGGGTCGGGGTCTAAAAGGGGCCAGAGCATATTTCTCACAGGTTCTGTGTGCTATTTCGGGGAAAGGGCCAGGCAGTCACCCAGGCACGAATCTGGCACAAGCCCCCCAGAGCCTGTTTTGAATCTGCGTTTCTAATTCTGCCTTTTGACCAGAGAGTCCAGGGGATGTTGTCTCCCTCTGCCCTCGCTGTGCGAGCCTGCTTAGCCGGTGGTGGTTGGAGACAAGCGAACCCTACATCTCACTCCCGCCCCGCCAGCTCTGCAATTGCTTCTGGGTGTCTGGTCCTCATTAGGGTTGGCTGAGTTGACAGTTTACAGCTTCACCCTGCAGTGCCACCTCACCTGTGGTTGACCAGATGCCCCCATCTTCACTTTTGAAGAAAAGGCCACAGGGCACTGCTCAGGCAGTTGCCAGAGCTTGTCCTCTGGGCTCACAGGCCATGCAGCTCAGCTGCAGCTGTCACCACCTTCCCGTCCGGGAGCCCAGCTCACCACAGCCTCTCCTTGCCTGGGGTTTTGCCAAACTCCCTGGACGGCAGCCATCTTGGGTTTTCTCCTGGAGCCCATGGACTGTCTGGGTTCTCTCACAGGTTGTAAGAGAAACAAACTGAAAATGTGCTAAGTCCTTCATCACCTCCTTCTTTTTCCAGCCTTTCATTTGAAGCTCTGTGTGTATTCCCAGAGTTGCACTTCTTAGTATTTTTCATAAAAATAACTCTGTTTGGCAGCTCCGGGTAAACATCGTAGCTTTAAAGCCTTTACAATTAGACCTCTTATTGCAACTGGAATGGAGCAGCTGTAATTAAGAAAAATACACAGAATAAAGGTTTGAAAGTGTGTCCTCTGTTTCTGGAGCATCTGAGCTGTTTTGCTGTTAACAGGAGGAAATATTTAGAAAAATCCAGGGCATTTCCAAACATCTGAGTGCTCAGCTGGGTAAAAATATAATCTAAGTATTTCCTTTCAAATTTGCATCACTTTATGATTAGTCAGGGCTTTTGAAGTATGAATTTCCTTTTCTGAAATGTTTTCTATTACAGCTGTGTCTTTTTATATTTGGTGACCCAATTATACAACTCTTCGGCATGGAAAAATTCACGTTATTAGTTTAAAAATATATTGTTGCGCCTCAATAACAGGTTTTGTAACGTTATGTTTTATAAACTTTTATTAAGTTTATTTTTGTTGTTTTGTTCTAGGGTATAAGAAAAGGAGGTTCTGGGGGGTGGCGTTTAAGGAGTTTTTTGAGGTAGGGCAGAGGTAGAAACCAGAAAGGTGGTGAAGATCCCTTTTGAACGTACCCTTTTTATACATTCATTATTGTAAGGGAGAAAGTTGGCATTGGATTGAAACATTCCTGATTATTTGAACCAGAGCATGTCTGGCTGTGGGACTTCTTGGATGATTTAGAGCTCTTCTCATTTTCCTTTACCCGAAGGTACAATCATGAGTCTACAATCATCTGTTTGCTCCTAGTATCTTTTAACAGTGAACTCTTAAAAAGATTGTTGAGTTTATTTCATTACTTAGACACGTTCCAAGAGTTCTGGAAAAACATGGCCTCAGAGAGAATATAATCTGGAGATTAACGTTCTTTAGAATTTGCCTCTCAGGAGATACTTTAGCACACCAATTCTTTAAAAATGCGTTATTTATAGCTCCAATATTTTCTTTATAATTTGTTCCAACTAGTTCATCATCATTGAAACAAGGATTATACTCCCCTTTTTAAGGCCAAGCTGTTCGCTTCCAAGTGAGAATTTAAAGAAAATTCAGTGTTTGATTTTTTTCCCCCTTATCTTTTCTGGGAGTAGATATATTGTGTGAGCGGTCCACACACCTGCCAAAGTCAACTTTTAAAATAGACATAACGTAAGCCCGGCACACAACTCAGCCTTGTTCTCTGGGTGGAGCTCCGTCTCAGAGGGTTCGATTCTATAGGATTGGTTTGCCAGCCATGAAGCCTGCAGAGAAAATGCAAGAAAGAAAAATGATTGCCTTTTGTTTGGAGGCACCTCATCCATCAGTGGCATTATTTGGTGCAACTTGATAGAAGCATCAGGACCTTTCCCCACTGCAAATGCAGTTCAAAAATGGCACTTGTCTGGTATGTGGTGGGGACGCTCTGTGTGATGTCCAGGGCTACAGTGGTGTTGCTGGTCTCTTATGGCCCCTTGAGACTGATCTGCTTCTCTTGAAACAAGCCAGGGGCTCACTTAACACAGGGTCCTCCCTGTGATTCTTCCAAGGGTTCTTGCCATCATTGTCAGGGATTTTAAGGCACTGGGAAGTGAAAAGTCAGCTGCGACCAAGACACACCCTCGAGATGGTGCTATTGGGGATCTCTAGGCTGTGGATTGATAACCAGAAGCCAAAACAAATGATCTATAGTGCAGAGGATCAGCATCTGAAATTTGGAGACTGACTCACTGCCTTTATTTTAAGAAATGAAAAGAAAAATTAAAAAAAATTCTCAACCTTCAAATGAAGAGTGGTTGAATGATCCACAATATGTATCTGCAGGCAATCTTTTTAAAAAGAAGGAAATATTTCAGCCTTCAGTGGTCCTTGAATAACTAACAGAACTCAGCAGTGTTAGAGCTTGTAATGGGTAGAATTGTGTCCCCCCCCCCGCAAAGAAACGTTTAAGCCTTATACTGTGAATGGAGCCTTATCTGGAAATAAAGTCTTTGTAGATGTCAAGTTAAGGATGGTAGGATGAGACCATCCTGAATTTAGGGTGAGCCTTAAATTCAATGGCTGTTGTCCTTATAAGAGAAAGGAGTAGGAGTTTTGAGACACAGAGACACACAGAGGGATGAAGGCCATATGAAGATGGAGGCAGAGATTAAAGTGATGCAGCTACAAGTGAAGGAACACCCAGGGGTGCTGGCAACCACCAGCATTTAGGAGAGAGGCATGGAAAAGATTCTTCCTCAGCGCCTCCAAGAAAGAGCCACATCTGCTGACATTTTGATTTTCAACTTCTGGCCTCTGGAATCGGGAGAGAATAGATTTCTGTTTTAAATTACCTAGTTTGGGGCAATTTGTGGCAGCTGCAGCCTTAGGAAACAAATACAGGACTGTATGGGGTTTTGAGACATCTGATCCAGAGAGCCTCATTTTATTTTGGGGAGGCCCAACGGCTTGCGCCAGTTTGCATGGTAGATGTGCAGCTGAGCTTAGACGAGAATACTTGAGCACAGACCCTAAGTTGAGTGTTCCCCCATACCCACTCATGGCCTTTTATAGCACACCCAGTGTGTGCAGAGCACGGGGTCGGGTTCCAGAGGGACTACAAAGGTAAGCCACATCAGCTTTGCTATTCAGGAGCTTCAAAGAAGTCACATATTCAAGAGACTATGATATGGGGTGCTCTGTGGTGTCATTAGAAGTTATAAATCTAAAAATGCTAGACGACTATGTGTGATTGGTCAGAAAAGGCTCACTTTGGAATGGGACATTGTGGTTGGGCTTTAAAAGATGAGGTTTCAGCATGGAGAGGTGGAGGAGGGAAGAGGGGCCAGGAGAAGAGATGGCGGTAGGATGGCGTATGCTCACTTTCAGCTTTGTGAGTGCTCTCGAGATGGTGGAAGATGAGCCAATTGCTGTAGAGCTATGGGGGCAGCACCCAGGCACAGAGCTGCTGTGAGGTCATCCTGCTCGGCCATGGAGAGGACATTGCCACCCGAGTGAGCCTGGGGGTCAGAGCGTTGAGCCAAAGAGGATCATTCTCGAGCTTTAAGGTTTAGTGTTTCTCCACTAGGTTCTGGACTTTCCTGGGACCTGACACTCCTTCCTTCTTGCTTATTTCTTCTCTTGGAATGGGAATGTCTACTCCATGCCTTTCCCACTGTTGTATTTTGGAAGCACACAACTTGCCTGGTTTCACAGGTTCACAGCTGAAGGAGAATTTGCCTCAGTGAATCCTACCTCGAGTCTCACCCATATCTGATTTAGATGGTGTTTAGATGAGACTTTAGACTTTTGAGTTGATGCTGGAAGGAGTTAAGACTTTGGGGACTGTTGGGATGGAATGTATGTATTTTGCATGTGAGAAGAACATGAGTTTTGGGGGGGGGGCCAGGGGTAGAATGCAACAGATTAAATATTTTTCTCTCCCCCACCCTCCAATTCATATGTTGAAATCCTAACTCCCAATATGATGGTATCAGGAGGTGGAGCCTTTGGGAGGTATTTAGGGTTAGATGAGGTCATGAAGGTGGAGCCCTCATGAATGGGATTAGTGTCCTTGTTGAAAGGATGCCAGAGACACCCCCCCCCCCCCCCCCCCCCCCCCCCCCCCCGTCACTTCACCCTTCCCACTGTGTGAGGACACAGGTAGAAGACAGTTGTCTGTGAACCAAGAAGTGGGCCCTCCCCAGACACCAAATCTGCCAGAGCCTTGATCTTGGACTTCTCACCTTTCAGAGCTGTGAGAAATAAAGTTCTGTATTTTTTTATAAGCCACCGTGTCTGTGGTATTCTGTTATAGCAGCCTGAACGGACTAAGACAGCTGCTAAAGGGACATAGAACTAAATGGGAAGAACGGTAAACTCTGCTGATTGCCTTTGCTTCCTACTTCTTTCCAAACGGAATCTGGGCTCTGATCAGATACCTGCTCTCTTTTCAGCACAGTCACACGCCTCTGGGGAAGCTGACCCTACATCCAGGTGTGAGAGGTGGTCCGACAGGCAACAGCAGTAGTGACACTCCCCTCACCTGTGATTAGCTGAGTGATGGACATGTGAACTAATTCTGGCCAATGAAATGTAAGGGAGGTTCTAGTGGTGGGGGGGCAGGGAAGGAGGGGATGTTTCTGCAAAAGTCCCTTCTCACCTGAGAGAAAGTACGGGAAGAAAAACTTCCTTTTCCTCTGGACTTTGGAGTGTCTGGATGTGGTGTCTAGAACCGTGGCAAACATCTTGCTACCGGCCTAAAGATGAAGCCAATGCTAGGCATGGCAAAGAAACAAGAAGGAAGAAACAGGGTGGTTGATGACAGCATGGCACCGATGAACCCATACCCTACCTTCATGTTTCCTGTTAAATGCTCTTAATACATTTCCTTACTGTTTCTGCCAGTGGGAGTCAGTGTTCCTGCCATGTGTTGCTGAAAGCATGGCAGGCCTTCCTAGAGGAAGTGACATCTGACGGGTGCTTAGGAGTTAGACGGGAGAAAAGGGCAGAGAGAACAGCTTTCATGCAGGATTTAAGGGGAGAGACTATCAGCCCTGTATCTGAGACACTGAAAAATGTAGTCTGTCTGGCACAGAGAATGGGAGTGGTGGTGAAATCTCACTGGAGAATGTGGCGTTGGAGATGAGAAAGGAGGAGGAATAGAGAGGAATAGAGAAACAGGGGCCGGAGTAGAAACAGTACAGAAGTTTACAAGAATTCATGTGGGAGAGCCCAAGGGAGGTATTATTTAGGAGAATACTAAAGTGTTTATGTCGAGACAGGGGGAGATTCCTGCATCAGGCGGTGGCAATGAAAACCATGGGCAGATGGAAAAGACGCCAGGGAGGTAGAGTCCGTGTATTGGCAGTAGATGAGCTCTGGGGGTGGCGGGGCGGCTGGGGGTGGGTGGGAGATGGAGACCGCAGAGCCCATGCCAAGAATCTCGTGTGAGTGACTCAGAAGATGCACTTATCATGAAAGGCCATTTGGGAAGGAGACTGGGTTGCAGAGGGCTGAGGTGGAGAGGAGGACAATTGCAGCCATCAGTTTTGGGTTTCCTGAGTGCAAAGTGCTTAGATGCACACCAGACAGAGAGGTGGGAGGAGCGTCTCGGCGGATGGCGATAGGTGAAGTGCAGCCGCTGTCAGCAGGGATCCTACCCTGGGCAAGGTCCAGGCTTGGGAGGGTGGCCCTTGAGCTCAGAGCTCTTTGGAATATCCACAGGACTGAGTGGGGCCTCCATTGCCTCTCAGCTCCCCGACGGGGGCTGGTGACAGATGAGTCTGGGGTTCTGACTCTGGCGCTCTCTACAGCATCTGGTCACTCTCAGTCCTGCTTCTGCCCTTGTCCAGCATCTGGGTGGCACACTGGGACCCTCCTTTGTTCTCGCAGTAGCGGTTTATACCAGGGACCAGGCTTAGCTTGTGAATTCCAAAGCACCCGAATCTTGTGCAAAAGACTTGGTTTTCAAGACTATTGTTCCTGCTCTGTTAAGATGTAGAGTTCTCTGCAAGTCGCATTCTTTTTGTCTCTACATTCTGCAGGACTGGTCTTCTCTGGTTGCCCAGTTTTTGGTTTTCTTTTTGTTTAGATCATTTTTAATGTTTTTTTTTTAAAAAAAAATTATTTATTTAATTTTATTTTTGGCAGCGTTAGGTCTTCATTGCTGCACGCAGGCTTTTCTCTAGTTGCGGCGAGCAGGGGCCACTCCTCATTGCGGTGCATGGGCTTCTCCTTGTGTGGCTTCTCTTGTTGCGGAGTACGGGCTCTAGGCACGTGGGCTCAGTAGTTGTGGCCCGCGGGCTTCAGTAGTTGTGGCTCGCGGCTCTAGAGCGCAGGCTCAGTAGTTGCGGTGCACGGGCTTAGTTGTTCCATGTGGTTGCCCAGTTTTAATAGACAGAAAACCAGAGTTAATACATCAAACTGTTACCTCAGCACAGGTAGTAGCCACAGAAAGATGGAAAGAGTAGAAATGTGTCCTGCAAGGGTGAGACATAAGGAACAAACTGCATTAATCAGAGCCTGCAATGCAGAAATCCACTCAGCCCACGTGAAACCCACGGTGATGGAGACGGAACTCCTCCTGGCCCCTCATCTAACTATCGAAGCCTTCCGGTTCGGCTTGAAGGCAGGAAAGGGTAGTGCCCTAAGCTTCTTGGCTTCTTTTCTTGCCTCAGGGCATACAGGATGGACAAGTTGGGGGTGCAGGTGGTTTGGGGCCAACATCCCAAATGGAGTGCTGACTCCTGCTCCCTGGTTCTGGGAAGATGCAGAGGAAACCCTTTGGCACCAAGCAGGCAAATACACACCCAAACAAAACAACACGAAAAACCCCACACCGAAAACTTTCCACTTGCAAACATGTTTTTGTCACTGCCAAAGGTTTAGGATTGCAACATGCAGGCATCTTTGGCCCCAAACCCGAGGACTCTGAAGTCTTCCCAAAGCACCTAAAATAAAAAATTCCTTTTGGCAAAAACAGTATGTTTGTAAACTGAAAGTCTTTATTTTTGAGAAACTCAATTCCCCCTTAGATGTAGAATATTCAGAATAAAGCCCCTGTGGCTATTTTCCGTCTGCTTTTCCTGCTTCAGATTGTCACTGGCAGGTAGAAAATATCTCTAGGTTGTGTGTGTTTGTGTGTGTGTGTGGTTTTCATTAACTGGGTATGTGTTTGGAATTTGTGCTTGTTGGCCTAATCGCTGATTGCCTTCTGATGCTTCTTGAGAGAAAGCTTTGCCGATGAGGTGCTGGATTCTTCCAGGCTCCGGGTTTCTTGTGCCCTAGAAGCATGAAGCTGGGAACTCCCCAGAGACAAGAACCTCCTTGGTTCTTGTCAGGAATTCTACCCCACCCATGTAAACATAGAACCTGTTACAAAGCGCAGATCTGCAGCGGGAGCGGCTTGTTTTCTTGCTTCTTTTTAGAACAACCTCACTGCTAAGAATGAGCTCTGTTTTCCCTTTCCAGGAGCCCGGGTGGCATCTTTTTTCTCCCCCTTCTCACTATTAAATCCTGTTCACACAGAAGGCTCTGATAACCTCACTTTAAAAGGTGGCCTGAGGTCTCTAACTAAATCTTATAAACAACTCTCACCAGATATTCAAAATTTAAAATACCCTGGTCTAAAATCCTAAGACAGAAGATAAAATTTTTTATTTGTGGTATTTCTGGTATTGGCCACAGAGGTAACATTCAAATAACATAAAATTAACCATTTCAAAAATCCAGTGGCATTTAGTGCATTCACAATGTTGTGTAATGAGCCCTTCTATCGAGTTCCAGAACATTTTCATCACTCCAAAGTAAAATCCTTTACCCATTAAGCCGTTTTCCCCCCTTCCTCCCCACTCCCCATCTCCTGGAAACCACCAATTTGCTTTCTACCTCTGTGGAGTCCCCTATGCAGCATATGTCATAGCAATGAAAGCATACAATATATGCCCTTTGTGTCTGGCTTTTTTCAATTAACATCATATTTTCGAGGTTCACATTAGGAGAACATTTGTCCCTGAAATGAATCCTGCTAAAGAGCTATTCAAAGTTGAGTATGAGCATTAAAGAAGCTGTGGGATGAACCCTGATGCTTGCAGAATGCTGGAAAGAAAGCTTGTCAGAGGCTGGGTAGGCCAGGCTCCGCCCACAGAGCTACTCCTCTGTCTGCCAACTGTTTTACACTGGTTCTGGACCTGGATGATGACTCCTGGGGCCCTGACATCATATCCTGCTCATGGCCCTTCTTTCTGGACCTGCTTCCCACATAGCGAACTGATTCCTATTGTGTAAGTTCAGTACCTTGCTGCCTTGCCTCTGCCTATCTGGGTTTAAGCGATCTTGGGAGAGAATCAATCCCATGGACATTAGAGAGAAGACAAGTCATGGGTTTCTAACTTCCATCACCTTTCATCCTGTTGGGTAGCCATGAAGTTTCATGCAGTAGATGTGGGAGCAGACGGTATCTTAATACCTGGACAGGAAAAGGATGCTGAACGAAGATAAGTCCTGGAAAAAGTGATTGGTCATGAAAAGTTTTTAGTGTGTGCATATAGTAAGTCATTATAAGGATATAAAGTTAATAATGATTTGCCTTATGGCTTTTTTCTTTTTATGTTTTATTACTATTGCATTTTCACTAAACAAAAACAAAACAAAACAAAACCTGATCTGACATCATTTCTGTGGCTATTGTTGACTTCATCCATTTTGATTAATTTTTCTCATCTTTATATCCTTACTATATTTTAAAAACTTTTTCTGGAAGTCAAAGAATTCATCCTCCTGGAGTTGGAATTCATTCATTCTGGAACTGGAAACGTGCATCTACTAAATTTCAATGGCAAGTTTTCTGTTCTCGTCCCATCTTGCTAACGCAGAGCAGTTACTCATCAAGCAGACTTATCTAGCCACTAGATGGCGCACACATGCTATTGTAAAGGGAGATTGAAGTCAAACTATTTGGAAAAGCAATATGTCTTCATTTAAGGTAAATACAAAATTAGCCCTACAAACTGTACGTGCTTGTGGATTACAGAATTTTCTTCCCCCTTCTCTTTTCTGGACTGCCTTTTCCACTAAGCATCATGATTAAGCATAAGGACTCTAGACTCAGACTAAGTTCAAATACTACCTCCATCCTTCACTTGCTATATGACCTTGAGTAAGTCATGTCACATAAGTGTTCTCATCTACCAGATGGGGTTACCATACCTCAGAGGGCAGTCGTGAGAATTAAAAAATTGACATATATTAAAGCATATAGTCTTACCAGTACTTGCTTTTTAAAAACAATTGATTTCTTTTTCTTTTTTCCTCCTGTTTTATGAGATATAATTGACACATAACACTGTGTAAGTTTAAGGTGTACAGTGTGATGATTTGATACACATATATGTTGTGAAATGATTATCACAATAGGATCAGTTGTGTGTTTGCATTAATTGTCAATATTTTTGTTCTTCATTGTAATTGCCAATTACTTAGACAAATGTTTCCCAAATACCAGTTCAAGGCCTAACAGTATTAGAATCACTGAAGGATCTTACATAAAATATAGATTTATTAGCACCATATCTGGGGCATTTATTTCATTAATTTTGAGGTGGGCTTAGGCGTCTATATTCTTTAAAAACTTTACAGGTGGTTCTGATGCTCAACTAGATTTGGGGACCAGTGAGATAAACTACCCAGGGATGTTGCTGTCTACCCAAGTCCAATCACTGTGTAAGAAGCTAATGGTATCTGTACACTGGCAATTTCCAATTCCCCTTTAACAAGAGTATGTGCCATCCAGAGCTCTGACCATTGGGATGATTCCCTCTAACCACTGTCTGTCAAGGCTACCACTTGAATGAAGCTGTTTCTGTAGCCACTGGCTATGTTTGGCTTGTGCCTTCATATTCAGCTGACTCATGGATAAATCAAGCGTGGGCTTTTTCCTCCTCCAACAGTTGGTCATAATGGACTTTCCATGTGGCCATAGGTATCAGCTAAGGAGAGGCACTGATGGAACAATGGTGAATAACATGGGGGTCCAGGATACCTGCTAGTATGACTTGCTTACGCCCTGGATGTACCACTTGCATCTCACAATGGATTGCTGCTGGGCATGCCCAGCCATGTGGGTTTATGGGTGTGATGGAACCCAGCTCAGCATGGATGATTGGTTACCTGGTGTCCCATGGTCAGGTACTCCCATCTCTTCCGGGGCCCAATAGCATGCTGGGAGCTGTTTATTCTAAAGTTATGTAGTTATTTATGTAGCCTTGCCCCAGAACTCCAAGTGTCTGGGTTGTGATTTTTTCCAGTGTGGATTGCCAAAAACTCCATACAAGTGTCCTTTGCCATCACCAATATTTCCAGTGCCATGGGGTCTGCTGGGCCACAAGGCTCAAGCCATAGGACCACTTGCCCTGTAGCTGGGACCTTTTGCAGAGCCTTTCCGTCTCTTGGCTGTCATTTTGTCCCTTGTTATACGGATGTGAGCAATATTCCCAGCTGTGGGACTAGTGTCTCCAAAACCTAAACAAGCCCATTGGAGTTTGAGCTGCAGCATTTTTGTTTTTGTTTTTGGAGGGGTGGGTTACGATAATTTGTTCTTTACTTTGGCTGAGATATCCTGACATGCCCCAGACCCCAGACCTTTAAAAAGTTTATTGATGTGGCCCCTGATGGTTATTTCCCATTTTCTTTATAGCATGAGTCTGACTTACAAAGGCCCTGAGCATTCTTGACACTTCTCACTCACCAGCTCTGGTTTACATGATGTCGTCACGAGCGTGGTGTTCTGTGGATGACTAGCTGGTCCAGGTCTCCTCAAACTATATTATGGCAGAGAGGAGAGAGTTAACATAGCCCTGCGTCAACACTGTAAGTGAATATGGTTGTCTGTTCTGAGCAAATTCGAACTGTCTCTGATCCTCCTTTTTGATAAGGATGAAAAGGACAGAGTCCCCAGATCAAAGGCTGCATGCCATGTACCTGAGCCTGTGTTTATGTAAAGATACACTATCTGGCAAGGGAGCTTCAGTGCCAGCTGTGGGCTGCTGCTTGTTTAAGTCTGTGGGAGTCGGTCATCCTCCAGGACCTGTATGGTTTCTGCAGGGACCAGACTGATTAATTAAATGGCGATATGATAGGGACCACACTCTGCATTCTGTAGGTCTTTAAGGGTAGTTATAAGCTTTAAAATCCAAACCTTCCTCTCTCCCCACCCCAGGACATGA
This sequence comes from Lipotes vexillifer, assembly GCF_000442215.2. Classification (NCBI taxonomy): domain Eukaryota; kingdom Metazoa; phylum Chordata; class Mammalia; order Artiodactyla; family Lipotidae; genus Lipotes; species Lipotes vexillifer. The sequence continues at coordinate 125,737 of NW_006771034.1, forward strand.
TACTGTTTTTTATTTACTAACTTGGCTGGGGTAGGAGGCAGTTTGAGAAGCTTCCTCTTAACCTTCCTTGCTATGATAGCTCTTGTCTGTTTAGACGTTTGCAACTATCAAGTATGTCTGTTCCCATTACACATTTGGGGACTGGGGTAGTGACTGCGGGATGGGTTCTCTCACCCAACATCCTGATTGTCCAGCATTGATTCTTCTGATGGGATAGATTGAGCAGTATCCTGGGTGGCTGCTCTGTCTGGCCTCTAGGGGTGCTGCTCTCTAACAATCATCTCTTATTCATGCCTGCATGATCCCCAGAGGATCACTCCCTCCTTGGCACCCAGTAGCATAATTGTCTATCTGGCATCTGATAGCTGAGCATAGCTGCCCGGTGTCTAATGTTTTGGATCCTATCATCCCCAGGGTTACCAGTGAACCTACTTCTGTAATGGTGTCTCCTAACATCAGTCTTGCCCTACATAGAATGGTACCCACTGAGATTTTCAGTGATGATACCAGCGTCCTTACCGGCACACTCCTTGTTGCTTTAGTTAATGGAATACCCTCTGGGCCTTTCCATGGAACAGCATCTGCTGGATTTTCTGGACTTACATGATGTGTCACTCTAGCTGCTTATTTCTTCCTTCACTCTTCATTATGGCACTTCCGGCATTTCTACCTCATTTGTGTGACCATCGCTTGCTCCAAGCTTCCAAGAGTCCCCTCAGCAGCATGCTAATACCGCCTCTTGAAATGCTTGTCAGGGTGTTGTTATGAGCTGAGTTGTGTTTCCCCATAAATTCACATGTTGTTGTCTTAACCCCCAGTACCCCTGAATGTGATTGTGTTTGCAGAGAGGGCTTTAAAGAGAATAACTAAGTTTAAATGAAGTCATTATGGTGGGCCCTAATCCAATATGACGGGGGTCCTTAAAAAAAGAGACGATTAAGACACAGACACACACAGAGGGAAGACCATGTGAGGACACAGGGAGAAGGTGGTCATCCACAAGCCAAGGAGAGAGGCTGCTGACACCTTGAGGTCAGTCTTCTGGCCTCTTAGGGCTGTGAGAATATACGTTTCTGTTTAAGCCACCCGGTCTGTGGTACATTGTTGTGGCAGCAGAAGCAAACTAATACAGGTGTTGCATCTCGTATGACAGGAGAATGTTCCCCTGCTGATAAGCTGATCTGGAGGCCTGAGGGTCCAGCACCATCATCCTTACCTGTTTCCTGCCAGTACATGTTGCCTGGGCCCTGTAGCTCCTTCAGGGTCTATCTGTGTTCTTCCTTGAAAAGCCCAGCATTTCCCTGGCTCAGTGCTGATGCCTCCTTCTGGCAGATGGAGCTGAACACTGAAACTGTGCCACAGATTTTGGGAGCAGCCCTTGGATCAGGTGTACTGTCATTAAAAGATTTCTTCTTCTTATCTCCAGAATGTAAGTCTTTTCCATGAAGGGGATGCTATCCTAGAAGGCTCAGGCCCTGCTCGGCCATTGCTATCTCTCAGACACCAATTCTTGGAGCCTCCACCTGCTGCTGGGCTGTCATCAAGCCAGAAGCGACACTGAGACAATCTAGCTGTCATCGGCACATTGGGAGCTGATGAAGGTGAATCAGGGGGGCTGCAGACACAGACACGACGGGCTCACGCAGTTTTTGAGCTGCACATCTCAGAGCTGACCACAACAAAAGCTCCAAAGAGGAAAGGTCAAACCCATGAAGTGCTATTTGTTTTCACTGAAACTTCATCCCTCCCACTTAACACCCGTCTAACCAGCAACGGAATCAATTACCACGTGTCAGCCCGAAATCTGACACAAGAAAGAAAAGAAGGACACAACCTCCCCTGGGGGGCGGCAGGCGGACAGAGGGGACTGGAGAGTTAGAAACCTCAGGGCGGGAAGCCATGAATGAGCCACTCTCTCCTGTAATTAAGGGTGGAAGGCGGCCTGAAATTCTGATCCCTTCCTTCTCTCCTGCTGCCAGCCTTCCAGCCAGATCAGTTTCACCCGTTGTACTATTGGGTGTTTCTATCTCGAAGGGTGGTCAGCAAGCCTGCGAGGTTATTCGACTTTGGTTACATAAGTTGCTCCATTTAATAATTGAAGACCCAGAGGTTCTAGACGTTTATTCTTTTATCAAGCTCCAGGAGGGAGAATTCTTGGCAGATCATGTTCGGCCAGCATGCCAATTTGAGCTGATTGAGTTGCTGCATTTCTCAGGCTTCTGTTAAATGTGGTGTCAGCTCGTCCAAGAGCGTCCGTTTCAGGTGATGTCATTCACTTGCTACCTTTATGCAAGTCTTGAAAAGAGGACTCCTTGGGCTGCTCAGGCAAAACCCACAAAAGTTCCTTGGGTGGAACCCATGCACTGTGGATGTGAGTTAACCCGGTGCTGATTTGCCAGCTCTATTAAATAAGATGCTTTTAGTTTCCCAGAGGTAAGTTTTTGTTAATCAAGGAGACCTAAATTCTTAAACTTTGATGAATAGGGTCCCACGATGAAGAACTCTCTTGTCTTCAGGTAGAGCATTAGATGGACATTTCTTGTAAATGACCTTGCCTCTCAGATTGCTGTACCATATTGGAATGTTCAAAGAGTGACACTGATTACAATGAAACATTGGGTTCAGAAAGCAGGAAGCATGGCTCCAGATATCCTGGTGGTCATTAGAAGATATTTCCATTTATCAGCAGCAATTAATGAAAGGCAATTGTTTTTGCTCATCCAGGTGATTAAAGTTGTTAGTGGAATAGTAAGTAGCATGCTAATGAATGAATCATGAATCGTCATTTGCTGCAGTTATTAGTTTTCTTTGGTCTTATAATACTGATACCTCCCTATGATACTACTTTCAGATGATTTCTTCTAATCTAAATGGTGCTCACTTTGGGGGTCTTCCATCTGTAGAGAGAGATACGTGCGCTTTCCTCTTGGCTCTCTCAAAGTGACACCAACTACACGCATGGTTTTATTTACTGCCTACATCCTAATGTCCCTTACATCTTTATTATTACACCAGCTCTTTACTTCCCTAGGCTCAGCTCTGCACCTCCATCTCTGAGTGGAAGCTGTCCCTCTGGCTCCCAGACCCCTTGAATGCAGCTCTGGCCAAGTGACATCAATCATCTTTCCCCCATTTGTTACCTCCTCCACATCTATTCTCCATTTCAAATGTGGGAGGGAAATCCCAGGGGTCACTTAAGCTTGAAACCTGAGATACTTGCTTGACTCCCTTGTCTCCTTTATCCCACACATCATCAGATGTTATTGATTTTGCCTCCTAAATATTTCTCACGTTCTCCCCTCTCTGCCATTCCT
>NW_006771034.1:129060-169709 GCF_000442215.2 Lipotes vexillifer
CACCTCCAATTCTTTCTTCCTTCCTATTTTGACAGCCTCTCAGAGTTCTCACCTCTGTGGCTTTGCTCATGTTTTCACCTCTGGCTAGAGTGCGCCTCTTTTTTTTCTTCCTCTTTTTAACCAGTGAAACTTAAGACCTTAAGACTCCAATCAGACATCACTTAAAAAAAAAAAAAAGTGTGGGGGGGGAACATCAATGACTTGTTTGCAAAAATCTACATTTTCTCTTGAGTTCTCTCTCTTCCTTAATTCTATCCCTGTTGCTCCACCTCTCCCAGGTAGAAAGTTTTGGATCATCTCTTGCCCCCGAGATGAGATCAGTTACCAAATGCTGATTTAATACTGAATTTTATCCTTTCTCTTTTCTGTCTCCACCCACCTGATGTTCATGTAAGCTGGTATCCCTAGCTCCTAGCACATCTTTCCATCCTATTCTTTGCAACTTTCATCCTTCTGCTTACCATCAGATTCATCTTTCTAACCTCCTTCTTTGGTCAAAACCTTCTTGGGACCCATTCTCTGCAGAGAAATTTTGTAACTCCCTGGCTGGTATTTGGAGCCCTTTACAACCTGACCCTAATTGACCATTTTAGTGGCAGGTGATATCCCTGCCCCCTGACTTCTAGTGTACACCCCCCTCCCAACTACCCGCTGCCTTAGGGCTGTGTCACCCTTCTCATGAGTTTGGCCTATGGCCATGCTGTCCTTTCTGAGACGTCATTTCTGGGTGTTGAGATCCTACTTACCTCTTAAAGCCTAATTTATATGGAAATATCATTCGAAGGACTGCTGATTGCCTTTGCTTTGCAGTCTCAATGAGTGTACAGTTTTCTGTTTATCACAGCCTGCCCAGCATTACGGGCACTTAGGTATCTATTTTCTTTTAAGCTTTGGACACCCCAGGGTGTATTTCATCACCGTTGGTACTCCTCAGTACTTCCATTTAGCAGTTCCTCATTAAACCCATTGCAAGAAATGGAGAACTACATACTTTAAATATATATTTGAAGAAGAGATTTTTTTTTAAAAAAATTGAGGTATAATTATTATACAACGTTATGTTAGTTCAGGTGTGCAACACAGTGGTTCCGATATTTGTGTACATTTTGAAATGATCACCACAAGAAGTCTAGTTAACATCCATCACCACACATAGTTATAGACTATTATTTTCTTGTGATGAAAACTTTTAAGATCTATTAAAAAGAGAGCTCTTTATTTTTGATTGTGTGTTCATTTTTTAGCCTTCACTATCACTTCTAAAATCGTTTTTAACACTAAACACACACTGAATATCTTTTGTCTTTCTAAAAACTGAGTCCAAATGCTTGCTTTGAAAACATAAGGTAGCATTCATATAAGTACGAAAGAAAAGCGTTTCTGAATTGTTGATTTAAAAACAATCATCTGATGGATTTCAACTTTACGTTTCCAACTGGAACCCATATAGACAAAGCTTGAATCAGGTGCCATGCTGTTTCTCTGGTTTTGGTCAGGCATGGCTCCCACCCTAAGGAATTTGCTTTGTTTTTCTTTTGCAGGGGCCTCTGATGTTCAGGGAATGGATCAGTGGAAATGAATAGCCTAAACTATATCTTGCTACATAATAAATTAATGTCGGATGAAATGCACACACCGTATATGTATGAATGTGAACATGTGGAAAACAGATGATTTTTAGACGTGACTAACATGCTCATTAGGCAATTTTAGCAAAATTCTCCACTAGGCTCATGGTCCTGAAGTTGAAATGCAAGAAGTTGACTGTCTAGTATGCTCTTCAGAATCCTGAAGTTTAACTTGGATCCCTTTGAAGTCTTTTATTATGATGGATGAATCATTTCAACATTTTGCTACATTCAAAGGCCCTCAATAAAAGATAAAATCAAGTGCCTTACTAATCAAGGAGACCACAGATGATTGGAAATCAGGCGAAATGTGACATGAGTGGTAATACTAAACTCAAAAACCTGTCTCAATCACTACAAGTTTCAAAAGAGTTTGGAAACATTTAAAAATGTAAAAACATGCACACGACTGGTTTCAGAAGCCATTTGGGAAATGTTTGGGTGCTATTTGTAATAGAAATAAACATTTGATACTTTTCTCAAGTGAATTTTTTTTTTTTTTAACATCTTTATTGGGGTATAATTGCTTTACAATGGTGTGTTAGTTTCTGCTTTATAACAGAGTGAATCAGTTATACATATACAAATGTTCCCATATCTCTTCCCTCTTTGTCTCCCTCCCTCCCACCCTCCCTATCCCACCCCTCAGGAAGAAAACTCTTAAATGTACAATGAAGGCAGTACTCCTTGCATGGGTAGTGAGATAAGGGGAAAGTGCTTGCACATTGACAAAATGCATCCTTTACTGTCTCCTTATCATTCCCAACTGCAGTCTAAAGAAGCAACAAAAGGCTTCATGTATAGTATTTTGTCATAAGTGGTGCTGCTTAATCCTTGTTCAAATGCAAAAGCAAAATGTGTAAAACAGCTTTTTAAATGACAAACATTTGAAGACTTTCAAGAAAGATACTAGATGTTGCCAGAATATAGAATGGATTTTATAAGGCTATATTATAGAATTGTACATTAATTGCAAATGTAACCTAGAAAAATTGTCTACTAGAAAGAGGAACAATAGCCCAAAGTATTATGTCAACAAAAGACACATTTTCGTTCCAGTTAAAGGGCATACTTTTGCAAAGTGGGCTCTTCTATTTAAGAAAAATATTTATTGAGATTGTTTTCTTCATCATTTTAGCTATATTTAGCATGGCTGAATGTTCAGTAACCTACATATTCATGACTGCATTTTTGTAATTTGCTTTATCACAGTACATAAATACCAGTTCTAGAAAGAAGGTATCTAGCCATTGCCCCCATGGTACTCAAATATTGATTAGGTCATGAAAACAAGTTTTTACATACCTCATTTTCCTTATTCTTTTTGCTGGCAGAATAGTGCCTGTTGCCCCAGATAGTGAGAGGTGGAATAATCCATCTCTACTGAAAGTGCCAGCAATGTGAATTAGTTTTTGAGTCAAATGGACTGTGTGCTTGAGGCCAGAGCACATGCAGTAATTTCCTCTACATCCTGTTCAAATATGATGCACTTTTATCAAATAGAACTGCTCCTATACAAACTAAGCTCTATATTAAGTATCTAGCTTCACTTTTATTGTTTGCTTCAAAAATCCTTGAAATATTTAAATAAAGCACAATTCTACTAAAGCAGAAGTGTTGAAACATAAATGGCATGTAACTATTCCAGGCAGCATGGAAGAGCCACAGGAGTAGACTTTTAGATGTATCCTAGGAAGGTGAAAATTAAGAAAATTCTAGAATGTATATTTTATTACATGCACAATTATCCATGGGAAAAATTAGACGTAGATATTTAGAGATTAACAACAAACACAACTAGCAATTTTGCATACTACTTTAGGAGGATAAATGATAAAAGTAATTTTATTCTAATTTTATAACAATGAGACTGTTTCTACTCTACTTAATCTCTAGCCACACATTCCTGGTCCTTCCTCTGGGGTTGAGGGAGCAACAAACAATCAGAGTGGCTTTCCTTTCTCCCACAGGAGCAAGGACTACTTTGCCTTATTCACCACTGGATTCCCAGCACTTAGTAGAAAGGCACACTGCAAGTGCTCTGTACATAACTTCAAATGCATGAGTCCCTCTTGTCAAAGGAATAAAAATCAAAGCCTGGGCTTCCCTGGTGGCGCAGTGGTTGAGAGTCCGCCTGCCGATGCAGGGGCCACGGGTTCGTGCCCCGGTCTAAAGTTTATAATAAATTTATTGATGGGAAGATTAGTCCAGCATCAGGTCCTTCACCATTACCAGAAGCCAAAAGTCACATAATCTATTCCAATATGAATCACCTTAAAGTGTCTATACAGTTTTATGGAAGTCATTTAACTGCCGCAATATTTACATTTCTGCTTCTGAAGGGCACATGTGCTAGCTTGAACAATATAGTTACAGCCTTTTTTAATAACAACTTTATTGAGGTATAATTCGCATGACAAAAAGATCACTCCTTTAAAATCCACAATTCAGTGGATTTTAGTATATTTCCAGAGTTGTGTAACCATCACCACTATATTCTCTAGAGCATTTTCATCACCTCCAAAAGAACTTTGCACTCAGTAGCCATCACTCAGCCTTTTCTCCTGACACTGGCCCCTGACGACCACTATACCTACTCACTGTGCAGCTTTGCATATTCTGGACATTTCACATAAATGGACTTATATAAAATGTGGCCTTTTGTGACTGTCTTCTTTACTTAGTATAATGTGTTCAAGATTCATCCATGTTGTAGCAAGTATCACTGCTTCATTCCTTGTCATGGCCAAATGCTATTGCATTGTGTGGACAGAATGCAGCCGATCCAGGGAGCGTCAGCAAACCCACGTATGTGATCACCTGCTCTGGCAGCTCCTCCCAGCCCAGCTTTTAGGTGTAATAAAGCTGCCATTTCCGTTCCAGCCAACTGAATCCCGAACCTCTCTCTAACTTGAGTCACAACAAGGGTGGAGATAATAGTGTGTATTTGATAGGAGTCTTCTCCTCGACATGAAGTCCTGATGGTAACATGAGAGCATCAATCAAATCTGAAAGGTGGGTTCTTGGGTTTACATTGTACTATTTCCAGTAATTTTCTATATAATGGGAACATTTTTTACCAAAATTATTTTAGCAGACTTGACTGCGAAAAGGAAATATTACAAGCACATTAAAAAATATCCCATTTAATTCTGTTAATACAATTTAAAAATTCAGCTTGCGGATTTATAGCTCCGTGAAGGGTGAGAAAGGTAAAGAAATATACGAGACTAGGCATGGCAAATTTATTCTGCAGAACAATGCTGGTTTCCTTCCACTGGAAAATCAAAGCTAAGGTCGCACTGACATGCTTGGAGCCTGGGTGGTACACGTCCATTATCAAAGGGTGTGTCTCAGAGCTGAGATAATTTGGTGCTGAGATCCACACAGACTAGAAAAGAAAAGATATTGATTTGTAGAACTGTCAATATTTTCTCCCTATAAAGGAAGAGGAATTGAGCCGATGGTAAATAAATCCTCACACTTCTCAAACAAGCCACTGAAAGATGGGTCCTCTGAGTCTGATGTAACAGTCCAGGGGAGGAGAAACAGAGCAGGGCAGCCATGCTTCTGCTGGGCTCGGAGGAGGGTCGAACCTGCCGCGGACATCACTGTGTTGGGACCACGTGACCTGCGAGTGCCCCTGGATGGAGTTCTGAGCTTGTCCCTTGGCCAAGAGCAAATGGGCACAAAAAATCCAAAAAGGGCAGAGGAAGGACTGGGCTGGGTGAGCCAGCTCCTTCCCGCTGTGACCACTGGTACTCAGCTCTAGGAGATGACGCCCCATGACCCATCCCTTTGGGGAGGCTATGACCTGAGTCGTCATGTCTGATGGCCCAAAGTCCATATGCCCCTAAGAACATTCTATCTTTGGGCCAAGAGTGGAAGAACTGAAATGTGAGCAAACCAGGACACCTTTGTCTCTTCATACCTCCCAACACAACAAATTAACAGGTCTCTTTTCTCTCCTTTTTATTCCACAGTGGAATTCACTTTCTTCTTATTGTCAGAATTAATATTTTTTTAGGGGGAAAAGGCATTACTGGTGCCCTAACACTAAAAATGTATAAATGCAGTTTCCAAAATTTCATTCTAAGACTTTCTTTTTTCATTTTAATTTATTTTTGTATATGGTGTGAAGTGAGAGCTCAGCTTTATTTTCTTCTATCTGGATGATAAACCATCATTTTTACACTGACTTAAAGGACTTTCTTCGTTTTATATTAAATTCCTCAAAGTATTGTGTTCGATTTCTGAATCTCCTTCTAGTCTGCTCACCTCTCTCTGTGTCTATTTTTAGGCCATTTCAGATTTTTAGCAATGACGATGGTTTTGTAGCAGCCATCTGTTATGTGGAGGGCTTTCTCATTATTTTTTCTCATATAGTGTCTTAGCTAACTGTGGACATTTATGGTGCCATGAGATCTTTATAATTATTGAATTCTATTTTTTTTAAAGAGAGTTTGAAATATGTACCTGTTTATTCTTGTTATCGTTCATTCACCAATGTTTATGGGGCTCTCATTGGTTGCGGGCCAGCTTGAGACTCTGGGGTTCAGGTTGGGAGGAGACAGACAGTCCTGGTGGAGCTCACATCACAGTTGGAAAGGAAAAGGACCAGGGCAATGAGTACAATGTGCATCACGTTAAAATTCCGAGAGCAATAAAGCAGGGAAGAAGCCATGAAGGGATGAGTTTGTCCTCCATCCTGGGTCCTAAAGATGGTCCTAAACTCCAGAAAGGAGGGGCCTCATAAAGGGCCGCAGGGCCCACTCGGCCCACCCAGGCCTGGCGATCACAAATTAGGGTGAGCAGGTGTGTTAGTTCACCTGGGCTGCCAAAACAAAGTGCAATGAAAGGGTGGCTTAGAACAACAAAAATGTCTTGTTCCACAGTTCTGGGCACTAGAAGTCTAAAATCAAGGTGTTGGGACTTCCCTGGTGGCACGGTGGTTAAGAATCTGCCTGCCAATGCAGGGGACACGGGTTCAATCCCTGGTCCAGGAAGATCCCACGTGCCACGGAGCAACCAAGCCCGTGAGCCACAACTACTAGCCCACGTGCCACAACTACTGAGCCTGCGCTCTAGAGCCTGCAAGACACAACTACTGAGCCCATGTGCCACAACTACTGAAGCCCACCGCCTAGAGCCCCGTGCTCCACAACAATAGAAGTCACTGCAATGAGAAGCCAGTGCACCTCAACAAAGAGTAGCCCCCGGTCGCCACAATTAGAGAAAACCTGCACAGCAATGAAGACCCAAAACAGCCAAAAACAACAACGAAAAAACAAAATCAAGGTGTCGGGAGGACCCCACGACCTCTGAAACCTGTAGGGGAAAGATCTTTCCTGCCTCTTCCTAGCTTCCAGTGCTGTTGAAAATTGCAGGTGTGTTTTGGCTCACACATGCATCCCTGCAACCCTCCATCCTCACCGTCATCCCCCGTGTGGGTCTGTCTGTGTCCGAATTTCCCCCTTTTATCAGGACACAGTCCTATTGGATTAGGGTTCACCCTGATGAGCTCATTGTAATTTGGTTTCCTCTGTAAAGACACTGTTTCCAAATGTGGCACATTGAGCAGTGCTTGGGGTTAGGACTTCAACATACATTTTTGGGACAGAAAATTCAACCCCCAACAGTAGGGTATCGTATGTCATACAGAATTCATCTACTTTTCGAATACAGAGTCCTGCCTGTGCAAAATGACAGGAAAGTCCCCTCCTCGCCCCTTGGAGGTCTGCATATCCCAGGGTATCTTGTTCCATCTCAAGATCAGTGCCGGGGCCTGGAGAGGCCACACCTGCAGACTCCAGACACTTCCCACTGTGTCCACGTAACAAGACCTGCTGTCCACTCACATCTCCATATTCAGTAAAGTTATTTTCCTCTTCTACCTTCTTTGGATTTATCTTGTTCTTTTCTTCGTTTTTTCAGGAGGACACTGCAGTCAGCAATTTTAACATTTTTCCCTTGTCAAAAATGTTCACGTGAAGGTATAAATTTCCTCCCAAGTCCTGCTGTAACAGCACCACACAGGTTGTGATAAGTAGCACTTTCATGACTTTTTAGCTTCGAATATGTTCCCTTTTCCATTCGTATATCTCGCTTCACCCACAAATCACTTAGAAATGCATTTTTATCAAACTGTCGTCAGACAAGATGATCTGTATGATATTGATGTTCTAGTAGTTTTGAGACTTCCCAGTGACTGGGAACATGGTTGAGGTTTGTAACTTCCGTGGCTCCTGGAGAAGATGACTTTTACTCGACTGTAAAAGGATTGAGCAGGTGTGGCTCAATCCTTCACTTTGATCGGCACCCTCATCACGCCCTTCCCAGATTCTGCGTCGGGGTTGGCAGACTCTTACTGTAAAGGGCAGACAGAAATATTTCCAGTGTTGCGGTCCGGGAGCCACACGCCTGGAGTAGAGTTCCCCGGTAAATGCGACCCGTGTCCCAACCAAGGACACCCGAGAATCACCAACACCAAGTAGAAAGATTAGCAAAGGATTTATACAACTACAAGTATAGAAGCTTACACAAACTGTCCGGACAGGGTCCCACTCGGAGAGAAGTGAGAGAGACCCCGACTAACAGTCGGGCGAGGCCTTTATACCCTTCACAGGATGGGAAGTTCTCAAGGCGGGAGGGAGCTGTTTAATTTTGAATCAGCCAATCAGGAACCCGGTTCTTCCTGCCCCAAGCAAGTAAGCAAAGCAAGTTTCTTACAGAAGCCAAAATGTACTGTTAGCCCTGAAGCTGTTCTTCCGTTTCTTTAGTCACAGAACTACTACGACTACTAAGTACTATATGTTACACTAAACAGTATGTGAAAGATGTATCTTTTTCAGAAGCAAAATATTACGAAGATATTTATAAACCACGGCGCACCCGTCAGAAGAGAGGGCTGGTGTACTTGCCAGAGGTCACCCGACCCTCTGAACAGCTGCGTTTAGCACATCGCAAGGGAAATCGGCCTGGGAAGTAAATGAGCAAGTATTGGGGGATTATTTACACCTGTATTGGGGGATTATTTACACCTGTGTCAGATAAAGTACAGGAAGGGTCTGCATTTCCCAATGTTACTCTTTTTTATTTTCCCTCCCTCACCTCCCTAGAACATTTCCACATCGTAGTCATTGAGTCCATTTTCGAAGGCAGATCATTGAGAAATCTTGGAATGGATGTCCAAGACTATTCCCGTAAGTAGCTTTAAAAGATTATACAGAAATGGAATGAGAAGAGGGATTAAAGAATTGTTTTAAAAAGAGCATTGTTGTCAGTCGAGCCCTGTATCTAATAAGTTAATGGTGTAGAAATACTGTTGACATATATTGTTTAAAAAATGATGTTTCTTTTTCTTTAGTCTTAACCTCATAGCTAAAATTTTTCTAATGAATTGAACCGGAATTTCCCATTTTACCAAAGACAACAAAGATACCAATCACAAATGGAATATGCACTCACACACCAGAAGACAGAACTGTCACAGATCCGCCGAGAGGATGCCCCATACAAGGTCCCACACAAATGCTTCGCAATGCAAAGGGTCCTGGACGTCAGACACACGTCAGAAGCAACTGGAAACATGCCCAAATGACACTCCGTGCTCACAAATGGTCCTCAACAGTAGACACACGTCAGAACCAACTGGCAACATGCCCAAATGACATTCCTTGCTCACAAATGGTCCTCAACAATAGACACACGCCAGAACCAACTGGAAAAATGCCCATAAGACACTCAGGGCTCACAAAGGGTCCTCATGGTCAGACACGCATCAGAACGTCTAGTGCTCAAAAGAGAAGTTAGCCCGGGCGCACGCCGGTGCACTTACTCAGTCCTGGAGCTCCTCAGCTTGTCCACACGCGTGTTTCCGTTCCACCAAGAAAAAGTGTCAGTTGGCAGCCAGTGCCGAGCAGGGAGGATCCTCGAAACAATGGTTTTGGCAGCTGCTAGGAAGGTCCCAAATCCCACTCCAGAGGCCGCGAGCCACAAGCAGCCGGCTCCCAGCAGCCATCCCAGCGCCAAGTGAATGTTTTATAATAGAGTTTGGCATCACAAAGCAAGGATGGAGGATGGTCTTCTGTCCCTGCCTATTTGTGAGCAGAGATTCCCAGGATAGGTCTGGGTTTGGTCCCCATGTCTGTGTCAGCCACTGATGGGACAAAACTCATTTTTTTAGGGAGGTGGGTCTTATGTTCAGGCGGGGAGGGTTTTACTCAAGGACTAAGATTTGAGGGTTCTCGGCAAAGACTGCCGAGGTCCCAACTTACCATTCATTCTACCCTCAACTCCCTGAGACAATGTGTACGAGATGACCAAGGCCTAAACCTGCACTGCAGAGGGCTCAAGACTAAACTGCCAGCACCCCCAAGAGGGGCACTAGAATAAGTTCACTGTGGGAAGCTACAAAGAAGAGCTGCCCAGCCCAGGGGCCAGTGAGAGCAGAGAGATCGTGAACTGCTCCAGTGAACAAAGCAGGCGAGGTATCAAGACTGACCAGGGCAAGGATCCAGATGGTGCCCTGAAAACAACAAATTCCAGAGAGGCTTTGAAAGTGAAGAGCAGCAACATCCTGATGTCTTATCATCTAGTTTCCACACAGTTTAAAAAAACTTTTTTATAAATTTATTTATTTATTTTTGGCTGCATTGGGACTTATTTATTATTATTAGTTTTTGGCAGTGATATTTTCTTTTCTTTTCTGCATCTCACTCTACTAATTTATTTAACATCTTTAGTGGAGTATAAATCCTTTACAATGGTGTGTTAGTTTCTGCTACATAACAAAGTGAATCAGCTATACATATGCATATATCCCCATATCTCCTCCCTCTTGCGTCTCCCTCCCACGCTCCCTATCCCACCCCTGTAGGTGGTCAGAAAGCACCAAGCTGATCTCCCTGTGCTATGCGGCTGCTTCCCACTAGCTATCTGTTTTAACTTTGGTATTGTGTATATGTCCGTGCCACTCTCTCACTTCGACCCCAGCTTACCCTTCCCCCTCCCCCCGTCCTCAAGTCCATTCTCTAAGTCTGCATCTTTATTCCTGTCCTGCCCCTAGGTTCTTCAGAACCATTTTTTTTTTTTTAGATTCCATATATATGTGTTAGCATACAGTATTTGCTTTTCTCTTTCTGACTTACTTCACTCTGTACGACAGACTCTAGGTCCATCCACCTCACTACAAATAACTCAATTTCCTTTCCTTTCCTTTTATGGCTGAGTAATATTCCATTGTATATATGTGCCACAACTTCTTTATCCATTCATGTGTCGATGGACACTTAGGTTGCTCCCATGTGCTGGCTATTGCAAATAGTGCTGCAATGAACATTGTGGTACGTGACTCTTTTTGAATTATGGTTCTCTCAGCGTATATGCCTAGTAGTGGTATTGCTGGGTGGTATGGTAGTTCTATTTTTAGTTTTTTAAGGAACCTCCATACTGTTCTCCATAGTGGCTGTATCAATTTACATTCCCACCAACAGTGCAAGAGAGTTCCCTTTTCTCAACACCCTCTTCAGCATTTATTGTTTGTAGAGTTTTTGATGATGGCCATTCTGACTGGTGTGAGGTGATACCTCATTGTAGTTTTGATTTGCATTTCTCTAATAATTAGTGATGTTGAGCAGCTTTTCATGTGCTTCTTGGCCATCTGTATGTCTTCTTTGGAGAAATGTCTGTTTAGCTTTCCTGCCCAATTTTTGATTGGGTTGTTTGTTTTTTTGGTATTGAGCTGCATGAACTTCTTGTAAATTTTGGAGATTAATCCTTTGTCAGTTGCTTCATTTGCAAATATTTTCTCCCATTCTGAGGGCTGTCTTTTCATCTTGTTTATGGTTTCCTTTGCTGTGCAAAAGCTTTTAAGTTTCATTAGGCCACATTTGTTTATTTTTATTTCCATTTCTCTAGGAGGTAGGTCAAAAAGGATCTTGCTGTGATTTATGTCATAGAGTGTTCTGCCTGTGTTTTCCTCTAAGAGTTTTATAGTGTCTGGCCTTACTTTTAGGTCTTTAATCCATTTTGAGTTTATTTTTGTGTATGGTGTTAGGGAGTGTTCTAATTTCATTCTTTTACATGTAGCTGTCCAGTTTTCCCAGCATCACTTATTGAAGAGGCTGCCTTTTCTCCATTGTATATTCTTGCCTCGTTTATCAGAAATAAGGTGACCATATGTGTGTGAGTTTATCTCTGGTCTTTCTATCCTGTTCCATTGATCTATATTTCTGTTTTTGTGCCAGTACCATACTGTCTTGATTACTGTAGCTTTGTAATATAGTCTGAAATCCAGGAGCCTGATTCCTCCAGCTTCATTTTTCTTACTCAAGATTGCTTTGGCTATTTGGGGTATTTTGTGTCTCCATACAAGTTGTGAAATTTTTTGTTCTAGTTCTGTGAAAAATGCCATTGATGGTTTGATAGGGATTGCATTGAATCTGTAGATTGCTTTGGGTAGTATACCCAAAGTATAGTCATTTTTACAATGTTGATTCTTCCAATCCAAGAATATGGTATGTCTCTCCATCTGTTTGTATCATCTTTCATTTCTTTCTTCAGTATCTTATAGTTTTCTGCATACAGGTCTTTTGTCTCCTTAGGTAGGTTTATTCCTAGGTATTTTATTCATTTTGTTGCAATTGTAAATGGGAGTGTTTCCTTAATTTCTCTTTCAGATTTTTTGTCATTAGTATATAGGAATGCAAGAGATTTCTGTGCATTAATTTTGTATCCTGCTACTTTACCAGATTCATTGATTAGCTCTAGTAGTTTTCTGGTAGCATCTTTAGGATTCTCTATGTATAGTATCATGTCATCTGCAAACAGTGACAGCTTTACTTCTTTTCCGATTTGGATTCCTTTTATTTCTTTTTCTTCTCTGATTGCTGTGGCTAAAACTTCCAAAACTGTGTTGAATACCAGTAGTGAGGGTGGGCAACCTTGTCTTGTTCCTGATCTTAGTGGAAATGTTTTCAGTTTTTCACCACTGAAGATGATGTTGGCCATGGGTTTGTCATATACGGCCTTTATTATGTTGAGGTAAATTCCCTCTGTGCCTACTTTCTGGAGGATTTTTATCATAAGTGCGTGTTGAATTTTGTAGAAAGCTTTTTGGTCCTCTGTTGAGATGATCATATGGTTTTTCTCCTTCAAGTTGTTAATATGGTTTATCACTTTAACTGATTTGCATATATTGAAGAATCCTTGTATTCCTTGGATAAACCCCACTTGATTATGGTGTATGATCCTTTTAATGTGCTGTTGGATTCTGTTTGCTAGTATTTTGTTAAGGATTTTTGCATCTATGTTCAGCAGTGATATTGGCCTATAGTTTTCTTTCTTTGTGACATCTTTGTCTGGTTTTAGTATCAGGGTGATGGTGACCTCGTAGAATGAGTTTGGGAGTGTTCCTTCCTCTGCTATATTTTGGAAGAGTTTGAGAAGGGTAGGTGTTAGCTCTTCTCTAAATGTTTGATAGAATTTGCCTGTGAAGCCATCTGGTCCTGGGCTTTTGTTTGTTGAAAGATTTTTAATCACAGTCTCAATTTCAGTGCTTGTGAGTGGTCTGTTTATATTTTCTATTTCTTCCTGGTTCAGTCTTGGAAGGTTGTGCTTTTCTAAGAATTCGTCTGTTTCTTCCAGGTTGTCCATTTTATTGGTATATAGTTGCATGTAGTAATCTCTCATGATTCTTTGTATTTCTGCAGTGTCAGTTGTTACTTTTCCTTTTACATTTCTAATTCTATTGATTTGAGTCTTCTCCCTTTTTTTTCTTGATGAGTCTGCCTAATGGTTTGTCAATTTTGCTTATCTTCTCAAAGAACCAGCTTTTAGTTTTATTGATCTTTGCTATTGTTTCCTTCATTTCTGTTTCATTTATTTCTGATCTGATCTTTATGATTTCTTTCCTTATGCTAACTTTTGTTTTTTTTTTTTTTGCAGTACGCAGGCCTCTCACTGTTGTGGCCTCTCCTGTTGCGGAGCACAGGCTCTGATGCGCAGGCTCAGCGGCCATGGCTCATGGGCCTAGTTGCTCCGCGGCATGTGAGATCTTCCTGGACCAGGGCACGAACCCGTGTCCCCTGCAATGGCAGGCAGACTCTCAACCACTGCTTCACCAGTGAAGCCCTGGGTTGTTTTGTTCTTCTTTCAACAATTGCTTTAGGTGTAAGGTGAGGTTGTTTATTTGAGATGTTTCTTGTTTCTTGAGGTGGGATTGTATTGCTATAAACTTCCCTCCTAGAACTGCTTTTGCTGCATCCCATAGGTTTTGGGTCATTGTGTTTTCATTTTCATTTGTTTCTAGGTATTTTTTGATTTCTTCTTTGAATTCTTCAGTGATCTCTTGGTTATTCAATAGTGTATTGTTTAGCCTCCATGTCTTTGTATTTTTTACAGATTTTTCCTGTAATTGATATCTAGTCTCATAGCGTTGTGGTCAGAAAAGTTACTTGATACGATTTCAGTTTTCTTAAATTTACCAAGGCTTGATTTGTGACTCAAGATATGATCTCTCTTGGAGAATGTTCCATGAGTGCTTGAGAAGAAAGTGTATTCTGTTGTTTTTGGTTGGAATGTCCTATAAATATCAATTAAGTCCATATTGTTTAATGTATCATTTAAAGGTTGAGTTTCCTTATTTATTTTCATTTTCAATGCTCTGTCCAATGATGAAAGTGGGGTCTTAAAGTCCCCTGCTATGATTGTGTTACTGTCGATATCCCCTTTTACAGCTGTTAGCATTTGCCTTATGCATTGAGGTGCTCCTACGTTGGGTGCCTAAATATTTACAATTGTTATATCTTCTTATTGGATTGATCCCTTGTCCGTTATGTAGTGTCCTTCTTTGTCTCTTGTAAGAGTCTTTATTTTAAAGTCTATTTTTTCTGATATGAGTATTGCTACTCCAGCTTTCTTTTGATTCCATTTGCATGGAATATCTTTTTCCATCCCTTCACCTTCAGTCTGTATGTGTCCCTAGGTCTGACGTGAGTCTCTTGTAGACAGCATTTATACGGGTTTTGTTCTTTTTATCCATTCAGCCAGTCTATGTCTTTTGGTTGGAGCATTTAATCCATTTACATTTAAGGTAGTTATCAATATATATGTCCCTATTACCATTTTCTTAATTGTTTTGGGTTTGTTATTGTAGGTCTTTTCCTTCTCTTGTGTTTCTCACCTAGAGAAGTTCCTTGAGCATTTGCTGTAAAGCTGGTTTGGTGGTGCTGAATTCTCTTAGCTTTTGCTTGTCTGTAAAGGTTCTAATTTGTCTGTCGAATCTGAATGAGATCCTTGCTGGGTAGAGTAATCTTGGTTGTAGGTTTTTCCCATTCATCACTTTAAATATGTCCTGCAACTCCCTTCTGCCTTGCAGAGTTTCTGCTGAAAGATCCACTGTTAACCTTATGGGGATTCCCTTGTATGTTATTTGTTGTTTTTCCCTTGCTGCTTTTAATATTTTTTCTTTGTATTTTATTTTTCATAGTTTGATTAATATGTGTCTTGGCGTGTTTCTCCTTGGATTATCCTGTATGGGACTCTCTGTGTTTCCTGGACTTGATTAACTATTTCCCTTCCCATATTAGAGAAGTTTTCACCTATAATCTCTTCAAATATTTTCTCAGTCTCTTTCTTTTCCTCTTCCTCTTCTGGGACCCCTATAATTCAAATGTTGGTGCATTTAATGTTGTCCCAGAGGACTGTCCTCAATTCTTTTCATACTTTTTCTTTATTCTGCTCTGTGGTAGTTACTTCCACTATTTCATCTTCCAGGTCACTTATCCGTTCTTCTGCTTCAGTTATTCTGCTATTGATTCCTTCTAGAGAATTTTTAATTTCATTTTTTGTGTTGTTCGTCATTGTTTGTTTGCTCTTTTGTTCTTCTAGGTCCTTGTTAAATGTTTTTTGTATTTTCTCCATTCTACTTCCAAGATTTTGGATCATCTTTACTATCATTACTCTGAATCCTTTTTCAGGTAGACTCTGCCTATTTCCTCTTCAATTGTTTGGTCTGGTGGGTTTTTGCCTTGCTCCTTCATCTGCTGTGTGTTTCTCTGTCTTCTCATTTTGCTTGACTTACTGTGTTTGGGGTCTCCTTTTCACAGGCTGCACGTTCATAGTTCCTGTTGTTCTTGGTGTCTGTCCCCAGTGGCTATGGTTGGTTCAGTTGGTTGTGTAGGCTTCCTGGTATAGGGGACTGGTTCCTGTGTTCTGTTGGATTAGGCTGGATCTTGTCTTTCTGGTGGGCAGGACTGTGTCCAGTGGTGTGTTTTTGGGTGTCTGTGACCTTTTTATGATTTTAGGCAGCCTCTCAGCTAACGGGTGGCATTGTGTTCCTGTCTTGCTAGTTGTTTGGCATGGGGTGTTCAGCAGTGGAGCTTGCTGGTCATTGAGTGGAGCTGGATCTTAGCATTGAGATGGAGATCTGTGGGATATCTTTTGCCGTTTGATATTACGTGGAGCTGGTAGGTCTCTGGTGGACCAATGTCCTGAACTCGGCTCTCCCAACTCAGAGGCACTCAGCTGCGCAGCTCAGAAGAAAAGGGAGAAAAAAAGAAAGAAAGAAAGAAAAAAATTAATACAGTAAAATTAAATAAGTTATGAAAACAAAAAATAAAAAAAATTGTTTAAAATAGAAAATAACAGAAAAAAAGAAAGAAAGAAATAGAGCAACCAAACCAAAAAAACACATCCACCAATGATAACAAGTGTTAAAAACTATAGTTAAAGAAAAAAACCAAAAAGCATAACGGACAGACAGAACCCTAGGAGAAATGGTGAAAGCAAAGCTATACAGACAAAATCACAGAAAGAAGCATACACATACAAACTCGCAAAAAGAAAAAAAAAATCTGTCTATATATAAAAATGAAAAGGAAGAGAGCAATCAAATCAATAAACAAATCTACCAATGATAATAAACTCTAGATACTAACCTAAGATAAGCATAAAACCAGAAACAAATTATATGCAGAAAGCAAACCCCAAGTCTACAGTTGCTCCCAAAGTCCACTGCCTCAGTTTGGGATGATTCATTGGCTGTTCATTTGTTCAGGTATTCCACAGAGGCAGGGTACATCAAGCTGATTGTGTAGATTTAATCCGCTGCTCCCAGGCTGCTGGGAGAGATTTCCCTTTCTCTTCTTTGTCCACACAGCTCCTGGGGTTCAGCTTTGGATTTGGTCCCGCCTCTGCGTGTAGGTCGCCTGAGGGCGTCTGTTCCTGCTCAGACAGGACAGGGTTAAAGGAGCAGCTAATTAGGTGGCTCTGGCTCACTCAGGCCATGGGGAAGGAGGGGTACGAATGCGGGGTGAGCCTGTGTCAGCAGAGGCCAGCATGACGTTGCAGCAGCCTGAGGCACACCGTGAGTTCTCCTGGGTAAGTTGTCCCTGGATCACAGGGCCCTGGCAGTGGCAGGCTGCACAGGCTCCCGAGAGGGTAGGTGTGGATAGTGACCTGTGCTTGCACATGGGCTTCTTGGTGGCTGCAGCAGCAGCCTTAGCATTTCATGTCCATCTCTGGTGTCCGTGCTGATAACCGCAGCTTGTGCCCATCTCTGGAGCTCGTTTAGGTGGTGTTCTGTATCCCCTCTCCTCATGCACCGTGAAACAATGGTCCCTTGCCTCTTAGGCAGGTCCAGAGATTTTCCCGGACTCCCTCCTAGCTAGCTGTGGCACACTAGCCCCTTTCAGGCTGTGTTCACACAGCCAACCCCCGTCCTCTCCCTGGGATCTGACCTCCAAAGCCGAAGCCTCAGCTCTCAGCCCCTCCCCATCCCAGCGGGTGAGCAGACAAGCCTCTTGGGCCGGTGAGTGCTGGTCTGCACCGATCCTCTGTGCGGGAATGTCTCTGCTTTGCCCTCCGCACCCCTGTTGCTGCGCGCTCCTCCGTGGCTCAAAGCTTCCCCCCGGCCACCCCCTGTCTCCGCCCGTGAAGGGTCTCCCTAGTATGTGGAAACTTTTCCTCCTTCACGACTCCCTCCTAGAGGTGCAGGTCCCCTCCTTATTCTTTTGTCTCTGTTTTATTCCTTTTGCCCTCCCCAGGTACGTGGGGAGTTTCTTGCCTTTTGGGAAGTCTGAGGTCTTCTGCCAGCATTCAGTAGGTGTTCCGTAGGAGTTGTTCCACATATAGTTGTATTTCTGATGTATTTGTGGGGAGGAAAGTGATCTCCATGTCTTACTCCTCCGCCATCTTGAAGGTCTCTGCACTGTGTCTTCATTGCTGAGCACAGGCTTTCTTAATTGCGGCGAGCAGGGGCTACTCTTTGTTGCGGTGCGTGGGTTTCTCATTGTGGTGGCTTCTCTTGTTGCAGAGCGTGGGCTTCAGTAGTTGTGGCACACAGGCTCAGTAGCTGTGATGTGTGGGCTCTAGAGCTCAGGCTTAGTCATTGTGGTGCATGGGCTTAGTTGCTCTGTGGTATGTGGCATCTTCCCAGACCAGGGCTCCAACCCGTGTCCCCTGCATTGGCAGGTGGATTCTTAACCACTGTGCCACCAGGGAAGCCCTTCCCCCCATTTTATAAAACTAGGAATTGAATCCCCACTTAGTGTATCAGATAGGCCAGCTGTTTGTGTAGCCCAAACCTGCCGTTGTCTTAGACTTGTTTCATTGTGTTAGTCCCTGAATCAGAAATCTTTACTGATCCTACCTTTCCTTTAAGGAGAAGCTGGTGCTCAAAAACGTCTAAAAACTGGCTCAAACTAACTCTTGCAGGCTTATGTCTTCTATTCCCCAATATTAACCCTTTACCAGAGTCACTAAATACATCTTCAGTCTGCCTGTCTCCATACCTTTGCTAGGGCCATTTACTCACCCCTGGAATGATTTTCCTTCTTGGCTCTTGTCCAGTGGAAACTTTGCCTAGACTCAAAGACCCTCTCACATCTCACCACCTCCAGAAAGGCTTCCCAGATCACCCAAGATAGGTGAGATCGTTTCCTCTTTCATAACTCTAAGGAGTCCCCTGGCTTTGTCCCCTTCATGCCATGCTGTCTAGTGCTGTCACCCTGAGTGTACCCGCTTAGAGCCTGGGCTCACAGACAATGAGGGACACTTTTTGTTTTTCCTGTTCTGTCCATCAGCGCCAGGTACAATGCCCAGTGTGCACAGCAGCTGCTCAGTATGTATTGTTGAGCTAACTGGGTGAATTATGTCTCTAGGTAATTCTTGGTACCTAAAGTGTTTACATATAAACCCATTTATTCATTCATCCATCCATTCATTTTTACATTGACTACACACTCCATCCAGCTCTGTGCTTGTCCCTGGAAATATAGCAATGTTCATTAAGGTCATGGTGCCTGTCTTCGCAGAGTTGATAACCTCGTGGGGGAAAAGAAATAATCACACAACTAATAATCATAATACTCATTGTGGCTTCCACTTACTGAAGGCTTTTACTCTCTGCTAGTCACTATATTAAGTACTTCTTCATATTATCTTACTGAGTTCTCCTGACTACCCTTGGAGACAAGCATTATCATCCTCTTCTTACAGATCAGGGAATCGAAGCTTAGCGTGTGTGTTAGGTTAACTGCCTAAAGCCACCTGGCTGGCGAGAAGAGTGAGAGCTTGACCTTAACTGTGTGACTCCAGAGCCTGTGATTTTTTAACCACCACATAATTACTAATCTTACAGGGATGACAAATACCATAAATAGCATGTGTGTTAGTTTCCTATGGCTGCTGTAACAAACTTTCACAAATTTAGTGGCTTCGAACAACACAGATTGATTATCTCAAAGTTGTGGAGGTCAGAAATCCAACATGCTCTCACAAGGGTAAAGCCAAGTTGTGGTCATGACTGCATTCCTCCTGGAGTCTCCAGGGGGGAATTCCGCATCCTTGCCTTTTCCAGCTTCTAGAAGCTTCCCCCATTCATTGACTCATGGCTCCTTCCTCCATCTTCAAAGCCACCAACATCGCATCTTTTTGACCCACTTCTGTCTTCATGTCTCTCTCTGACTACAGATGAGAAAGGTTCTCTGCTTTTTAGGACTTATATGATCACGTCTGGCTCATCTGGTTTATCCAGGGCAATCTCCCCATCTCAAGATTCTTAATCACATCTGCATGGTCCTTTTTGCCCTGTAAGGTCACATATTCACAGATTCCAAAGTTTAAGGTGTAGACATCTTTGGGGTGCCATTTTTCTACTGACCACACCAGGAGAGAGGTTGCAAGGGGAGCAGTCTGGAGGTACAGGCTACCCAGGAGGGACAGGAACCCCAGCCAAGGACTGAGAAGGTGTGAAGCCCCTGCCAAGTCACAGAGCTGGGGCCTTAGAAAGTCTGAGAGTGGCCTGATGTGGAGAGTGGGGGGAAATGGCCCCTGCTGAGGCTGGAGAATGTGGCAGGGGCCAGATCATGAGGAACATGGCTGGCAGGTAGGGGAGGGAATCCATTATGGTTCTGGGAGAAAAGGGCAGTAAATACAAAGGTCAAGAAGGGGATACAATTGATTTCATTTTTCAGCTCATTCTGCTGCTGTGTGGAGAACAGATTGGTAGGGAACGAGAGTGGACACAATTCGGAGGGTATTTCAATAGTTCAGGTGGGAGATGTTGGTGGCCTGGACCAAGATGCTGGCACTGCAGAGCCAGAGGAGAGGTCTGCCTGGGCTCTTCCCCAGAGCGAATGGCAGGGCTGGGTGATTGCTTGGATGTGCTGTTAAGGGGGAGACTTCTAGGTTTCTTAGTGGGATCACTGGAGTCGGAGGGGGGCATGGTAGTTGGAGGAAGACCAGGCTTGGATGGGAGTGGGATGGTCAGAGCCAGGTGGCTCTAGAAAGAGCAAAGGCAGTTAATATAAGAAAAAATCCTCTTGAGGACAAGAGGCCAGAACTGAGTGGGTATAACCAGGGCAATATCTTCTACCAAATCGCTCATTTTGGTTCTTATGACTGAATATTTGTAGAGGCCATATTTCTTTAAGAGGACCCAAATGCATGACATTAAAACGTTTCCTGGAAAATTATGCAGACCAAATATTCTGACTGTTGGTTTGGTTTGATTAAGGGCAACAGATCTGTTATCATATTTCAGCCTTTCCATCTAAATAACCAAGTATTCTTTTTTATTTCCTCTCTTTCACATGGTACTTTTATGTGCACTATATATATATATATATTTCCTGAATCTCAGCCTGATGGCAGCCTGATTCTTTGGGCACAGTATAAAATCCTTGATTTTTAAAACGATTCGTTTTGGTTTTCAGCTAATACATACAGAGGTGTACATTTTAACAGAATTAATATTTTGCAAAAAGAAGATTTCAGGAAACTATGTTTGACATAAGCCAATTATGGGATGAAACAAAAGACAATCAACTCACCATGCAAGGTTGAATTAACAGAATTGTGCACACGCTTGTGTAACTTAGCAACTTAATTTATACACCAGTCCTGGGATGAGACTCCACAATCATCTTGTTTAGACCTCACAACGTGACTGCATCTACTGACGCATGTTAGGTTGGGAAGCTTGATACTAGAAAAGAATGGAGTGAATTCTCCTGGGGAGCAAGGACACTTCAGAATTTCCCATTCATCCCTGGGGACTGTGGTTGTCTGATGCATGGATGGTTGGATGCCCAGACTTCCCTGGAAAGACTTTCCTTGTGTTCTTCCCTTTAGACTGTTTCAGTGGTTCTCAAACTGCAGTGAGCCTAAGAATTGCTATGTAGGGCTGTATTGGATAAAGGCATGTTTGATTTGCAATTTAAGACAATTCAAGGGTACTTTACACTTTAATTTTTGCCTTCTGTGCTGCTTTTAGAACTTAAACTCTCTATAAATTCTTGGAACTTACTGTGATCTGGGGCAATAATTCCAAGTCTGATTTTGGGAGGTATTTCATCACCCTGCCTTTGAACAGTAGAAGGGCTGAAGTTAGAGGCAGCTGGGAGATGCTCTACGTGAAACTGATTAAATGATTAGAAGGTGATAAGCACCCTGGTCCTGTTTGTGGTAAAGTGATCCTGGCATGGTAAGACAGCGGAGACCTTAATATTAATTATCAGATGCCAATGTGAGAACAGGGTTGGACCTAGGACATATACAATGAGATTCCTCACGAGGGACCAAGGCTGTCACCTAGTGCTGTACAAGCAAAGCCTTATTGTAGTTTGAGACAAGTGTTGGGAGAACCACACAGCTCATTTGCACCTAATAATGAATGCCACAGTCCAGACTCAGGCCACATCTTCCTCAGCGGTCCCTTGTATAGTCACACCATCACCTGCCATATTACATGAATTTACTTTGAAATTTTGTGGCTTTTTATCATTTTGGTTATATTTATTTTAAATGTTAATTTGTAGTTTCAGAAGTGTTCTAAGCAGAGGGAATCTATTCCCAGTTTTAGGTGTGTTCATATTTAAGACACATTATAAGTTAAACAACTGGGCATCTAACGCATTTGGTGTTGAATAGGAATCACTCCAGCAGTACATACTCCATCCTCAACACTTACTGTGCATGTGGGGTATAAAGATGAATAGGTGGTAAAGACGGGAAATTTTTTCCTATGAAAAGAGTCCATGTCTTGCTCAACTTAATGAAATAGTGCCTCATGCTATTCCTAAAAATAGTGAGAAAGCATGAAGTGTCCTTCACAGCTGCATTTGTGTACTCGTCAATTATGTGAAAATGGCATCAAGTGTTGAGTAGAAAAGTTCTTACTGATTCTGTAGTTCCAAAGTGTTATAAAATATATCAGATCCTGAAACCTCGGCATGTCCTTAGCACACTCTGTATTAAATACATTATGAAATCCACTTAGTAAAACAAACAAACAAACAAACAACAAGCAAGCAAAAAAACTCCATGTAGGGTGAATTTAACAGCTAAGAAGATAAGTCTTGGTAAACAAAACAAAACAAAGAAAACATTGGGAAAGCTGTTGTCAATGTAGACTTTGACCCTCAAGCCAAGATTCCCTTGTTAAGTATAAAGAAGAGGATAATGTTTCTGTGGTCCCTCCACAAGCTGTGGGGAGGGATGTCTTCACACTGACCACATGCTCGTCTTCAGACTCCAGCATCTCTCCCACTCATGCTCAGAGAGTGTTTGAGGAATGAAAGGGTTATGTACTTCGAGGTGATTTCTATTCCATGGCAAATGCATCACTTAAAGTGTGACTCAGCTCACTGGCAGCTCTAGTAATTGAAGTGCTGCTTTCAGGCACGGGGGCTGCAAAACTTTTGCATTGATTATGAAGTGGATCGCACAAGTGCCTTCCCAGGCTGCTTCTATGTTTCTGATTCATCATGATTGTGTCCATCCCAGCCTGGACCAGATGTATGTGCTGAATCCCATCTGCTGCAGCCTTTGTCCTGCCCAGTCTTCGAGCCTGTTCTAACCAATGTACCGAACAGCCCATTTCCACTGGTGAAAGGGGCTTGGAATGACTTCCTTTTCCTTCTACCCTGAGTCTGGTGAGACCCAGGTGTCCTGCCTACCGCATGTGCAACCTGCAGCCTTATTTTATTTCACTCGCAAAAGCTTGGGCGAGTGGTCCATTGATGAGTCTTCTTCCTCAGCTCCTGGTCTGTGCACTAATTCCCCACTGAGATTCAAGTCCTGCCCTGCCCCTGGCTAGGCGTGGATTTTGTCACCCCAAGCCTTGCATTCTTCTTTCTCCGTGAGCTTTTGGACCCCCTGGCATGGGCACAGGTTGGATTCCTGGAGGAAGGAGTGCATAGTGAAAAGCTTTGGCTTTCTTTCCATCTAAGTCTTAGTAGATCTAGGTCTCAGTGCCTGGCAGAGTTCCCTCCCCTCTGTATAACTGAGTTGACTTTTTCAACTTTATGGGTTTTGCTCAAAGCAAAATAGTCCTAACTGCCCATCACTGAAACAAGAACTATATGACTTCTAACTAAGAAAAAACTCAATACAACAGGTATATCATTCATGTGGACTCAGAGGTGAAGTCCAAGCTGTAGGGTTGGCACACCTTTGGGGTATCTCTAAGCAATCTTACAAATGTGGTGATTCTAGTTTTGACTTTTGGTGCAACTCTAAAAAAAATTAGAGTCTTTGAACTGGTTAAAAGTTTAGAGTATCTCACCATGAAGGTTTTGATTAGTTTCTTTCTTGAGTTTTTGTTTTTGTTTTTGTTTTTAAGGTATTTTTCAGGAATGGTAGCTACTAAGCCAACCAATTCTCAGTCACTCATTCATTTGTCAGTCCAAGAGGGAGATACAGTTGCTTCTCCTATTAGCACCAAGCAAATGGGGCAGAGTGATGCTGGCCATTGCCTGGACTTCAGGAGAAAGGAGAGTCCAGGGTGGGCTGAGCCATGGAAGTTCATTTGGTTCCTCAAGTTGATGTGGACAGTAAAAAGAAACTGAGATTAAAATGTTCTAGAAGAAGTCTTAGGGGACAGTGAATTCTTGTTCTTTCTTCCCTCTGAGTTATCTCCCCATTGTTCTTTGGAAGAAGATAAAGTTTCTCCTCCATTGAAAAAGGTCAAGTTACTAGATGAAAGCCATGGATGGGAATGTCCTTTGGCAGAGATTAATCATTTGAAACCTACTTTGAAAACTGCCACACTACCAGCCCCAACTCTTGCTCCTTTCTTTACTTTTCCATGCCATCTTTGTGAATTGCCCTGCTCTCAACTCCCCATGCCAGAACCTACCATCCAGATGTACAGTTGGGTGTTCATCTTTAGATCAAGCCCCATCCTTTTCACGAGCAAAGCTATCTTCCTGTGGGCTCCTTGGTGGGATTTTGGGATGCCTCGAGAATTGGGTGAGTGATGATGGTTTGTAATTGAAAGATGGATTGTTTATCAATACCACAGACAATGCTAGCCAAGAAAGTAGGTTCGGTGTTTGGTTGTTGGGGATAGTGGATTGTAAGTTTCCTTTCCAATTTTTTATAAGGAAGGTCAAATGCCGAAACATAGTAGGAGGAGTCTGAGCACAGGGAGAAGGCTGAGAGTTGGTTGAGAATACAGGATCGAATAAGATTTGATGCTTTGAATACTTGTGATGTTCATAGGCTGTTCCAAAAATGTGAACTTTCCCAGCATCTTCATTCGTTAATGGAAAATTTGTGACATCTGCAATTGCATTTATCTTTTAAATTTCCTTTCTAACCATTGTGTTGCATAGTCTGGTACTTCATTAGTAATGATTTTACTGACAGTTCCCTTAAACATTCTCTGGATTCAGGTGGAGGAAGATGGATTTTTAACTAATCTTTTTTGGCATAAACATATATCATATAGGAGACTTAACTATTCTTTCTATTTTTCATTTGTTTTCTTTGGTATTATCTGACATTAGGTTGTCAGAACAAATTAAGTGGTGACTGAGCAATAATTGCTTTGTGATATAAGAAGATGGGTAAAAATTGCTTTTTAACTCAGTAGATGCTCTACTTCCTACATCTAAAATATTTAGGTAGGCAACTGTGCATTGAGTAGACGGGACTGCGGATATATTTATGGACCTGGCCCATCTTTTGAAAATGGGGATTTGTACTGAATAATTTGGATTTGCCGACTTCATAGCTCAGGTTTCTGGAACCAGTGCCAACCTCCTCTTCCCGTTGTGCGATGCAAATGTGGTCCTGTTGTTAATGCTAGTCTTGTCTGTCTGCTGCATCCTTTCTTCAGACTACCCACTAGTATCCACCTAGGCTGTAGCCACCTCCCTTCCATCTAACTGAACTTTTAAGATTGTCTTGATTCTTTTAAAAAATCCATTTCAAAGCCCAATTAGAGATCAGAGTGACAAACTCTTTAGAACCCTAGACTCAAAATGCATCAAGGCACACAAAAATGAATTTTCTATTATCATTTCAGCAGATATTTATTTCAGCCAATTCCGTGGTGGATTCTCGGGGTTTTAGCTATAATTTTGGAGTTGGAAAACTGAAGCAGGACAGTCTTTTTTTCTCCCAATTAGTTCAATAGTTAGGATTCTTAGTGTTTCTATTCCCATGAAGACTGGCAAATTGGTTAATGGGTGGGACCTGGCCATGTTAGTATGGCCTTCATAAATATAACTTGGTACAGGAAATGTAAAAAAATAGAAAGCTGCCTTTTTATAAGAGAGGGAATTTTTTTAAATTGAAGTATAGTTTATTTGCAATGTTTAAGGTGTACAGCAAAGTGGTTCAGTTATATATATATATATATATATTATATATATATATAATATATATATATATATATTCTTTTTCAGATTCTTTTCCATTATAGGTTATTACAAGATACTGAATATAGTTCCCTGTGCTATATGGTAGGTCCTTGTTGTTTAATACAGTAGTATGTATCTGTTAATCCCAAATTCCCAATTTATCCGTCCCCATGAAAGAGAGGGATGTGTGTTTGGCTTTGACCAAGGAGAGATGTTCAGGCTGTTAGCTGAGAAAACTAAATTCTCTGGGTTAGAGTTTCATTGGGAGATCACCCCTTCCCAACGGGTAATTGAAGTGGGAAACTTGGATTAGCTTAGTTGTGTTTTCTCATTGTCTACACAGATGAAACCGACCCAGGAAGAAAAATGACAGCAGACTGATTTTTAGCTTTTGTTCCCCAGATTCCTGTGGCAAATCTTAAAACTTCAAGTGCAAAGTTGGAAGCAGGCCTTAAAACTTGTGAGGTGTGTATGTGTATGTATGAGTGCGTGAGAATTTTGGACCCATTTGTTGGAGGGAAATATGACTCAGTTATTAGTTTAGAATTGTTTTGCTACACAGAAATCAATATAGATATGTACTTGCAAATTTTTGGATTGATTAATTGAACAAAGAATCAAAATGGATTGAGTGCTTACTCTGTGTTGTGTGGTTGGGTAGTGAAATTACATGGTGACACAACACAGGGCCCCAGGAGTCTGTGGTCTCAGAGGAGAGAGATAGGAAATAATCAGGATGGAGAGTTCTGATAGAACTGGGGCCATGAGGGAAGAGGGTGTTACCAGTAAGTTCCTGCAGGGGATGAAGAGGATGAAGAGGAGATGAAATACAAGTGTGTCTAGGGGTAGTGTAGCTGAGTCTTGGAGAGAGATGGACAAGAAGTAGATGACCTACAAAGGGGCGAATGACTGTGTCAAACGACAGCCAGGTTGTGGCTCTGGAGGTCCTTCTTGGTTGGATTTGGGAGTTCCTATTGCTCATAATATTGAGGAAATGGCTTGTAGCATAATATTTCTCTTTCTCAAGGAATATTCTATTTAAATTAATGAATATTTAATCCCAGATAGCTGGATAGTTTGGACTTTGATCTTTTTCTTAAAGAATTATCTGGCTATCTGGAAATTACTTTTTACTTTTCAATATCTAGATAGTACGTGAACAGCTGACTTTAGAAACTCTTTGGATAGAGTTGAGAGTATCACACTGTTTTCCAAACTGGCCCTGATGTGTCATATTATATTAATACAATGCCTAATATTAAATGGCCCATGGATTCCTTATGTAAATATTTTTAGGTGGGTCATTCTTCTAAAATAATGTGAAATTCTCTTGTGGTATTTGATTTAGAATTTTTGTGTCTATGTTTATAAGATCAGTCTATAGGATTTTTTTTTTCTTTCTTTCTTTCTTTTTTTTTTTTTTTTGGTTTGTCTCTTTTCTCTCTTTTCTGGTTTTGTTCAGAATTAGACCAGTTGTATAAATGGTGTTGGTGGCAAGCTTTCTATAATTTCTATGCTCTGACATGATTTATACATTATAAAAAATAATCTATTCCTTATTTAAGAGTAAATCTAAAAAGCCTGTTATGGGTTATAACCTCTTGGAAGTAAATTGTAACTTTC
This sequence comes from Lipotes vexillifer, assembly GCF_000442215.2. NCBI lineage: Eukaryota > Metazoa > Chordata > Mammalia > Artiodactyla > Lipotidae > Lipotes > Lipotes vexillifer. Next base: position 156,464 of record NW_006771034.1, read on the forward strand.
CCAGCATGTCTATAGTTTTGGTTTATCTGAGTGAGTGAGATATTTTTGCTTTTATTTTCTTTTCTTAAAAGAATCTGAAAAAAAAAAAAAAAGGAATCTGCCATTTCTTGAAGATTTTCAAGGGGATTAGCATAGAACTATACAAACTATGCTTTTATATTTTTAAACCTTCTTTGCATTTGGGGTCATTTCTATATTTTTTCATTTCTATAGGTATATTTTCAATTTCTGATTTTATTTTCTTGTTTTGAGTGACTAGAAATATGTGTGTATTTGTTTACATTTTCCAAAAAATCTGTTCCAGGATTTACCTATTAATTCTATGGTTTAACAAAACTAGTATTAAACATTTTTTCTGCATCCTATAGATATGCCTGGATTTTGCATTGAGGGCTAGTTTTTACTTTTTTTTTTTTTTTTAATACTAAGAATTTAAATGTGAACTTTCCTATGAGTACTATTTGATCCTACCTCAAAAATTTTGATAGTTTTAAAATATTACTCATTTAAAAAAACTCCACTTGTTGGTTTAATTTTTCATTCAGGGTTATTTAAGAGAGTGTGTATCAATTTCTATGTAGTGGCTTCCTCTTTTGCTTAAATATTGTCACTGATTTCTTATTATTTTTGCTTCATATTATGATGCTATGGTAGTCAACAGATGTTTATTATGGTTGTGTATTCATTTTGGATTCCATCTTTATTGATATAAAATTCCAGTCCTTGTACTGTTTAATATTATTCTTAATATTCAACTTTGTCATAACTAATTTCCATACTTTCCTACTTTTTAAAGTCTACCTTAAAAATTTCTGTAATAAATCTTTCTGCTCTCTCTTTTAAATTTTCCTGTTCATTTTATTTCATCATATATCTTGAGAGCAGAATATGTTTGATTTTTTAAAATCCAATCAGATCATCCTTTAATGTTTTTGTTTATTTTTGCCATGATATTTATGTTTTTTTTGAAAAGTTTTTCCTTCTTTTTAATGTTTTCTGGGTTTTTTTTTTGAGTTCTTTATCTGTTCTTATTTTTTACCTTTACATTCTCCGTGATTTTGAGTTAATGTACTCTAGTTTAAATTTTACTCATGGCTCTTTAAGTTAAAAAAATTAAAAATATGTATTTCTATAATAATCAAAATTAAGAATGAGATAATACTTAAAAAAGCTTTCTGTGCCAAGTAAGAGATTTAATGTGTTTTTATTCCCCTTTCTCATTTCTGAGATTTAAAAAACACAACCTGTGTTTTTAGATTTGGATTATTGATATTCAATGAGTATTTTTTTTTTTTTTTTTTTTTTACTATTCCTAATTTTTAAGAGGTATTTTACATTTATTTTTAGTTTGATCAACACTTTTATAATCTTTATTTGGATCATCTTTAATGAATTTCAGTGTTCACCACCAGTCCTTTTAGGTCACAAAATCTTAATTTTTTGAATCATTTCTTGATTATTTGGTGTATTTCTCTTAATCTTTTTGTCCAGTTTAAATTTAGACAAAACTGTAGTTGCATTTTCTGTTTGTTTTCAGTGTTATGGAAGGGATACCTGAAGCTGCTTTAATTTTTGTTCTGTTGTAGATTACTTCTTTTTCTTTCCTTCCCCCGCCCCTCTGCCTGAATGCTTATATGCCCTTTTTCTCCATTTATATGATTTAAGAGTTGTCAGAACGTGTGTTGATGGGGGCTGCTCTCATCACTTTAGGTTGGAACGTGGTGAATGAACCCTTTTCCTCCACGTATTCAGGTGTTTTTTGAACTCTAACATTTTTTGTAAATTATTTTAAATCAAAACTTTCCTTTCAGCCTTTCTGGCTGAAATACCTCCTCAAGAATTCATGGTATTTAAGTTGACAGCATCAGTACTGGGGATCTGCCATCTTCTTGGTCATCATTTTTATCTCCTTATCGCTTTGCTTTCATCCAGAGCACCCAACTCTTCTCTTCATCACAGTTTCAGTTTTCTACGTGATGCAGTCTGCCTTTACCAGACATGAAGCAGATATTTGATTTCAGATGGCCAATGTTGTTGGTGTCTTAACATTCTTCTGGGTCTCACCAGCAACCCTTTGGATTTTGTCCACTTAATTTGCACTCCACATTTTGGTTCTTTCTCCTAGATCTCTGCTAAATGGGATCCTCTCTTTACCATTTGCTTTCCTGACACTTTGAACAGGCAGAAGGTATGAAAAAGTATGAAGCGTACATCTCCTCCTACTGAAGTTCTTGACTCATGTCAGCAGTTGGCACTGCCCCTCCCAGCATGAAGTCACCCTCACTGGTCACCCCTTTTCTGCTGTCCCCAAGTCATTTGTTTAGTTTCCTTCTTCAGAATAAAGTATAAAGTGAGGCTCTGAAGGGATTATAACTACCTAAAATCTTGCGTCCACACAACATGGGGACGGCTGAGCTGTTTTCTGTTGCATACAGAACTTGGTTTCTGAGTGCAGAGGCAGAACGAGCATCTGAGCTCCAGTGGAGCAGCTGTTGGCTTTGCCTGTCATATTAGCACCACTGCTTCCATATTCTGGTAATAGTTTGCCTGCCAATCATAGTTTCACTCTTCTTGTGGGGTTCCCCCTTTTCTATATCTTCTTTTCCATATCTTGTTTTCTCCTTGTGGAAACTGGGAAAGACTGCATTTTTAAACCAGAGGACAGTGGCCACGGACTTTTCATTTCAAAGGTGATTTTCCCCCTCTAGCCATTATTCGTTGGTGATGGATCCCAATTAGTCAGAATTCTCTTTAAAATGTTTATAAATGCCATAAGACACACAATGGCAAAGGTGAGATGACATTCCTGGAATGAATCAGGCTGAATAGTTTGTTTTCTGCGTACGTCATATTGTAGAAAACTTGATATGATGAGGGTCATGACTTGTCTTAATGGAAATAAGTCTGGTTTGGGAATCAGAAATCTAGACTTGACCTTTACTGCCCTATGAGGCTATGGGCTTCTGTCTCCTCACTCATAAAAGGAAGAGGCTGGGCTAAAAGATTTCTACAGTCCTGTTGACGTGCATTCTACATATTTTGTAATTATCATAATACATATTGCATGCTATTTCATTTCACTGTTCAAAAGCCTGGGACAAGAAGATGCTACTGCTTGGTGACAGGAACATGGAAAAGTATGTTTGTGGATAGGCAGGAAGTGACTTGCCTTTTGGTGCCAGATCTTAAAGTATATCTTTATTTCTTGCATTACTCCATTGGGTGGACAAGGGGAGGCGTTGCATGCCAAAGCAGGAGATTTTTCTTTAAGGAAATTAAGGCTGACCAAACAAGGGATTGGTTGCTATTATCAGACACTAATGGCCCCTGATAAGGGGTAATCAGATAGCCCGAAAGGCAGGGTTTAGAGTTAAGTAACCAGGCTCCCTTTATGCAGGAGATATGGCATGACTGTGCTTGGAAAGGATTCCTTTCTCTGTAAATTTTTAATCAGCTCAAAAATTTTCATGGAACAATTTATTCCTTTCCCCTCCTCCCTTTTACTTAGCTTAATTTGACCTTGATTTGGTGGAAATGTGAAAAAAAAAAACATATTTATGAAACAATTTCTACTAGCCAAGGATCTTTGTGCACAAATCACAAGACTTTTTATATCTTTTTTCCCCCCATAACTGTAATAGCGTGAAGTGCCATTTGGACGGGCTTTTCTTAGCCAAGCATGTATGATTTTTGGAATTGATCTGTATGATTCGAAATATCAGGTTTCAATGTTCTTACTGCACATTCCTTTAAAAAATACATTTGTCTGGCCTTGGGGATTTGATGCCATAACCAGCAGAGGGATACTTTCTGACTCCCTCTGGGGAGATGAACACTTAATTTTGATGTTATTTTATGGAGATTCCATCTCTTCATTTTAAGTCAATGGGACCTCAAATCTGTCCATGACCAGGGTGGAGATTTATTACATACCCTTTAGCCCTGCATCCACAACTCATTGCATTTCCTCCTCCGGACTCAAGTCACAAGGACATGGATACCAGGATCTTTTCTTTCCCTGGATATTCTGTCAGCTTCATATCTGGGCCAGTATCACTCCTTGCCAGCCAAAGTTAGAGGCAAAGCGTAGTGAGTTTTCTGGAAGCAGATTTGGAGGTGGGATTTGGTGTGTAGCATATTTTTAAGGAACAACAGGTAAAAGGAACAGTGAAGAAGCAGAACTGGGCAGGAGACACCCACCCGTAGTACAGGCCTGACAATACCTCCGTCAACCTGGAGGGGGAGCTCTAGAGTGAGTAGTGTGGTTCGAGGAGGCGACTTTGGCCTGAAACGCTCGTTCCTCCATAGACTGCTCTGGAAGGCCGTGACCTCGGGTGGGGTCTTTCTGTAGCTCAGACAACTCTGAAGGAATTGACAGCTGGGGCAAAAAGCCCTTCTTTGAAGGAGGATCTGTGTCGGCAGCACATCTCCATGCCCATCATATATCTCCTTTCCAATGACCTATTCTTTTAGTGGAATTAAATTATATAGGACCTCAGGAGTCTATGGTTAATGTGTGCCACTGAAGGTGCATGGAATGTGCTTTAGATTAGCATGGAACACTTAGATCACATTTTCCTATGGAAAAGGCTTTTACACAACTCTGACTACTTGATTCCTCTAGTGACATTGCTACAGACAGGGCACCCCGTCTTTAGGCAGCTTAACCCTAAATGAGTTGGTGACATACAGTGTCCACTTCCTAGCTGTTCACCTTGGCGAAGTTAACCTCCTCAGGCTGTGGTTCCGTCATCCCTAAAGTGGGTGGGACTGATCAGTCCCCGTATTGTATAGGGTTATTGTAAGAATTATAAATGAGAACATATGCTAAGTATCCTAGTACAGCATAAAGTAAGGGTTCAATATGGGAACTGGACTTTGAAAAGAATATTTATTTCTTCAACCAAGTTTTGCAACATCTATTACAGATCAGGCATTGAGCCATGCACTTCCTTTCCATGATCTTATTGAATTCTAAATGTGGTAGTTTGCTCTAGGTCTGCCTTAACAGAGTGCTGCAAGCTGAGTGGTTTAGAACAACAGAATTTTATTGTCTCTTGGTTCCAGGGGCCAGAAGTCCAAAACCAAGATGTGGGCAGGCTGTGATCCCTCTGAAACCTCTAGGGGAGGATGCTTCCTGGCCTCTTCCAGCTTCCGGTAGCCCCAGACTTTCCTTGGCTCGTGGCAACATAATTCCAATCTCTGTCTCTGTCCCCGCATCATCTTCCCTCTATGTGTATCTATCTCTATGTCCAAATTTTCCTTTTTCATAGGACACCAGTTATATTGGGTTAGGATCCACTCTAATGACCTCATCTTAACTCAGTTTCCTCTGTAAAGACCCGATCTCCAAATAAGGTCACATTACAAGTACTGGGACTTAAGAAGTCAGTATATCTTTTTTGGGGACACAGTTCAATTCATAACACTCACAAATCTCTATATGGTAGGTATCATTATTCACATTTCATAGGTGAGTGAACTGGAACTCAGAGAGGTCAAATAACTCCCCCAGAGTCACACAGCAAGTAATAGGCAAGTAATGAGAGAGGAGGACCTGAACCTAAATCTCTTTGGCTCCCCAGGGCATATGCCCTTTCCACTAAAATGTTGTTGCCTCCACATTAGAAACTTCTAAGCGAACTAGGAGAGATTTGAAGTTAAGGGATGAATTAGTCTCAAATTCCTGCAATAAAATTTGTTGTTATTAGGCAAAATAGCCTAAATCCACAAGAAACTTGTGTGCCATTTTGTTCAAAAACAAAAAAACTCTAATAACTGTGAAAGGCACCTACAACATGCCTGCCCTTGGCAAGGGCTTCCAAACCTGTTTATACCATTTCCTCCTCTTACCTCTAATTCCTGGCACCTGGGACTATTTCTAATCGTCCAGGCCTCAGCTTTATACCCTGAAAAGAAAGTTGGCAATTTGTGATCCATGAACTATGACATGAGGTCAGTTAAAAAGTATCTTGTAGCTTGCTTTAGTAATGGTAGTTATAACAACTTCAGCTACTCACACTTTACTTATGTAGTTCTAATAATAATGATATTCAACTTTATTTGAACATCTATTCTGTGCCAGGCACTTAGGACCTGTTAGTGATGTCACCGAGAGTGTCCATGTGGAATGGCGCTGTCTAGGGTACACTGTTTTCCTTTACTCTCACACTTCACTTCTGGCCACTAAATTTGTGTGAGTGTGAGTGCTTTTTCCCACACTGACCAATCTCCACCACCAGCTGGGTGTCCTACAATTCAGTTCAGATCCCACAAGACTTTCCCCCCCACCCCAACTTAATGTGCCAGTTGCAAGTCCAGGTTGTCACTTGTGCTTCAAACTAACCAGCTATAAATCAGAGGTTCCCATGACCCCCTTCTGAGTTCGATAATTTGCTAGAAAATCTCATGGAACTCTGGAAAAATAGATTACTTGCTAGACTACTGATTCATTATAAAAGGATACAACTCAGGCACAGCCATGTGAAAGATGCTTAGGGCAAGGTATGTGGAAAAGTGTGTGAAACTTGCATGCCCTTTCCAGGCACATTATCCTCCTGGCATGTGGACGTTCACCATCCTGGGGCTCTTGGAACCCCATAGTTCAGGGATTTTCATGAAGGCTTCATCACCTCGGCATGATCAGTTGTTAACTCAGTCCTGGAGTGTGGGGAGGTAGGGCTGAAAGTTCCATGCTTCTCATCATGGCTAGGTCTTTCTGGTGACCAGCCTTCATCTTGAAGCCATCCAGGAGCCCACCAAGAGTTGCCTCATTAGAACAAGAGATGCTTCTATCACTTAGTAAATTCCAAGGGATTTAGGAGCTCTACAGCAGAAATCAAAATCAGAGACCAAATATTAGCACAAAAGGTGCTCCTAGCCTCTACATTGCTCAGGAAATCACAAAGGTTTTAGGAGCTCTGACTGGGAGCTAGAGATAAAGACCAAAATATATATTTCTTATTGTATTATGACATCACAAGTGCTGAGAGGGGAACTCTGATTCTGTTGTTGTTTTGGTTGACTATATCTTCCTTACAAAATGTTTCCCTATAATTAATTTGACAATGATCAGGCATCTCGCAAATGCATCATTTCACTCTGAATTTCTAATGTCAGGAAGTAAAACAGAATGGGCTGTTGTATAGAGTAAGGGTCAGCAAATAAAGGTCAGCTGGCCAAACTTAGCCCACCACCTAGTTTTGTAAGTAAAGTTTTATTGGAACACGGCCATGCTCCTTTATTTATACCTTGTCTCTATGGCTGCTTTCATGTTACGGTGAAAAGTCAGAGGTAAGTATTTGCAACAGAGACCTTCTGGCCCACAAAACCTAAAACATTTATTGTATGGCTTTTTACAGAAAAAGTTTGCTGCTGCACAAATAATGAAACTAAAATACAGAGGAGGAGGATGTTGGTTTCGTACAGATGGCAAAAGCGGAAATCCAGTGTTAACACTTTCCTGCTAAAAAGTGTTTAATTGCTAGGGTCATGTTAAAGCATTAACTGAATAAAGCAAATGAGGTGTCTGTAGATGCATGGGTCACCTCACATGGTAAGTCTTAATCCATTTCAGATGAACTGAAGTTGAAGTGGGATTTTTAAAAACTGGACTTAAAAATGCCTTTTAATTTTCATTTACCTAATGATGCTATACCTCTTTTCATGTGATTCTTTGCCACCTGTATATATTTGTGAGTGAATTGTGTGTTCAAATCTTTTGATCATTTTTTAATTGAATAGTTTGTGTTCTAATTATTGAATTTTTTTTAAAAAAAGAGATATACTGTGATGATTAATATTATGTATGATCTTGGCTGGGCAAGGGAGCCCAGTTGTCTGGTCAGACACCAGTCTAGAAGTCACTATAAAGGTATGTTTTAGATGTGATTAGCATTTAAGTCAGTGGGCTCTGTGTAAAGCAGATTACCCTCCATAATGTGGGTGGACCTCATCCAGTCAGTTGAAGGCCTTAAGAGCAAAGCCTGTGGTTTATTGAAGAAGAAGAAATTCTGTCTTTCTCCAGATTGCAACATAGAGATTCTGCTTGAATTTCCAGGTTGTTTGCCTTCCTTGCAGATTTTGGACTTAAGACTGCAACATCAACCCTTACCTGAATCTTCAGGCTTACCGCCCGTCCTACTTGATTTTTGTACTTGCCAGCCCTCAAAATCACATCGGTCAATTCCTTAAAAAGCTGCTCGTTTTCTCTCTTTCTATATATCCCATTGATTCTCTTCCTCTGGAGAACCCTGACTAGAAAGCAGACCATAAAATTCACTCATCCCCAGGTGATAATCAGAAGAAATGGCTGTCAAACTTGGTGAAGACCAGAGGAGAGAAAATGCCAAGGACCAGTTGTGACAAGCTCCCGAGACACTCTGTGCAGGTCTTCTGAGAGAGATTCGCTCTGCTGTGGTTGTCCTGGGTGGGGTGGGGGGGGGGCTAAGTGGGAGAATGTTAAGCTGTTAAATTGATCTCTCTAAGTGTGTGTTTCTAGGTAGACTGTAATTTGCTCTTCTTGGTTATTTTGTGCCCAGCCAAATGCCTGGTTCCTCCTTGGTGCTCAGTAGCTTTGAATGAAAGAAAATATATTTGAATGAAAGAAAGAAGATGAGAATTCTAAGTCCTATCATCTATTAATGCCCTTGTAATGTAGCTGGAAGAATCTATGTTTTGACGATACCATATTAAAAAATTTTCCCTGGGATTCATCCATTATTCAGAAGGCACCAGCTTAATACAAATGCAGAATATCAGGGAAAAATTTTTTGAACATAACACAGTTTTTTGCCAAAGTAACTAACAGATGTTGGCTGACAGATTCAGTGGAATACCCATGGACGCGTCTCCATTTGACGGAGGAATTGGAAACACTGATTTGTTCTATGCTGTCCACTCATTGGCTGAATCAGTCCAGAACTACATTCACACCACTTTAGCCTCAATCAATAAATGATGAAAAGTTACTATGTTTGAGTCCTGCAGATTGCACCTTTCTGAAGCTAGGCTAGCACCAAGGTTGTATCAGAATGATTCCAGGGTGGTTTTATCGTTCACTCTGTAGACAAGCCCTCATTCTGTGCAGTGTCAGATATAGTGGAGAAAATAAAAAGACAAGAATAAAAATTATAGTAATATTTTTTCATCATGTTCATAGCAGCATTATTCACAATAGGCAATAGGTGGACGTAATCCAAATGTCCATCGATAGATAAATGGATGACCAAAATGTGGTCTATACATAAAATGGAACATTATTCAGTCTTAAAAAGGAAAGGAACTCTGACACATGCTGCAACATGGAGGAACCCAAGAGGACATTATGCTAAGTGAAATAAGGCAGACACAAAGGGACAGATACTATATGATTCCATTTAAATGAGGTACCTCGAGTAGTCAATTTCACAGAAACAGAAAGTAGATTGGTGGTTGCCAGGGGCTGGAGGAGGAGTGATGGGAAACTGTTTAATGAGTACTGAGTTTCAGTCTTTTAAGATGAAAAGAGTTCTGGAGGTTGGTTATACTGAATACTACTGAACTGTACACTTGAAAGTGGTTAAGATGGTAAATTTGATGTTATGTGTATTTTACCACACTACAAATTTTAAAAATTAACAAGGAAAAAATGGTAATGATTTTAACAAGAGCTGTCACTTTTTTCTATATTAACTATATGCCTGACCTTTCATGAACATCTTTTAAACAATCATATGAGTTAAATACTCTCATGAGTCCAAGATTATGATGAGTAATGGAGGATCAAAGCATTTAAGTAACCTGACCAAGATCAAGATCTATGTAACCTGGAATACCGAACTGCTTTTGACCAGAAAAGGCAGGATTTCAAATAAACAGGACTGGGGCTGGGGTGAGGCAAGTGAGGCAATTGGTCCTGGCATGAAATTTAAGGGGGCGCCACAAAGCTCAGTAATCAAGACAAATGCCATTGTGGTGCAATCTTTAAAAAAATATAAGTTAGTATAAAAATCTGTGATGAACAAAATATGAAAATGTAAAATAAAGACAGGATCTAATAGAATGAGGGAAGGTTGTTGAGTAATTGCAGGGTTAATCCTGCAGAGAAGTCACTTATTACAGTCAGGATAGTTTCACATCACTGACTGAACATTAAATGAGTGCCACCCAACCATTTTAACATGATTAGATATTTGTAAAACTTACAATAAAAACCAATGAAGAAGAGCCCTGTGAACCTGTGGAAAGAGAGAGAAGTTTAAGCACAACAGGGTGCAACACGGTTAGAAGACGCCGGAGCTTTGTAATAACTTGGTAGCACATTCAGAAGGCTTAATTTCAGGAGATATTTATCCCTATGATAGCTGGTAACACTGCTCTAATAAGTCCTGTATGTTGTGCTTAAGATGAAATTATTCGGGGTTTTCTGAGTCTGTGTGATGTGCTGGAACCATGACACTGTTGGGACTCTGCCACTTACTAGCAGGGGGCTGTTTGGAGGGTAATTAACCTCTCTGGGTCCTAATTTCATAATCTTTAAAATAAGGATCATGCCTGCTTTGTCGACTTCGTAGAGTTCTTGTGAGGATCAAGTGAGATAATGATTGCAATAGTGCTTTGTAAAATTGCCGTGATCTGCAAAGTTGGCCGTTGTTATTTCAAGGTGAATTCTTTTTTGAAGCTAGATTAGGGAGCCAAAACTAATATCCATCTTATAGACTGTATCACGCAGGATTTTTCTGTGTATAGTTATGTTTGGAGGGGTGGGGACCTGATTCGACTTATGGTCTCTCTGAATCCACATGTTATTGACAAATGAATCAACAAATTGATACAAAGTGGGTAAAGATTTTAACACTGAGAACTGGCAGGAGATTATTTTGGGTGTTTTACACAGGGAACTGTGTTAAAAGGTAGATAATGTCTTCAGATATGGCTAAAGGTTGAAATGAAGGACAAGAGTCAGGCTTACATGTTGGATGGCAGAGAGATAAAAACATTCTTGGTTCGACCAAACTTTTTGTTGAGTGAGATTAAGCTGGTTCTGGGTACCTGGGAACGGGTGGAGAACCTGGCCAGAGGTGGATGTACCAAAGAAATGGGGGGTCATTTAGTCATCATCTCAGTAGTTTGGTGATTCACTTGTAGGAGCAAAAATGTACCAGTGTATCATCTATCGTGGACATTTAAAAAAGTATAGATAAAGTGTTTTGGAAAAACGCACTATCTCCTCTATGTCATAAATATATTTATGTCAAAATAAGATATCGAAGAACCTATTCACACATTTCAAGCCCTTGAAACTTTTTAAAAGCAGAAAGTATAAGAAAGCAAGCCATTTGTTGAAGGAACAATATTGAAAGATCTTTAAGTAATACCTCTTTGACCTTAAGTCTAAGCCATCTATCTTGAACTAGTATTGGTATTTGGCTGCTGGAAATGCTTGGCAAGGTAGAATGTTCTGATTTCATTTGATCTCTCATCATACCAGGCATTTGATTTTTTTCCCCCTGAACTATAGAGCCTTGGATTTGGTGGGCTCCACCCAAATTTCGACACTAACAGAGCTTTTGTATTAAGCTAAGAGTGGGAGATTGTTTGGACAAATAATTCATACCCTTTTCTGGGAAGGAAAGATTTGTTTCAGGGAAGAGATTATCTGTGTGTGCGCCAGGCATGGGGGCCTTAGACCTCAATTTGCTGGTGCATTAGCCTGTGCATTAAAGGAATTGCATTTTTATTGGATCATGTCAAGCTGTTGATTGGAAAAATAAAAGTGACCTTTAAATTTTTCACCAGCTGTGACAAGATAGAGATGGCACATCCAAAGAATGGGCTGGAAATGGTGAACGATTAATGATACCATTGTTCTCCCAGCCCATCCTATGAGAAGAACCATCCATTTCCTCAATTGCTCTGACCAGGATTGGCCCTGTGCATTATGTAAGGTGAGCTGTGCCTCCTTGTTAGGATAGGAAGGTCTTAAAATGCCTCTCTTCTAACTCTCCATTCTACTATCCTTGCAAGTCTCTAAAACTAAAGGTACAACATAATGGTGGGGTGGGAAGGGAGGGCAGTAATGAATCTAGGAAGATGAAGGTGGTGTACCTTTAAAGTGATATGTCTGTGCACTTTATGGCAAAAGAAGACATCAGTTAGGTGGTTCTGTAAAAGGTGAGTAGCCATGGAGATGGAAAGGAGTTGGAAATTAAGACAAATATCATCTAGACCATGACCTACATGTGATAAGGCCCTTTCCCATTTTTATACCAGAAGCACTGATGAACTCTCCAGAGTCATTGTATTCCTAGAATAAAGGGCTGGCAGGACCATGTAAGAAGTCATTCTTTTCCTTAGTGCTTGGTGGGTGCTCAGCCCTCACATTTCTATGCCACCTTCATTAAATTTATGCACAGCATGCGATGTAATTTCTTATCTTTCTGTCTTCCTCAGTGCAGCAATTGGTACATGGAGTTACTTGGAGGCAGGTTTTGCAGTCATCATATCTAGAAACTTTTTTTTTTTTTGCGGTACGCGGGCCTCTCACTGTTGTGGCCTCTCCCGTTGCAGAGCACAAGCTCCGGACGCGCAGGCTCAGTGGCCATGGCTCACGGGAACAACCGCCCCACGGCATGTGGGATCTTCCCGGACCGGGGCACGAACCCGTGTTCCCTGCATCGGCAGGCGGACTCTCAACCACTGCGCCACCAGGGAAGCCCTAGAACCTTTTTATAAATAGGAGCACTCTATTATAAATATGGCTGCTTTCCAGTATTTTTTTTTTTTTCCACAGTCGGTTCTTTTTCTGTTATATCAGTATGAAGCGTATTTTGACTGGAGGTGGGGGAAATATGATTCAGTGTTATCCCAACAAAAACCAAATAATTTACTACAAACATGTCTTAATCACGAGGATGAAGCCGATAGGCAAAATTATTCTCCTCTGTCACAATCGTCTTATTTTGATTTGTGGTATATATAAGTGGAATGATTAAAATGAATCTGAACTAGACATTGTGATTTAAATTCTGTCAACTTGGTCTGTCTATAAAGAAGTGGTTCTTATACAAAGTGAAATGTTCTTTAGACCTGAGAATGAAATAAACACAATTTAAAGTTTCCATAAAATCCAACAATCAACTGTTTGTTGATGAAGCTGATTGATTGACCTCCTTTTATTCTAGTTTCTTCTGTTATTAATGAAAAAGTTGGGGGCTTTTAACAAGCATCAAGTCACCAATTACATCATCTGTTACAAAGTAGGGAA
>NW_006771034.1:169719-181543 GCF_000442215.2 Lipotes vexillifer
CTTTTTCTCCTAAGTAGAATGCAGAAGGTCTTGGCCAATGCTTTTGCTGCAACAATTAGAAAGAAACAGATAATTTATAAATTTACAAAAAGCCTATTGTTATAGGCATCAGAAAGCTAGAAAAGCAATGAAGACTAGCTAAACTAAACTTCCAAGGAGAGAATCCTTCTAGGGTGAGCTGGCAATCAGAAGCTGTTCTTCATCCCTCTGTAATCATTTGCCAATTCTGGATATGGGGTGAGAAACAAAGACCCTTCCCCAGAAAAAGAGGACTTGCAGCAGACACTTGTCTAGTCTCCCCAGTAACACGTTTTCAAATTTTGAGGCCTCATTGGATGGGAGGACAGAGAGCTAATTTGAAGACTTCTGAAGGGCAAAACTGAAACTCTCAGAATCTTTCAGGGCCAAGGAGAAAAAGGCCCCATCAGGATCTCAGTAAAAAGCTAGGATGTCCATGCCCTAGAAGTTAAAGAAAAAGCAGGAATTCCCTGACTTAATGGAGGAAGAAATTAGGGCAGAAGGAAGTTTCAAAGTGATAATGGCTGAGAATTTTATCCAGCTGAATCCATAGGTTCAAGAAATTCATGGAATCTTGAATAATGGAAATACACACAGAGGCACATCATACTGAAACTGCTGAAAACCAAAGTAAAATCTACAATCTTAAAAACAACTAGAGAAAAAAGACATAATACCTTTAAAAGATCCAGAGTTACGACTGACAGTTGGATGTTTATGAGCAACCGTGGAATCCAGAGGACAATTTAAAGTGATGAGAGACAATCACTGCTAACCTAGAATTAAGAATATTTTTCAACAATGAAAGTGAAATAAAGATATTTTTAGACAAATAAAAGTGGAGAGAATTTGCTGCTGGCATGTTTGTATTAAAAGAAAAACTTATTTTCTCCAGGCAGAAGGAAAATGATTCCACATGATAATATGGAGATGCAGGAGGAAATGAATAATATTAGGAGGGATAAACATGTGGCTAAGTCGAAATAATTCTTGATGTGCAAAGCAATAATTGTAATGTCTTTGAAGTTTAAAATAGGTGCAGGAAAAATGTGTAATAATAATAAAGTAAAAGTTGGAATGGAGGTAAATGGAATTAAACAGTTCTAAAGCTCTAGCAGAATTGGGATGATAAAAATTATATTATATGTTAGACTGTGATATATCAAGAAAGCATGTTGTAATCATTAGGTTAACCATTAAAAGAATAGTAAAAGAACACATAGCTAACATGCTAATAGAAAGAAAATATAGTAATTAAAGTATATGACTTCTAAAAGATGTGGAAAGTAAAACTAACATTCGATGGATGCTTTTTGCCTGTATCCCAGGTACTGTTACCTAGTTGTCCCAGGTAATCTGCAGCATTTTTGTGATACTTACCTTATCATTTCCATTTGATAAATGGAGCAATTGAATTTGTTGGGATTCTTAGTTGGAAACAGAAGAACATACACCAATGTGCATAAGTAGAAGCAGAACTTAATATAGGATTTATTGGAAAGCTCACAGACCCTTGTAAGGGTAGACAGTCTTTGTGAAGACTCTACCACCTTCACAGGACACAGATACCACAGTTTTTTATCACTCATGCTGGAGGCCTCTTTTGCTTTATAAGCTGGAGGCTTCCATTGTCTCTCTCACAAAAGACAAAAATTGTGGGGAGCTTATGCTTCCCTAAGTGGCTTTCTACTGCACTAAAGTCTCTTGAGGGTGCATCTGATTCATCAAGCCTAGATCACATGCTACATTTCAATTGCAAGGAGAGCTTGTAAAATGAGTTCTATCTTATTCATAGGGGAAGTAGGACTGCTAAGGGAGAAATTTCCATAAACACAGGCAGAGTGTTCAGAAATGTGTTGGGGTGTGTGTGTGTGTGTGTGTGTGTGCGTGTGTGTGTGTGTGTGTGCGTGTGTCTGTGTGTCTCTGTGTGTGTACAAAGATGACAGATATCCACTACAGGAAGTGAAGCTTATGGATGCTGAGTGCCATCTAGGGGTCTCCAAACATTAAGTGATGGTCCAGAGGTTGGAGCCCAGGACTATTGGCCCCAGAGTATGAAACACTCTGAACTGTCATTCATTAGATCCCCTCTGGGTTTGTGAGACACACTATGTATAAGGTATTGGGAGGATGCCAGTACTTCCTGAATGGCATATCAGGACTGACAGGCTAGGGTTGGAGATAGAGCATGGACCAGGAAGGTGTTTAGTTCTGTGGCAGTAATGCCCTCAGCTCGTATTCCTGTTGGTACCTGACACCCCAGGAGCTGCACTTTTAGAAACCTCCACATCAATTGACTGACAGCTCCTCACATCTTAGGTACTGTCTATTTCTACTCAATTGTCTGTGTGAGAAAGAGAATCCAAAGACAAAAAGAAAAATTCTAGCTATCTAAGAATTAACAAGTGAACCACCAAGGGAAAATGGAATTTTTTCTCGTTCAGTAACAAAACCCATCTTATCCCAGATAAAAAAAACAAAACAAAACAAAGAAGTGTTGTGGGTAGTCAGCCACGGGATCTGAGTGTGTGTATGATTATTTTAACCCACATCACATAACTAAAAACGCTACTTTGATAAACTGATCTGTTAGAGCCTGCAGATAATATGAAGGCATTTTGTGAGGAGAGATTTTTCAGACTAACGGATTTATTTCTGTTTTATTGATAATAATGACTTGTGTTTGCAGAACACCTGGATATTCTCAGGTTGCTTTCCTATGGTGTCTCTGTCTCTGACTTACTCCTCTCGGCACTGGCTGGTGGGCAGTATAATTTCATTTGATATAGGAGGAAACAGGTTGTAGGTATGAAAGAATGTTATGGTATTATGTATCAAGGGGACACTCTGTTTTCTCATTTTAATACTTAGTGTATTATCTTTTTATTTCAGTTTCTATATTTTTTCTAGTAATAGGAAGGGGGATTAGAGGATATTATCAATAAGCCATTGGTTATTCATCAGCCTCTCAACAAATATATTTATTATCATAAGGATCAAACTTTCATTTTCTATGTCGGACATATATACTAGTGTTTTCTTATCCCTATCTGATTGCGTAGTGGCCATACTGTGCTGCTTTTGATTGACATTGATGTCAAACCAATAGCAGATACCAATTAAAGAAACATACTGAGATTAAATCATAAAAGAAAACATTGGAGGTAGAGTTAGTATAAGCTGATATTTTGGGTTTATTACATGGTTAGAGGGGCTCTAATCCATACTCTTCTGGACATATGTTCTTGCTCTCAAAGAACAGTCTCAAAAGGCTGTGTGAAAGACATTTTCTTAAATGCCCGCTTTTCAATAGATAAGTCTTGCTGCCCTCAACTTTTAAAAATTTGTTTACTTTTTGTTGGTTTGAAATAAGAGGAAAAGGGTCAGAAACATAAAACATGGATGGAAAAGAAGGGAAGTGTGAGAACATGGGTGTGAATGAAGTTGATCAAAAACAGTAATGAGGGACTTTCCTGGTGGTTCAGTGGTAAAGACTCTGCACTGCCAATGCACGGGGTGCAAGTTCGATCCCACATGCTGTGTGGCATGACCAAAAAAAAAAAAAACACAAAAAAACAAAAACACAAACAAACAAAACAATGGTAAGAAGGAACAGGAGATGCACTTACTCTCCAGCTGAGCTTTGAATTAATTATTATTGTTGTACATTTCTAGGGCACTGAAAGTGTAACTTGTTGCTATTTGATAAAGACATTCTGCCAGTCCCTTACCTCCAGGGAAATAATAACCCAATGAAATAAGATATCTGATTCAAGAGGGAAAATTACATGGCTTAAAAGAAATCAGGAGGCAGAATCAAGATGGCAGTGTGGGAAGATGCAGAGTTCGTGTCTCGCCACAACTAGGGCGCCTGCCGGAAGCTGGTGGGGGATCCTGACACCCAAGGATGTGGAAGAACCCCCAAGCCAACCGGTAGGACATTGGGGGACTGAAGGGGGAGGAGAAGTGGATGCTGGACAGGACCAGCGCCCCTGAGGGGTGGCTGAGATGGCGGAGGGGTTCCCAATCCTGGAGGGACCCTTGGGGGCTCAGATCAGGGGGGTAGTGCACCCAGCGTTTCCCCTGCCCAGTCAGCTGGGGAAGTCTGCCTTGCTCTCAGGCAATGTCCTACGCCCTCAGAGGTCCCTTCTGGGCCGGGTTGGTCCTGGGGGCATAGGAGGGAAGCTGGGAGAGGACAGGAGAGGCAGGCAGGAGAGGCCTTCCAGGACTGGAGGAGTGGGAGAGGAGTGGAGGGTGTTTTCCCATCTGCTCGAGCCCAGGAAGCCTGCTGGGCTCCCAGGTTGTGTCCCCCATGCTCTGAGACCAGAGCCAGGAGGCACACCTGGGCCCCTTCTGTTCTGTTGAGCCTAAGCTCCACCCCCCACACCCCCTGGGACCTTTTCCAGCCCTGTGGGTCCTAAGCATAGACCCTGCCCACCACCCAAACCTCGCCCCTGCTTACACCCTGCCCTCGACAACCAAGGCCTTTTCCTCTTTTTTTTTTTCTCCTCTTTTTTTACTGTTGTGGTTCTGTTTTACCTTCCGGTTGTTGTTTCATCTATATTTTTATTTTTATATTTTTTCTAACATATCTGTTAGTTTCCTAGTCTAATTTTATTTTTTACTTTCTTATTGTTCTCATTTTTTTTTGCTGCCCCACATGGCTTGGGGGAATCTTAGTTCACGAGCCAGGGGTCAGGCCAAGGCTTCTGTGGTGGAAGCTCCGAGTCTGAGCCACTGGACTAACAGAGAACCTCAGACCCAAGGGAATATTCATTGGAGTGAGGTCTCATGGAGGTTCTCAGTACCAAGACCCAGCTCTACCTAACAGCCTACAAACTGCATTGTTGGAAGCCTCAGGCCAAACAATCAGTAAGAAAGGAACACAATCCCACTCATTAAAAAAAAGGAAAAGAAAAAGATGAGACGGCAAAAAAATATGTCACAGATGAAGGAGAAAGGTAAAAACCTACAAGACCAAATAAATGAAGAGGAAATAGGCAATCTACCTGAAAAAGAATTCAGAGTATTGATAGTAAAGATGATCCAGAATCGTGGAAATAGAATGGAGGCATGAATTGAGAAAATACAAGAAATGTTTAACAAAGATCTAGAGGAACTAAAGAACAAACAAACAGAGAGGAACAACACAATAACTGAAATGAAAAATACACTAGAAGGAATCAATAACAGAATAACTGAGGCAGAAGAACGAGCAAGTGAGCTGGAAGACAAAATGGTGGAAATAACTGCCGAGGAGCAAAATAAAGAAAAAAGAATGAAAAGAATTGAAGACAATCTCAGAGACTCCTGCAACAACGCTAGATGCACCAACATTTGAATTATAGGGGTCCCAGAAGAAGAAGGGGAAAAGAAAGGGATGGAGAAAATATTTGAAGAGATTATAGTGGAAAACTTCCCTAATATGGGAAAAGAGGTAGTCACCCAAGTCCAGGAAGCACAGAGAGTCCCATACAGGATAACCTCTAGGAGAAACATGCCAAGACACATATTAATCAAACTAACAATTAAATTCAAAGAAAAAATATTAAAAGCAGCAACAGAAAAAAAAAAAAAAACATACAAAGGAATCCCCATAAGATTATCAGCTGATTTTTCAGCAGAAACTCTGCAGGCCAGAAGCGAGTGGCAGGATATACTTAAAGTGATGAAAGAGAAAAACCTATAACCAAGATTACTCTACCCAGCAAGAATCTCATTCAGATTCGATGGAGAAATCAAAAGCTTTTCAGACAAGCGAAAGCTAAGATAATTCAGGACCACCAAACCAGCTTTACAACAAATGCTAAAGAAACTTCTCTAGGTGGGAAACAAGAGAAGAAAAAGACCCACAAAAACAAGCCCCAAACAATTAAGAAAATGGTAATAGGAACATACATATTGATAATAACCTTGAATGTAAATGGATTAAATGCTTCAACCAAAAGACACAGACTGGCTGAATGGATACAAAAACAAGACCCATATATATGCTGTCTACAAGAGACCCTTTTCAGACCTAGGGACACATACAGACTGAAAGTGAAGGGATGGTAAAAGATATTCCATGCAAATGGAAATGAAAAGAAAGCTGGAGTAGCAATACTTGTATCAGATAAAATAGACTTTAAAATAAAGACTGTTATAAGAAATAAGGAAGGACACTGCATAATGATCAAGGGGTCAATCCAAGAAGAAGATATTAACAATTATAAATGTTTATACACCCAACATAGGAGCACCTCAATACATAAGGCAAATGCTAAGAGCCATGAAAAGGGAAATCGACAGTAACACATTAAGAGTAGGGGACTTTAACACCCCACTTACACCAATGGACAGATCATCCAAACAGAAAATAAATAAGGAAACACAAGCTTTAAATGACACCATAAACGAGATAGATTTAATTGATATTTATAGAGCATTCCACCCACAAGTGGCAGAATACACTTTCTTCTCAAGTGCACATGGAACATTCTCCAGGATAGATCATGTCTTGGGTCACAAGTCAAGTCTTGGAAAATTTAAGAAAATTGAAATTTTATCAAGCGTCTTTTCTGACCACAATGCTATGAGATTGGAAATCAATTACAAGAAAAAACCCGTAAAAACCACCAAATACATGGAGGCTAAACAGTGCACTACTAAATAACCAAGAGATCACTGAAGAAATCAAAGAAGAAAAAAAATATGTAGAAAGAAATGACAGTGAAAACACAATGACCCAAAAGCTATGGGACACAGCAAAAGCAGTTCTAAGGGGGAAGTTTACAGCAATTCAGTCTCACCTCAAGAAACAGAAAAGTCTCAAATAAATAATCTAACCCTACACCTAAAGCAACTAGAGAAAGAAGAACAAAGAAAACCTAAAGTCAGTAGAAGGAAAGAAGTCATAAATATCAGAGCAGAAATAAATGAAATAGAAATGAAGAAAACAATAGCAAAGATCAATAAAACTAAAAGCTGGTTCTTTGTGAAGATAAACAAAATTGATAAACCCTTTGCCAGACTCATCAAGGAAAACAGGGAGAGGACGCAAATCAATAAAATTAGAAATGAAAAAGGAGAAATCACAACTGACAATGCAGAAATATAAAGGATTATAAGAGACTACTACAAACAACTATATGCCAATAAAATGAACAACCACTAAGAAATGGACAACTCCTTGGAAAGGTACAATTTTCCAAGACTGAACCAGAAAGAATTAGAAAATATAAACAGACACATCATAAGTAATGAAATTGAAACTCTAATTAAAAATTTTCCAACCAACAGAAGTCCAGGACCAGACGGCTTCACAGGTGAATTCTATCAAACATTTAGAGAAGAGCTAACACTGACCCTTCTCAAACTCTTCCAAAAAATTGCAGAGGGAGGAACATCCCCAAATTCATTCTACAAAGTCACCATTACCCTGATACCAAGACCAGAAAAATATATCACAAGAAAAGAAAATTATAGACCATTATCACTGATGAACATAGAGGCAAAAATGCTGAACAAAATACTAGCAAACAGAATCCAACAACATATTAAAAGGATCATATACCATGATCAAGTGGGGTTTATCCCAGGAATGCAAGGATTCTTCAATATACGCAAATCAATGTGATACACCATATTAAAAAATTAAGGAATAAAAACCATATGATCATATCAATAGATGCAGAAAAAGCTTTTGACAAAATTCAATACCCATTTATGATAAAAATTCTCCAGAAAACGGGCACAGAGGGAACCTACCCCAACATAATAAAGGCCATATATGACAAACCCACGGCCAACATTGTTCTCAATGGTGAAAAACTGAAAGCATTTCCATTAAGATCAGGAACAAGACAAAAATGTCCACTCTCACCACTCTTATTCAACAATGTTTTGGAAGTCCTAGCCACGGCAATCAGAGAAGAAAAAGAAATAAAAGGAACACAACTTGGAAACGAACAAGTAAAATTGTCACTGTTTGCAGATGACATGATACTCTACATAGAGAATCCTAAAGATGCCGTGAGAAAAATGCTAGTGCTAATCAATGAATTTGGTAAAGTGGCAGGATACAAAATTAATGCACAAAAATCTCTTGCATTCCTATACACTAACAATGAAAATCAGAAATTAAGGAAACAATCCCATTTACCATCACAACAAAAAGAATAAAATACCTAAGAATAAACCTACTTAAGGAGGTGAAAAACTTGTACTCAGAAAACTATAAAACACTGATGAAAGAAATCAAAGATGACATAAAATGATGGAGAAATATACCATGTTCTTGGATTGGAACAATCAATATTGTGAAAATGACTATACTACCCGAAGCAATCTAAAGATTCAATGCAATCACTATCAAACTACTAGTGGCATTCTTCACAGAATTAGAACAAAAATTTTACAATTTGTATGGAAACACAGAAGACCCCGAATAGCCAAAGCAATCTTGAGAAAGAAAAGCGGAGCTGGAGGAATCAGGCTCTCTGACTTCAAACTATACTACAAAGCTACAGTAATCAAGAAAGTATGGTGCTGGCACAAAAACAGAAATATAGATCAATGGTACAGGATAGAAATCCCAGAGATAAACCCACGCTCATATGGTCAACTAACTTATGACAAAGGAGGCAAGAACATACAATGGAGAAAAGACAGCCTCTTCAATGAGTGGTGCTGGGAAAACTGAACAGTTACATGTAAAAGAATGAAATTAGAACACTCCCTCACACTATACACAAAAATAAATTAAAAATGGGTTAGAGACCTAAATGTAAGACCAGACAGTATAAAACTCTTAGAGGAAAACATAGGAAAAACAGTCTTTGACATAAACCACAGCAAGATCTTTTTTGACCCACCTCCTAGAGTAATGGAAATAAAACCAAAAATAAACAAATCGGACCTGATTAAACTTCAAAGCTTTTGCACAGCAAAGGAGACCATAAACAAGACAAAAAGACAACCCTCAGAATGGGAGAAAATATTTGCTAATGTAACAACAGACAAAGGATTAATCCAAAATATACAAACAGCTCGTGGAGCTCAATATCAAAAAAACAAACAATTCAATTAAAAAATGGGCAGAAGACCTAAATAGGCATTTCCCCAAAGAAGACATACAGATGGCCAAGAGGCACATGAAAGTATGCTCAACATTGCTAATTATTAGAGAAATACAAATCAAAACTACAATGAGATATCACCTCACACCAGTCAGAATGGCCATTAAGATAAAATCTGGAAAGGGTGTGGTGAAAAAGTGAACTCTCCTGCACTGCTGATGGGAATGTAAATTGATACAGCCACTGTGGAGAACAGTATGGAGGTTCCTTAAAAAACTAAAAATAGAACTACCATATGACTCAGCAATCCCACTATTGGGCATATACCCTGAGAAAACCATAATTCAAAAAGAGACGTGTACTACAATGTTCATTGCAGCACTATTTACAATAGCCAGGACATGGGAGCAACCTGAGTGTCCATCGACAGATGAATGGATAAAGAAGATGTGGCATATATATACAATGGAATGTTACTCAGCCATAAAAAGAAACGAAATTGAGTTATTTGTAGTGAGGTGGGTGGACCTAGAGTCTGTCATACAGAGTAAGTCAGAAAGAGGAAAACAGATACCGTATGCTAACACATATATATGGAATCTAAAAAAAAAAAAATGGTACTGATGAATCTAGTGGCAGGGCAGGAATAAAGACATAGACATAGAGAATGGACTTAAGCACATGGGGTGGAAGGGGGAAGCTGGGGTGAAGTGAGAGTAGCATCAACATATATACACTACCGAATGTAAAATAGCTAGTGGGAAGCAGCTGCATAGCACAGGGAGATCAGCTCGGTGCTTTGTGATGACCTAGAGGGGTGGGATAGGGAGGGTGGGAGGGAGGCTCAAGAGGGAGGGGATGTGGGGATATATGTATACATATAGCTGATTCACTTTGTTGTGCAACAGAAGCTAACACAGTATTGTGAAGCAATTATACTCCAATAAAGATCTAAAAAAACCCCAAACAAAACAAAGAAATCAACCAGAAAGATTTCATTTATGAAACTGGTTGGAAGACATCCTTGTATTTTAAATCATTGGGACCATATTGCTTGGGACTCTCAGCTATACTTTCTGTTGTGTGGTGTGAAGGTCAAAATTTTGAAATGTCAAAATAATATTTTCTCTCTGGAGTGATATAATGTGATTTCAGGCTGATAAATACCCGTTCCCAGGCCTATAGGCTCAATGGGTGCCTGCCTTTAGGTGGACTCACTATTCCTGCTCACCTGTGTGGGTACATTCAGGACTGTTCAGGGATAGTGCCAATGCCAGTACCTTATAGAGACAGTTGATAGCAGTGCAAACCCGAAATGCTTTAAGAAGAACAATGGAACTTGATTTAATGCTGAGAATGACAGTCTAATTATCTGAGGTCAGAGACCAGCCACTAGTGCTTATGATTGATTTTGGATAGCTGAATGTGGTTTTCTACCTTTGGAGTGAGTCTAGAGGCTGATCTCCTTTAAAAAGGAGTAATTTTCATGTCACCTTTAAGAGTATAGGATGGCAAGTTATGGCCAGTAGGCCAAACGCAGCCCTCAGCCTGTTTTTGTAAACAGTTTTGTGAATGAAGGTAGGTCACAGGCATGCTCATTTATTTGATGTATTATCTATGACGACTTACATGCTACAACAGTGGGGTTGAATAATTGTGGCTGAGCCTCTAAGGACTGTAAAGTCTAAAATATTTACTATTTGGCCCTTTACAGGAAAAGTTTGCCACCTCCATCCTAGTGTGTAGGCATTGAGAGACCATATATACCTGGGGACAGCCACATGAGGTTGGCTGTCACTGGGACTCTTAACATCCCTTTTCTGCATTTCTTGCCCTCCTACAGGCTGCTATTTATTTTATTTTATTTTATTTTATTTTATTTTATTTTATTTTTTATTTTATTTTAAAACCACCTTCAAATACCCACGTCCTCTTACTTTCTTGGGATTCAGTGGAAAGATATATCTCGCCGTATAAAATGGTTAGTGGGTTGGAATGCTAAAGAAATTTATATCAAAATATTAGAAGTTCAATATGATATTCTTGCAGTTTTTCTATAGGTCTGGAATTTTTTTTTTAACTGAAGAGATTAACAAAAAATTGAGAAATAAGGAATTTATCTTCAGGTATACACACACATGTTTACAGACACATATGTAGAAAATATCCATCATAGCACTATTTACAATAAGCAAAGATTAATAGACATAAATGTCTGTTAACATGGTTAAATGGTGGTGTGTTCATTCATTCATACAATGGATGACTGTGCAGCTATAAAAAAGGAGATGCCCCTTTTTAACTGTTGGAAGATTTAAATGTTAAATGCAGAGCAGTTTGATATGCTTTCAATGGTATGGAAAAGAGGGAAGGATACGATGGAATATAGAGATATGGCTATAGATTTTTTCCAATAAATATTCAGTCTCTGGAAAGTTATATAGGAAACTGGTAACACTGGTTGCCTCTAATCCTGGGAGATGAGTTAAGAAGGGAGGCATTTTTCCATATAACCCTTTGTAATTTTTGAGTTTCTAACCATGCAAGCAAATTACTTTTTCAAAAAATAAAAACTAAGATAGAGGGGGGCCTCCCTGGTGGCGCAGTGGTTGGGAGTCCGCCTGCCGATGCAGGGGATACGGGTTCGTGCCCCGGTCCGAGAGGATCCCACGTGCCGCGGAGCGGCTGGGCCCGTGAGCCGTGGGCGCTGAGCTTGCGCGTCCGGCAACGGGAGAGGCCACGACAGT
>NW_006771034.1:181629-225776 GCF_000442215.2 Lipotes vexillifer
AAGGGGAAGGCCACAACAAGGAGAGGCCCACAAAAACCAAAAAAAAAAAAAAAAAAAAAAAAAAGATAGAGAACAATTTTTAAAAAAGGAAAAGAAGTGTAGGTGTGTTGCTCATATTGAGTTACCCAAGTGACGTAATTGGCCAAGGTCAACATCCCTGTTAGTAAACATCAGGCTGAACCCATGTCTAAACCAGAGCCCAGAAGCTACTCAAAAGAGAGTTCGAGGTGGAATGAAGGCTTTGCTGTGACGGAGATGAGAACATTCATTGTCTTTTTTTAAATCCACTGACTCTGCTGGCAAAATATTAAGAAACTTAAATCAGAGGCGAACATTAACTAACGTGTTTGACTGTTTCCACTTTGCTCCTTTGACGGCTGCTTAACCTGACTGATGAGTAGGTTAATGCAACTGCGACCACTGAAAATTCCTATGGTGTTAAGGGATGTAGAAATGTAGTGCTTACATTTTCATTATTAAAGCTTAGATTTACCAAGCTACACCCACTGCTGGGTTTCTACTGCCCAACCAGACCCCAGGGACTATTTTTAGCACCTAGATGCAGCCTTCCAGGGAACCTTTCATTGGTGAATAATCTTGAATCTTCCTCCCCACCCTGCTCCTGCTGCCATATGGATAAATTTTCCCCATAGTAGTATATTATTTTTGATGTTCTTCATTATTCTTTAACGTCCTAAACTTTTTCCAATGCAAATATACTACCTGAAGTAATTCTCACCTATGCAACTTGCAAGTATTTTAATCAAGTTAAAAAAACCTTTGTGTATAGACACAGTAATGTACACATATTGCAAGTCTATGATGAATATTACAAGCTGAATGAATTTTCATAAACTGAACAATCCTTGATCAAGAAACAGAAACTTTATTGCATCCAGAAGCCCTCCTCCACCCCATGTCCAGTTTCTACCCACTGGTCTCTCCCAAGTATAACCATTATCCTTACTTTTGTACTTTATATAAATGGAGTCATTCATGATGTATTGCTTTGTGTTGGTTTCTTTTATTCATCTAAATTGTTGCATGAAACTGTAGACTTCTCATCCTCATTGCTGTATGGATTTCTATGAAGTAACCATATCACAGTTTATTTATCCATTGTACCGATGATGGGTGTTTAGCTAGTTTCCCGTTTAGGGTTATTATAAGTGGTGCTACTGTGAACATGTTTGTACGTATTTTTTTGAGGAATATTTGTACACATTTCTGTTACCTCTATCTAAGAGTACAATTTCTGGGTTACAGGGTACGCATACGTTTAGCTTTAGCACAGTGGTTCTCAAGAATTCACGTGAATCAGATTACCAGGAGGGCTTGTTCAACCACAGATCTCTGGGACTAGCCTGGAGTTTCTGATTCAGTAGGTCTGGGGTGAGGCCCGAGAATTTGTACTTTTGAAAAGTTCCAGGTGATGCTTTTGCTCCTGGTCCAGGGACCACACTTTGAAAACCTTTGCTTAGCAGGTGCTGCCAAACAGTTTTACAAAATATTTGTACCAATTGACCCTCCTGTCAGCAGCATAGAATGCCAGTTGCTGCATTTGGTATTAGTCTCCTTCTTTTAAATTTCGGCCATACGGATTGAAAAGGAAGGTTATCTTCTTGTGGTTTTAATTTACCTTTCCCTAGTGGCTAATGAAGTTGAGCTCCTTTCCATAAGTTTACTGGCCATTTGGATATCTTTTAATGTGAATTCTGTGTTAAAGTCTTTTGCTCATTTTTCTATTGGGTTGTCTTTCTCTTTCTTATTGAGTTGTAGGAATTCTTTATTTATTCTGGGCATCCGTTGTTTGTTGGAATTTTTTTTTTTTTAATGTTGTTCATACTGAATTTCAATTGTTGATTGACTATCCTTCTTTTTTAAACATCTTTATTGGAGTATAATTGCTTTACAATGGTGTGTTAGTTTCTGCTTTATAACAAAATGAGTCAGCTATACATATACATATATTCCCATATCTCTTCCCTCTCGTGTCTTCCTCCCTCCCACCCTCCCTATCCCACCCCTCTAGGGGGTCACAAAGCCCCGAGCTGATCTCCCTGTGCTATGTGGCTGCTTCCCACTAGCTATTGGTTTTACATTTAGTTGTATATATATGTACATGCCACTCTCTCACTTTGTCCCAGCTTACCCTTCCCCCTCCCCGTGTCCTCAAATCCATTCTGTAGTAGGTCTGCGTCTTTATTCCCATCCTGCCCCTAGGTTCTTCATGGCCTTTTTTTTTCTTCTTTTTTTTAGATTCCATATATATGTGTTAGCATACGGTATTTGTTTTTTCTCTTTCTGACTGACTTCACTCTGTATGACAGACTCTAGGTCCACCCACCTCACTACAAATAACTCAATTTTGTTTCTTTTTATGGCTGAGTAACATTCCATTGTATATATGTGCCACATCTTCTTTATCCATTCATCTGTCGATGGACACTTAGGTTGCTTCCATGTCCTGGCTATTGTAAATAGTGCTGCAATGAACATTGTGGTACATGTCTCTTTTTGAATTATGGTTTTCTCAGGGTATATGCCCAATAGTGGGATTGCTGAGTCATATGGTAGTTCTATCTATTTTTAGTTTTTTTAAGGAACCTCCATACTGTCCTCCACAGTGGCTGTATCAATTTACATTCCCACCAGCAGTGTAGGAGAGTTCACTTTTCACCACACCCTTTCCAGATTTTATCTTAATGGCCATTCTGACTGGTGTGAGGTGATATCTCATTGTAGTTTTGATTTGTATTTCTCTAATAATTAGCGATGTTGAGCATATTTTCATGTGTCTCTGGCCGTCTTCTTTGGGGAAATGTCTATTTAGGTCTTCTGCCCATTTTTTAATTGAATTGTTTGTTTTTTTGATATTGAGCTCCACGAGCTGTTTGTATATTTTGGAGATTAATCCTTTGTCTGTTGTTACATTAGCAAATATTATCTCCCATTCTGAGGGTTGTCTTTTTGTCTTGTTTATGGTCTCCTTTGCTGTGCAAAAGCTTTGAAGTTTAATCAGGTCCGATTTGTTTATTTTTGGTTTTATTTCCATTACTCTAGGAGGTGGGTCAAAAAAGATCTTGCTGTGGTTTATGTCAAAGACTGTTTTTCCTATGTTTTCCTCTAAGAGTTTTATACTGTCTGGTCTTACATTTAGGTCTCTAACCCATTTTTAATTTATTTTTGTGTATAGTGTGAGGGAGTGTTCTAATTTCATTTTTTTACATGTAGCTGTTCAGTTTTCCCAGCACCACTTATTGAAGAGGCTATCTTTTCTCCATTGTATATTCTTCCCTCCTTTATCAAAAATAAGGTGACCAGGGCTTCCCTGGTGGTGCAGTGGTTCAGAGTCCGCCTGCCAATGCAGAGGACATGGGTTTGTGCCCTGGTCCGGGAAGATCCCATATGCCACGGAGTGGCTAGGCCTGTGAGCCATGGCCACTGAGCCTGCATGTCTGGAGCCTGTGCTCTGCAACAGGAGAGGCCACAACAGTGAGAGGCCCGTGTACCGTAAAATAATAATAATAATAATAAGGTGACCATATGTGTGTGGGTTTATCTCTGAGCTTTCTATCCTGTTCCATTGACCTATATTTCTGTTTTTGTGCCAGTACCATACTGTCTTGATTACTGTGGCTTTGTAGTATACTCTGAAGTCAGGGAGCCTGATTCCACCAGCTCCATTTTTCTTTCTCAAGATTGCTTTGGCTATTCGGGGTCTTTTGTGTTTCCATACAAATTGTGAAAGATTTTGTTCTAGTTCTGTGAAAAATGCCAGTGGTAGTTTGATAGGGATTGCATTGAATCTGTAGATTGCTTTGGGTAGTATAGTCATTTCACAATGTTGATTCTTCCAATCCAAGAACATGGTATATCTCTCCATCTGTCTGTATTGTCTTTAATTTCTTTCATCAGTGTCTTATAGTTTTCTGCATACAGGTCTTCTGTCTCCTTAGGTAGGTTTATTCCTAGGTATTTCATTCTTTTTGTTGCAATGGTAAATGGGGGTGTTTCCTTAATTTCTCTTTCACATTTTTCATCATTAGTGTATAGGATTGCAAGAGATTTCTGTGCATTAATTGTGTATCCTGCTATTTTACCAAATTCATTGATTAGCTCTAGTAGTTTTCTGGTAGCATCTTTAGGATTCTCTATGTATAGTATCATGTCATCTGCAAACAGTGACAGCTTTACTCCTTCTTTTCCAATTTGGATTCCTTTTATTTATTTTTCTTCTCTGATTGCTGTGGCTAAAACTTCCAAAACTATGTTGAATAATAGTGGTGAGAGTGGGCAACCTTGTCTTGTTCCTGATCTTGGAGGAAATGGTTTCAGTTTTCACCACTGAGAATGATGTTGGCTGTGGGTCTGTCATATATGGCCTTTATTATGTTGAGGTAAGTTCCCTCTATGCCTACTTTCTGGAGGGTTTTTATTATAAATGGGTGTTGAATTTTGTCAAAAGTTTTTTTGCATCTGTTGAGATGATCATTTGGTTTTTCTCCTTCAATTTGTTAATTATGGTTTACCACATTGATTGCTTTGCATATGTTGAAGAATCCTTGCATTCCTGGGATAAACCCCACTTGGTCATGGTGTATGATTCTTTGAATGTGCTGTTGGATTCTGTTTGCTAGTATTTTGTTGAGGAGTTTTGCGTCTATGTTCATCAGTGGTATTGGCCTAAGAATGTTTTCTTTTTTGTGACATCTTTGTCTGGTTTTGGTATCAGGGTGATAGTGGCCTCATAGAGTGAGTTTGGGAGTGTCCCTCTTCTATATTTGGAAGAGTTTGAGAAGGATGGGTGTTAGCTCTTCTCTAAATGTTTGATAGAATTCGCCTGTGAAACCATCTGGTCCTGGGCTTTTGTTTGTTGGAAGGTTTTTAATCACAGTTTCAATTTCAGTGCTTGTGATTGGTCTGTTCATATTTTCTATTTCTTCCTGATTTAGTCTTGGCAGGGTGTGCCTTTCTAAGAATCTGTCCATTTCTTCCAGGTTGTCCATTTTATTGGCATAGAGTTGCTTGTAGTCATCTCTCATGATCCTTTGTGTTTCTGCAGTGTCAGGTGTTACTTCTCCTTTTTCATTTCTGATTCTATTGATTTGAGTCTTCTCCCTTTTTTTCTTGATGAGTCTGGCTAATGGTTTATCAATTTTGTTTACCTTCTCAAAGAACCAGCTTTTAGTTTTATTGATCTTTGCTATTGTTTCCTTCATTTCTTTTTCACTTATTTCTGATCTGATCTTTATGATTTCTTTCCTTCTGCTAACTTTGGGGTTTTTTTGTTCTTCTTTCTCTAACTGCTGTAGGTGTAAGGTTAGGTGTTTATTTGAGATGTTTCTTGTTCCTTGAGGTAGGATTGTATTGCTATAAACTTCCCTCTTAGAATTTCTTTTGCTGCATCCCATAGGTTTTGGGTCGTTGTGTTTTTATTGTCTTTTGTTTCTAGGTATTTTTTGATTTCTGCTTTGATTTCTTCAGTGATCTCTTGATTATTTAGTAGTGTATTGTTTAGCCTCCATGTGTTTGTATTTTTTACAGATTTTTTCCTGTAATTGATATCTAGTCTCATATTGTTGTGGTTGGAAAAGATACTTGATGACATTTCAATTTTCTTAAATTTACCAAGGCTTGATTTGTGACCCAAGATATGATCTATCCTGGAGAATGTTCCATGAGCACTTGAGAAGAAAGTGTATTCTGTGGTTTTTGGATGGAACTTTCTATAAATATCAATTAAGTCCATCTTGTTTAATGTATCATTTAAAGCTTGTGATTCCTTATTGATTTTCATTTTGTATTATCTGTACATTGGTGAAAGTGGGGTGTTAAAGTCCCCTACTGTGATTGTATTACTGTTGATTTCCCCTTTTATGGCTCTTAGCATTTGCCTTATGTATTTAGGTGCTCCTATGTTGGGTGCCTAAATATTTACAATTGTTATATCTTCTTCTTGGATTGATCCCTTGATCATTATGTAGTGTCCCTCTTTGTCTCTTGTAAGAGTCTTTATTTTACAGTCTACTTTATCTGATATGAGAATTGCTTCTCCAGCTTTCTTTTGATTCCCTTTTACATGGCATATCTTTTTCCATCCCCTCACTTTCTATCTGTATGTGCCTCTAGGTCTGAAGTGGGTCTCTTGTAGACAGCATATATACGGGTCTTGTTTTATTATCCATTCAGCCAGTCTTTGTCTTTTGGTTGGAGCATTTAATCCATTTACATTCAAGGTTATTATCGATATGTATATTCCTATTACCATTTTCTTAACTGTTTTGCATTTGTTATTGTAAGTCTTTTCCTTTTCTTGTGTTTCCTGCCTAGAGAAGTTCCTTGAGCATTTGCTGTAAAGCTGGTTTGGTGGTGCTGAATTCTCTTAGCTTTTGCTTGTCTGTAAAGGTTTTAATTTCTCCATCAAATCTGAATGAGATCCTTGCTGGGTAGAGTAATCTTGGTTGTAGTTCTTTCCCTTTCATCACTTTAAATATGTCCTGCCACTCCCTTCTGGCTTGCAAAGTTTCTGCTGAAAGATCCACTGTTAACCTTATGGGGATTCCCTTGTATGTTATTTGCTGTTTTTTCCCTTGCTGCTTTTAATATTTTTTCTTTGAATTTAATTTTTGATAGTTTGATTAAGATGTGCCTTGGCGTGTTTCTGCTTGGATTTTTCCTGTATGGGACTCTCTGTGCTTCCTGGATTTTTGACTGTTTCCTTTCCCATATTAGGGAAGTGTTGGACTATAATCTCTTCGAATATTTTCTCAGTCCCTTTCTTTTTCTCTTCTTCTTTTGGGACCCCTATAATTCAAATGTTGGTGCATTTAATGTTGTCCCAGAGGTCTGTGAGAGTGTCCTCAATTCTTTATTTTCTTTTTTCTTAATTCTGCTCTGTGGTAGTTATTTCCACTCTTTTATCTTCCAGGTCACTTATCTGTTCTTCTGCCTCAGTTATTCTGGTATTGATTCCTTGTAGAGAATTTTTAATTTCATTTTTTTGTGTTGTTTATCATTGTTTGTTTGCTCTTTAGTTCTTCTAGGTGCTTGTTAATCGTTTCTTGTATTTCCTCCATTCTCTTTCCAAGATTTTAGATCATCTTTACTCTCATTAGTCTGAATTCTTTTTCAGGTAGACTGCCTATTTCCTCTTCATTTGTTTGGTCTGTTGGGGTTTTCCCTTGCTCCTTCACCTGCTGCATATTTCTCTCTCTTCTCATTTTGTTGAACCTACTGTGTTTGGGGTCTCCTTTTGTAGGCTGCAGGTTCGTAGTTCCTGTTTTTTTGGTGTCTGCCCCTAGTGGCTGAGGTTGGTTCAGTGAGTTATGTAGGCTTCCTGGCTGGGGGGACTGGTGCCTGTGTTCTGGTGGGTGGGGCTGGATCTTGTCCTTATGGTAGGTAGGGCCACGTATGGTGCTGTGTTTTGGGGTGTCTGTGAACTTAGTATAACTTTAGGCACCCTCTCTGCTAATGGGTGGGGTTGTGTTCCTGTCTTGTTAGTTGTTTGGCATAGGGTGTTCAGCACTGGAGCTTGCTGGTCATTGAGTAGAGCTGGGTCTTAGTGTTGAGATGGAGATCTGTGAGAAATCTTTCGCCATTTGATATTACATGGAGCCAGTAGGTCTCTGGTGGACTAATGTCCTGAACTCGGCTCTCCCACCTCAGAGGCACAGGCCTGACACCCGACCAAAGCACCAAGACCCTGTCAGCCACACAGCTCAGAAGAAAAGGGAGAAAAAAGGAAAGAAAGAAAGAATAAAATAAAATAAAATAAAGTTATTAAAATAAAAAATTCAAAAAATTATTAAAAATAAAAAAATAATAAAAAAAGAAAAGAAAGAAAGAAGGGAGCAATGAAACCAAAAAACAAATCCACCAATGATAACAAGCACTAAAAACTATCCAAAAAACCCCCCCCATAAAACAAAAAAAACGGACAGACAGAACCCTAGGACAAATGGTAAAAGGAAAGGTACATAGACAAAATCACAGAATGAAGCATACACATATACACGCACAAAAGGAGAAAAAGGAAAAAAAAATTATATATCTGTATGTAAAAAAAAAGGAGGAAGAGAGCTACCAAATCAATAAACAAATCTACCAATGATAATAAACTCTAAATACTAAACTTAGATAAACATAAAACCAAAAACAAATTAGATGCAGAAAGCAAACCCCAAGTCTACAGTTGCTCTCAAAGTCCACTGCCTCAATTTTGGGATGATTTGTTGTCTATTCATGTATTCCACAGATGCAGGGTACATCAAGTTGATTGTGGAGATTTAATCCACTGCTCCTGAGGCTGCCTGGAGAGATTTCCCTTTCTCTTCTTTGTTCACACAGCTACTGGGGTTTAGCTTTGGATTTGGCCCCACCTTTGTGTGTAGGTAGCCTGAGGGCATCTGTCCTTCTCTCAGACAGGACGGGGTGAAAGGAGCAGCTGATTCGGGGGCTCTGGCTCACTCAGGCTGGGGGGAGGGAGGGGTACGGATGTGGGGCGAGCCTGCGGCAGCAGAGGCCAGTGTAACGTTACAGCAGCCTGAGGCATGCCTTGCGTTCTCCCGGGGAAGTTGTCCCTGGATCACGGGACCCTGGCCGTGGCGGGCTGCACAGGCTCCTGGGAGGGGTGGTGTGGAGAGTGACCTGTGCACACTTACAGGCTTCTTGGTGGCTGCAGCAGCCGCCTTAGCATCTCATGCCCGTCTCTGGTGTCTGTGCTGATAGCCGCGGCTCGTGCCCGTCTCTGGAGCTCATTTAGGCGGTGCTCTGAATCCCCTCTCCTCATGCACCTCGAAACAGTGGTCTCTTGCCTCTTAGGCAGATCCAGACTTTTCCCTGGACTTCCTCCGAGCTAGCTGTGGCGCACTAGCCCCCTTCAGCCTGTGTTCACGCAGCCAACCCCAGTCCTTTCCCTGGGATCTGACCTCTGAAGCCCGAGCCTTAGCTCCCAGCCCTGTCCGCCCCGGTGGGTGAGAAGACAAGCCTCTCGGGCTGGTGAGTGCTGGTCAGCACTGATCCTCTGTGCGGGAATCTCTCCGCTTTTCACCCCTATTGCTGTGCTCTTCTCAATGGCTCCGAAGCTTCCCCCCTGCCACCGCCCCGTCTCTGCCAGTGAAGGGGCTTCCTAGTGTGTGGAAACCTTTCCTCCTTCACAGCTCCCTCCCAGATGTGCAGGTCCCGTCCCTATTCTTTTGTCTTTGTTTTTTCTTTTGCCCTACCCAGGTACATGGGGAGTTTCTTGCCTTTTGGGAGGTCTGAGGTCTTCTGCCAGTGTTCAGTAGGTGTTCTGTAGGTGTTGTTCCACATGTAGATGCATTTCTGATGTATCTGTGGGGAGGAAGGTGATTTCCACATCTTACTCCTCTACCATCTTGAAGGTCTCCTCTTTTTGGAGTTTTTGTTGTAAGCATCTTTTCCCACTCTGTGGGTTGCCTTTTCATTTTCTTAATAGTAATGAACAGAAATTCCTAACTTTAATACAATTTAATTCATCTTTTTTCTGTTAAAGGTTAGTTTTTATTTTTTTGTGCTATTTAAGGAATCTTTGCCTACTCCAAGGTCATGAAGACGTTCTCTTATTTTTTTTTTTTAAGATTTATTTTTCTCTCTTATATTTAGATTAAAAATCATCTGGAATTGATTTTTGTGTTTTATTGCATTTCTGTGAGATATTTTCATATACTAAAATAATCTTCCTTAAGGCTCTGTTTAAAATTCACCTCTTTGTCTCCATTTTTAGTACTTTTAAGAAATATCAATGTCATATAGAAACTTTTAGCAAATTCAAGAGATCTTTTTAAACTTACAATTGTATTGAAAGCAATGCTTCAAATAATAAACACTTTATATTTACTCAGGGTAGGCTTACTTTCAACAGAGCCAAATTTAGGGCAGTTATTGAAACTTTTAAGTAACATAAAGCACTTTTTTCATCTGGTGCCAAAAGTATAATGCTCACAATAATTTATATTTAATTTTTAATACAGTTATCTATCATGAGTAACTATGTGGGCTGCTCCCAGTATTCCATTCTCTGTTATGTGGTTTTCCTGAAGACTGTGGTTTCTTTGTATAACTACTGGGAATTATTACCTTGCTGATGAATTTCTCTTCTGAAGAGATATCAACTACGAGTTTCAGTGTCGTACTTTTTCACTTTAACTTACAAAACAGGCACAGTGTCTGGGTGCTCCCTTTATTTCTCGAATGTTTAGAAACAAAGCACTCTTTGTGTTTAAAGAAATATTTTAGCAAGACTGTGCTACTTCATGATAAATACCTTTAAAATTGGCTGAAAGAATTGATTAAAATTACTCTACATGTTTTGCCATGTCATTTTGGAGCAGCCTGCTTTCTTTGGCCAACAATGTGCTTGAATAGTCAAGAAAGCCTCTTGGTATTTGGTAGTCAGACCGGCCATGCCATTTTGCACAGAAGGAATGAAATTTGGCTTAGAAATTAGATTGGCAATTAAGAACTTTTAGAAAGATTGAAAAAAATATTGTACCCCAACTGTAAGGTCTGTTATTTTTACTCCTTTTCTCACTACCAAGAAACAGACCCCTCTAGAATGCAAGACCCATGAGGGCAGGTGTTGTTCACTACTTCATCTCCATCGTCCAAAGCAAAGCAGTGCTTGGCACTTGTAGCTGCTCAATTACTGTTTCTGAGTTGAAACTAAGAATGAATGAATCCTTATGCTTTAAAAGGTGGGATGCAGGCATGTGTGGATTTAGAAGGCAGCCAAGGCTTCCATCTTTGCCCTCTCTCACCTCTGAGCTATCCTGAGGGCCTTTTGTAGGGAATGCTCAGGCCACAATGGATGCTTCCTAGCTTAACTTTTTTGAGCTTTTTTGTAGACTGTAAAGGACATGGATTGCTTCCCCCAAACTTCCATCCTCCAGCCCCAAAGATGAGGAGGAGTTGAAGATGAAACCAAAATTGCCAACTTTAGGAAGCACGAAGGTTATGATATTCCTGCTTGTAATTGTTGATTTAGGAAAGATGAATGTAAGGTGAAAGGATGAATACATTTGTAGACACGTTTAGGAGGCTTTGACACTATAAAATTTAACAAGAAGACCTCAATTAATCGCAGCTGGCTAACTATTTATTCAGAACACAAATTACAGACTCGTTCACAAGTTACAGATGATTAAGATTTAACCTAAATTTTAAAAAATGACTATAGGATTTGCTTATGATGGTATAAGGTCTTTGTGAAACATCCAAAAAGAAATAAGCAATTAATGGAACTGGGACTCGAAGGAGAGACATCAAAAATAAGTTTGAGGACCATTCACAGTTATTCAGGTGCTGGCTTAAAGCACATGAGTAGATGAGCTGACTGGGGCTCATTTTCCTGTCAGTGGGACTTGGGATTAGAGGAAGAGAGAAAATGAGATGTATGCCATCTCACCTCTGATTTTCAGAACCTAGATACACGTGCCAATTGTTATTGATTTTAGATTAGCTCAAACCATTGTAGTTTAGTTATTTAATTCGGAGTAGCGGCCTAAAGCATAAAGCACTATACTATCCTTTCCTTTCAAGTTTTTATCCACTGCTCATATGTGGTGACACACTTCCTACATGCTGTTCATGTATTGACAAGTGGTTCTACCTCTTTGTTTGCTGTATTAATCTCTTCTCAAGTTCTTTGAGGTGAACAACCCATTTCCTTTTTAGCTACCCATGGTGTTTGACGTAAAGGAGTCTCTGTTGAGCTTCTTAAACTTGTGTGTATCACTTTAACTATGCCACAAGATGAAAAGTAGATGTGTGGGGCAAGGAAACTTCTAGAAGAGCATCTGATCTTATCTCTCCACTCTCTCTACATTTATTACAATGAAAATTCATATGGAGGTATACTATTTTCTCCATTATATTTTGTGGTCACTGACAGGCTGTTTGACTTTGGGAAAATTACACCTAGTTTGTGATACCATTAAAGCATTGTATAGACTACTTAAGAAAGCTCTAAAGAAATTTGCATCCAAGAGATAGCATAGTTTAGTATTTATCTTTCCCTGGACAGCACAAAAACTAAGGCAACTTTCCTTTGATACTATACAGTAAAAAAAGGACCCAGTTTATATAGTTTATGAACAAGAAAACTTCTGTTAGATATGTGACAGTATTTAACTTATAAGGCATGTTACAGGATTATTCTGAAGTTTCATGTTGATAATAATAATGATACTAGTATTACCAAAGTAGTCATCGTGAATAGACTATTGTGTGTCAGGCACTTTGCTGTTTTATACATATTATTTCATTTAATCTATAGATAACCTTCTGAAATAATTATAATGCTTTACAGGTGGGGAAAATGAGACTCAGAGAAATTAAGCAGTTTGATGAACCACACTAGGTAAGTGGCAGAACCACGTGGTTGAACATGTCTGTCTGACTTTAAAGCCCTTGTGTTCCGTAATTAAGCTGAAACTTTGGGTTCAAGAGACAGCTGACCTTTGGGTGTATAAGAGAAAGCTACTAGTGAGAAGAAGAAAAGTTGTGATGGAAAACTCTAGAATAAAAATCATGGTGTCTTTAAAAAGATCTTTGTTAGAGCCTTGAGTATTGGGGAGTGGCAGAAAAACAGTGACTTACCCATTGGAAAGAGTCATTTAACATACAGCAAAAAATTTATTAAGCAATTACCATGTGCCAGGTAATGAGCTAGGTACTCAACAGTGAATAGATCATTGGCTTGCTTTTCTGATCTTATATCCTACAGAGTGAATATTTCTCTGTGCTGTACTCTCTTCTTCCCTAAGAAGTCAAAAGAGAAATAGAGAAATTCATTAAAAGGCAATATCAGATGACTTTCCAGGTTTCTAACTAACTGGTTTCATGAGGAAAATGGAAAAATTTCATCTAAGGCAGGAAATACATAGAGCATGAGCAGATAGCCATCTTTGAAGAAATGTTTCCTTTCTTCTGTTAATATTGGAATATCATACAGTTATTTTCCTAGAATGTTGAAGTTGGTATAAAATATTTTTAGATGCCATCCAGTGTAAATGTCGTTTTTGCCATCCTGCTTGGCCTGAAAATTGGATATGTTTCTTACGAATGTTGACAAAGAGTGAGGAGGAAAAGAAGAGTGAGCACAAATTCCAATCAGCCCTTTTCTGATCCAGTCAAGTCTGTTCCATAGTGTTGCGAGTTCCTTGTCATGGGTCGTCGTGGGAAATTAGAGCCAACGGCTGGAAGCTGTTCATATAGATTTTTTATTTTTCCTTTCAAGTAAGCTGTATTAAATCACACCAAAAAGAGCTGACATATTTAAAATCCTGGCTATTAAAATACATTAAGCACAGTAAAAATCTGCCTGGTTTTCACAACTCGAGATCACCTGGCATGGGTGCTTTGTGGACATATTAGAATTGGCTACATTCCCCAGGCACATGAGGCCGTCCCTATGCTTATCTTGCATTTCGTAGTGGAAAGTCTCCTTGGCTTTCAGTTCCAGCCTTCTCATCACCACGTTGTAGCAGGCATAGCAACAGGGTAATGCAGGGCAGCTCCTTGGTTTCCACTGCTACTGCCCCAGGTTCTGGTGAACACTGAAAAGTGGCCAACAAGAAAGTGAAAACTGGCAAGAATAGCTAACCAATGAGAATATCAACCTCAGAACAATGAAATGCAAGGATTCACCTGTAAAACAATAACCTGCAGATCAGTGTTGCTTATATACACACATTTAAAGAACAGAGTTGGAATCTTACAGAAGTCTCTGGAGACAGAGTGGATTTGTCCACAGCCAGATGGCTACTTGGGGTTGACCTTGGATGTATCCAGCATCCATGTTTAGTGGTATCAATTCCAGTGACAGGGGCCATATGGCGTCACCATCTGAAAGTCAGTGTCCGAGGGGCTACACTAGTACATTTAAATTTCTCCTCTAGTTTTTTTCATGAAAGGCAATTTTAAAAATATTAAGTTTATTTTTAAAGACATTTTGTATCTTACTTTTTTGTCCTTATTTTGCCTGTTTTTCTACGAGTGTTTCCATTTCTTTATCTCTTGTCACAATTTGCATGATGTGCTAACCAAGAAGGGAAAAATGACAAGTGGAAAGAGTAAGCACTTAGCAAATTATCAGATGAATGGATCATTATGCCCCAAGAAGCAGGCCTCCTGTAATTTTCTGACTGCATGTAATTTTCTGATAGAAGCCACTTGACTATTGGGAGCAAATGAAGCAACTGGGAATTTTGGGAATGATGAGTGTTGCCATGTGTTTAAGCCTGTGCTTTGGAATAAAACCACATTATCTTTTCCTTTGCTTTGTGAATCTGAATCTATACTGAAATGTCCTAGGGGGATGTAATTCTAACTAGATTATATTCAAGTTCAGCTTTGGAAAAGTTAGGTTACATATGGCCTCCTAAAAATGTGAATGTAACTTCTAGAGTTTCTCACTCTCAGAAATGAGAGCTAAAGTTATTTTTAGCAATTACAGTTGAATGGAGACAGTGATCTATTGGTCTGATGCCTCTTTTTATGACATTACCTCCTGAAATGTTGCATATTTTCATGCTTAGAAATACCCTCTAACTTTGTAACGTACTCTGAGGATTGTATTGTATCTATTCTTTGCTCCGTAAATCACATAATGGCCGTTGTACAAAAGGAGTAAATCTGACCTGATGTCTGATCTGTGGAATGGGTGTCATGTGGTTCATCTTAGGCTCCTGAAAGGCTGGAGGGGCTGTTCTTCGCAGGTCAGCATTCTGGGCCTGAGGCCACGGCAGTTCTTACTCGGCAGGAAAGATACCCTGAGTGTAAGAATAACACCAAAGCTGCCTGTCCCTTCACGTTTTAGAGTTTCTCCAGCAGCTGGACTACAAACCAAAGTGCAGTTTCTACGTGAAAGCTGAGATGAATATTCACTTGGAAATTCAATTCAGCAAGCACAAGGGTCACAGCATTGCCCAATTTCAGGGGCACTATTCATAGAGAAAGAGTGCTGTGTTTGGACTGATCAAACAGTGCCATCTTTAACCAAAAGCGAAGAAATGGTGCTGCTTAAAATTCATCCGCAAGTCCATGACTTTTTTTTTTTTTTATAACTTTATTTATTTTATTTATCTTTGGCTGCATTGGGTCTTCGTTGCTGTGCGCGGGCTTTCTCTAGTTGCGGCAAGCGGGGGCTACTCTTCGTTGCTGTGCACGGGCTTCTCATTGTGGTGGCTTTTCTTGTTGCGGAGCACCAGGCTCTAGGCATGCGGGCTTCAGTAGTTGTGGCATGTGGGCTCAGTAGTTGTGGCTCGCAGGCTCTAGAGCACAGGCTCAGTAGTTGTGGTGCACGGGCTTAGTTGCTCCGCGGCATGTGGGAACTTCCCGGACCAGGGCTTGAACCCGTGTCGCCTGCATTGGCAGGCTGATTCTTATCCACTGCACCACCAGGGAAGCCCAAGCCCATGACTTTTAATATAAAGCAGAGAACTTAGATAAGCAGCTTGTGCCTGTAGCCCATTGTGCCAGTGATAGTGGAAACAGTGGCAGCAGATTATTGTCCAGCAAAGTCAATGTCTAAGGCCAAGGCTAGAGGGGTATGAGTGAAAGTAAATACAACTATTTTGATTAAAGAAGCTCAGGAACACCAGGCTCTAAATACATGTATTTGGATGGGGGTTGGGGGTTGGAGGATGGAGAATGTTTTGGAGAATTGACAATTGGTTTTATGGTTTTTCCTTCCCTTCCACTTCCTCTCCAGCTCTTGCCCCTCTCTCCTCTTCATCTTTTTCTTAGGTGACAGAAATTGCAAGTTGACCTAATTATCTATTTCCCCTTTTCTCAATTCTTATAGAACAATTTTTAGTGGGGTACATGGACTTCTTCTCACCCCAGTTCACTTCTCAGTCTCCTTTGTAGTTGGATGAAGCTTCGTGGGTATGTCCTGGAATATAAACAGTGTTGTGAGTGCACCTTCTGGCTTGTGCCTTTAAGGGGAGGCATGCTTTTCCTTTCTCTCTCACCTTATTGGAATGAGGGTGAGGTAATGAACCATCTTAGACCATGTAGATGAGAGAAAGACTCTCAGAATGACAGGGCACCAAGGTAGAAGAACTCTGGGTCCCTGATGCCTTGATGCCTTCACGTGAGCCCTGGACTGCCTATACTCAGACCATTATGTGAAACAGAAACAAACTCTTCTTATCTTGGGTCTCCTTGTCACAGAAGCTGACGCTATATCTTAATATATTGACCTCTCTTCCCAAATGACCTCCCTCACTCCCTCATCCCTCCACTCACTCATCCTTTTCTTCCACTTTCTGTTGGACTGTCCAAAGTGTAGACCAATGGGTCTCAAACTTTGGTTTGAATAAATATTTATAGGGTGGACTTTTTAAAGATGAAGCAGACCCTGCTTCTAGGGTATCTGGTTTAAGACTTCTTGCGTGGAGTGTAAGAATCTGCATTTAACAATCTGCATTTGGGCTTCCCTGGTGGCGCAGTGGTTGAGAGTCCGCCTGCCGATGCAGGGGACACGGATTCGTGCCCCGGTCCGGGAAGATCCCACATGCTGCGGAGCGGCTGGGCCCGTGAGACATGGCCGCTAAGCCTGCGCGTCCGGAGCCTGTGCTCTGCAATGGGAGAGGCCACAACAGTGAGAGGCCCGTGTACCGCAAAAAAAACAAAAAACAATCTGCATTTGACCCTCAGGTTATTTAGATGAAGGTGGTCCATGGGATAACTTGGAGAAGCATTGGTATAGCATCTATGCCAATTGTAAAGTAGATGCTCAAAAAAGCGCTTGAGGGATTGAGTTGCAGTAACTCAGTGAAATCTGCCAACACGTCACACAGATTGCACCTACATGAAACTTAAGCAACTGCCCACTAACTCAGCTGTCTTGAAAGTATCAGATAATATAATGGTTTAAGCAATAGTAACTGCCAAATCAGTTATTTGGCACAATTTAGAAGAAAACAACTTGTTGACCCAAATTTTCAATATCCAATCAATTTTTTTAAATATAATACTTGCATAACTTGAGGATGTAGTTTTTGTTGTTGGCAGTTTATTTTTGAGAAGGAAAGGTTTTTTACTAGTCATATGCTTTCTGAGGTTTTCAACTATTCATTCTTGAATGTCAACAATTATGAAACTCAGAGAAAGGTTTTAGTTAAATAAGATAATTCACAAATAGTTGCATTTTTCTTATGTGATGAGCTTCGTGCTAGACATGAGGGATGCAAAGATGAACAGAACAAAGTCCTGCCCTCAAGCTTCCACAGTCAGCTTGGGGGATGTAGACAAATATTCCGACCAGTACCAGCGAGTGTGGGAGCCCTCTACTAGAGACTGGCACAGGGAGCTAGGGGCCAGAGGATCAGAGATGAGGGTCAGAGATGCCTCCCAAAGGAAGGGGAAAGGTCACTGGGCTGAGTAGAAGCTCAACAGGCAGGGAAGGTGGTCAGTTAAAGGGAAGGTAAGGATGCTCAGGCCAGAGAAAACAGTCTAGGTCAAGCCACAAGATGAAGTGCCGTATGGTCAGAGCTCTGAGTACCTGTTGGGGGCAGTGGAGAAAAGGATGGTAGGGTGAGAGAACCCAGTTCATGAGGAATGTGGGATTTACCCTGAAGTGCTGAGGCACCACTGAAAGATATTAATCAGAAAAACAGTCACTATCAGCTACAGTCCATCCCTCTGGCAGTGGAGGATGAACTGGAAGGAAATAAAAATAGAGACATGGATACAAGGTAAAACATGATAAGAGTATCAACTAAGACTATGGCTGTGGAAGAATGAAAGGAGGGTGAGATTTTTAAGTGGAAGCGGCAGGGCTTAGTGACTGGGATGTAGGGAGGGGGAGAATCTGGGATTACACATAATTTCTGTCTCAGGCTATGAGTGGCTATGTCTTTCATTGAGAAAACAAATAGGAGAGGATGGGGTTGAGGGTAGAGAGGGGGGAAAAGTTAAAGTGTTTAGATTTAGGTATAATGGATTTGAGGAGTCTGTGGGTTATTCAGGAGGCAATTTGGATGTGATTCTGAAACCCAGGCAGGAGGTTTTTGTCTGAAGACATAGTTTTGGGAGTCATAAGCATACAGACAGTAGCTGAACATGTGCACGTGAAGTGTGTAATGAGAGTCAAGCAGAGGACCCAAGGGGAAACTCCGCACAAATTAGACTGTCTCAAGCTAGTGATGCCTTCACCCGGAGACTCTCTGAGGCCCAAAGTCTGCAAAACACTCACCTCCCCTGTAAGGCCACCCTGATTATAGTCCCCAGGAGAATTCATCACGCTACCCTCATTGTTCCTGAATCACTATTTCATAAGACTGGTGAATCGCACATCTTTCTGTATTATGCCTAGTTGTAGAGATAGATGTCTGTGACTTTGTTGGCTAGGTGGTGAGTGCCTTAGAGGCATGGACTATATTTTATTCAACCTGTTTTCCTAACACAGCTCACTATATCAGGCCCCAAGGGATTTGCACAACAGTTCACTGATTCAATTTCTTATTTGTTCGTACATTTATTCATTCACTCATTTTCAAGTCTTTCAATGCCTGCCATGC
The DNA here is from genome assembly GCF_000442215.2 of Lipotes vexillifer. NCBI lineage: Eukaryota > Metazoa > Chordata > Mammalia > Artiodactyla > Lipotidae > Lipotes > Lipotes vexillifer. The sequence goes on from NW_006771034.1 coordinate 200,178, forward strand.
TGTTCAGCAGTTTTATTATCATTAATTTCTTTGCAAAGTTTTTCCATAAAGTTACCCTTTTATGAATTAAAACAAAAGAAACCTCAGTAGAATTTTGAAGAATACATCTTTCCTATTCTTACTCTTCCTGCCTGCCCTCCTCATTTCACATCATTCTGGGCTTATCCCAAGCCTTGATGTCTTTTTCTAAAATAATTTGCTGATCTTTGCTCATAAACTGTGTATCTTGGCTTCAACAGAATTACGGCTTTGGAAGTTCCTATTGATAACATGGCCTTTAAATCAATGTTATGTGAAAGAGAAAAATTAGATTTAGTGAAAATGCAGTCATTTTTCCAGTTGTAAAAGAAAACCAAAATGACAAAAGAAAACCAAAGAATTGATTTGAAGTTCACAGTGAAAAACCTCTCTTTTATCTGTGGTTTATCTCAGATTTTGGAGCTGATTTTATTTCTATCATGAATTGTTGTCAGAATTTAGTTTTCGGGTTGGCATATTTCTTACCTTTAGGTATTTATTCATGCTGCCCAACAGAGAGATTTACCAATGAATATTTTAAAAAATTAGATGATAGATGAATAATCTTTTTTGTTGGTCTGGAGCATGTATTGAAGTTATATACTAACACAGCTCTTTACAAGGAGTTCAAATCTTAGGATTGTTAACTTTCTTCTGTTTTCAGAATAGCTTGCCTCAGTGTCTTTTGGAGGCAAGAGAAGGTATGTGGATATTTGTGCATGTTTTTGAAACATTCTGAAGTGGATGTGGCATATCAATTTAATTATGCTTTTAATTTGTCTGGATAAGGAAAATTGGAGTTTTTAGTTCATTCACCTCTAGGTCACAGGGTTTCTTAGGGCAGTTCACATACCTGTTTGCTTTAGAACCACTCAGGTGGGATTTTCAAATACAATTAGACTCTCCCAGCCAGAGTCTGAATCAGAATTTCTGGGTGAGGCCAGGTATCTGCACTTTTGCCCCCCAGGTGATCCTTGTAGGCTAAGAACCACTGCTTAATAGGATGGTTGCATGGAATAAGTGAGGACTCCATGCTGAAGAGACAGGGCTGTCTTCATGGAACCAAGACAGGCATTGGCCACACCACTCAATATGAGGACAAGCATCATAATCCTCTTCATTGTAACAGCAGGTCCTAGAACTGTAGCAAAGAAAAGGAATCACTGTCTGGAAGCTGTGTAAATTTTAGTCTTAAACTTGCAACTATATCTTAGTCTACACTAGTCATTATTTGTAAATGTCTCTATGGTCATTTTCACTCTAAGCTCCTGAAGGGCAGGGACTGGCTCTGTGTTTGCAGCCATATCCTCATCACGGGGCTTGGCCAATAACAAATACTCAATATGCCCTTATTTACTGATAGACAGGAAAGCTATCTAGTTAGCTTGAGGCAAAAATCATATATAATCCTGCATATACACTTGTCCCCATCTACTCACAAGCATATACCCCTCACACATATCTTGAGATGTTACAAGACTAGTTTCAAAGGACCATGATGACAGTTCTTGTCTATGGCTGCTTATGTCAGAATGACTCCAGTATGGTCACATGATGAGCCTCACTCTGCTTAGAGCCAAGAGAAAAACCAATATGACATGAGTTTGCATGGACCCAGTTCTTATATCTAGATGGAGTAGTTTTGGGTATATCTATTTTGTTTCAAGTGTGACCCCAGAAAAAGATGAGTTTACTGTGGACCAGGGGTGGCTTCCTCTGAGAAAATATGTCTGAAGCTCATGTCCAGCTGGATATGAGCTCTCCTGTTCTTGATTCCCCTGGTTTATTGTACATTTCTTGGGAATTTGCCAATCAACTGTATTTTTGTTTAACTGTCTTATTTACCTTATTAAGTTTTGAGTTATTTGAGGCTAAAACCTTCCTCAAGGTTATATAACCATAGATAGGTCTTGAACTCTGGTTCTATAGCTCAAAGTTCCTCTTTGCACCAAATCATAACCTGACACAATGCCAAATTATTGCTCATTCTTATTATCCCAAAGGGATTTTGAACAGATAAGTAGTTGGTATCAGGTCTTTTGAGAGTGGGAAATGGTATAGAACATCTTGGTTAGTGAGGATGGACTTGCGGAGAGACCACTGTATGAGAGGATCAAGGGCAGCAAAGGTCAACATGTAGGCAATGAATGTCTTGTTGGGGAATTATTGCTGGGTAGCATGGGCAATAAGGAGACATTGGGAATTCAGCTTGGGGAAAGAGAAGGTAAACTCCACTATTTCAAAATTTGGCTTCTTTTAATATTCTCATTGCAAAGAGGGGATCTGGGCTGATTAAAGGCTATAACTGAACTAGTATCTTTTTCTAAGATAGGACTTGGATGGCAGAATTAAAAGATGCTCCACAATAAATAGGCCAACTGCTCTAAACCAGTGGTTTTCGGTACTCATGTTCATAGTCAAGGCCTTGATCATATGTGCTATCTAGTGCCTAAATTTTAATTGAAAATATGACTAATTAGAGAAATTTGACAATTTGAAATGTCTTCTGAGGGTTGTCTATTTATTCCAAGATGGTAGAGTGAAATGCAAAGCAAACATAATATTTTAATATTAACTTTCATTTAGTATTTAAATTTCAAATTTACTATTACATTTTAATACTGTATTATCTTGATATTCTCTAATACCACTAACTTTATCAAAAAAGAATGTAATCCTCCAAAATTTAGAGGGGATGAGCAAACACAGTTAAACGTAGAATTCTCCATTGTTGAATGAATTGGAGTTCAACAGGCTTCAACTGGATGATAGAACTAAGTTCCTCTGGTTAAGGTTTAATCTGTGGTGTATGTGATTTTTGTGAACTGGATAAAGCATTGTTTAACGTGGGGATTCTCAAATGTTATGGTGCTGGAGAGCTTCTTAAAATACAAATACCTAGGCTCCACCCCCAGATATTCTGATCTAATATTCCTGGTGTGGGGTCTGGAATCTGCATTTTAAACAAACTCCTAAGTGATGCAGATGCTGCCTCTCTGTGGAACCCCCTTTGAGTAGCAAGGTCCTTAAAGAATTGGAAAATGCAGTTTCAAAGGAATAGAAGCTGGATGCATGTTTCTTATCACCACTAAACCAACGAGTATGATGATCATTAAATTAATTCTACTTTTAATATTATTTTCCCTAACAAAGAACATGGATTCCTATCAAATTTCTTTACAGAACAACTTGGCATTGACTCTGACTTAAAATTATAATTTAATTGATTCTCCATTTTATTAAATAAATGTTCCTTGAGTTTGCTTTAGCTGAGGGAAATGAATTTTCAGTGCAATTTTACTACCTATCTATTGCCTGCTTTTTGACATGCAGAGAAATATTTAATCCAAATGGACAAAAAGAATCATCACAAAAAAGGGATGAACAGAAGTTATATTATCACTTGTATTAAGATAAAAAAACAAAGTGTATTTGGTTAGCATTTGACAAGGTTATTGTGATGGTTAATTTTATATGTCAATTTGACTGGGTCATAGGGTACCCAGATATTTGGTCAAACATTATTCTGGGTGTTTTGTGAGGGTGTTTTTGTATGAGATTAGCACTTAAATCAGTTGACAGAGTAAAACAGATTGCCCTCCCTCCGTGGAATGCGTCCCATCAGTTGAAGGCCTGAATAGAACAAGAATGCTGACCCTCTGCTTGGTTAAGAGGGAACTCCTCCCACCCAATGTCATTTGAGCTGCGCTTGTACCTGCCTTTGCACTTGAACTGAAACTTTGGCTTTTCTGGGTCTTGAGCCTGCCGGCCTTCAGAGTAGAACCACACATCAGGTCTCCTGGTTCTCTGACCTTTGCACTTGGACTGGAACTATATACCACTGATTCTCCAGCTTGCTGACTTACCTTGAAATCTTGGGACTTGTCTCCCTCCATAATCACATGAGCCAGTTCCTTATAATTAATAAATCAGTCTCTGTCTCTGTCTCTCCTATTGGTTCTGTTTCTCTGGAGAGCTCTGACTAATACAGTGACATTGTAGCTTTTTTCTCATTTTGTCTTTTCTGTTAAAAAAATATACTATAATTTCCATGGTGTTTGGAAAGGTCGGGTGTTTGAGGCCCTGTTTATTTTGTGTTTCATGCCTCAGCAACTTTTTGTGTACCACATTGTACACAGAGGACAGGAACGAGATACAACTCACACATGCTGTAATTAGCACAGCCCAGTACAAATCAGAGCTCAGTGTGTGCCTTGGAGCATCACACAGGCTATATTGTCATCTCACTTGAGAGCATGTCAATCCAGGGCATCATATCATAGCTCTTTCATCAAGGCATCAGCAAAACAGGGAAGGGCAGAGGAGGGATGGAGACCTGGCAGTATGTGGGCCTGTCACTGAGCATTCATACATTCATTGCTATGTCATGGGCAATCTGTCCCTTGTGATGTCTTATGACTCATTGTCAGAGAACCCTTCATCAGGACAAAGATGGGCAATTTCCATAGCCCACTCCAGTCTTGGAGAGCTATCATGCTCCACTTTTAAAGTAACAGTGCCCTTGAGTGATCCTTACTTTAGTTTTCTTGAAAAGAGAATTGGCTTAAAAAATGTGGCCTTGCTACGAGCATGAAATATAAATGTGTACACATATATTTACACAGAATCCTGTATGAAGCACAAATGGGAAAAACAATATTTCTCCTTTTTTTAAAAAAAAAATACTTCACTAGTAAAATGGAGATGTTTTCTTAGTTGCAAGAAAAAAAAATCTTTCAGCTGAGAATGGAAAAGAATTTACTAAGTTTGAAAAACTAAAAATAATTCCTGGCTGGTCTTATTCCCGTCCTCTGTATTTAAAGGAATTTACTCCTGATACTATTATTACAGGAAATTCCAAAAGCGTGAACATTTTCTGGTATTTTTATAAAAACAAGTGTTTGCGTTTTTTTAAATTTAGACATGGAGGAAAACAGTTTTGCTTTGTGTGCACTGAAGTGTCTAGTGGATGCCATGACAATGTGGCTTTTGTGGAAAATTTAGATAATAACAGCATTTAGGGGTTCATAGAAGAGTAATAGTGGAACACACTTGACATAAAATGTCTCACAAACCCTGTTGAAGTCCATAACAAACAATGGTTTTTAACACACATGCAATATGCCCACTTACACTGTCAAGATGATTGTTATAGGGGATGGACATTGATATCTTTCTCCAGGATCAGCTTTTATGTCATTAGGAAATGATCAATGGTTAATTATTATGAATAGATCTGATTCCTGTGAGATGTCCAGGTATTTGCTGGCAGCTAAGTAAGTAAAGGGATTGAAGGGTGATGAAATATTTAGATGTCTTAAAAAAACATCTTATCTATCAATTCTGGAGCTTGGGAACACCATCCTCAGGGGTGTCAATATTGTACATATGTAGAATGAGGATGAAGATATGGAAAACCTTGACCTCCAGTTTAGTGTCCTTGGACCACAGCTCTGAATTTTCAAATTCACTGTGCCCTGCCAAGGTCCTATAAAAATTCCAACTTATTTTATAGCTAGCATTTTTACTGCACTGTAAGTGGGTTTCAGGAAAGGATAGCTATGCAGTGAAGAAAACCCTTTGCATGCCCATGAGTTTAGTTCTTGTGAGTTTTATACAATCACCACTAAGGGTCATAACAATAATTCACTGAAGAAAGCTGAAAGAAGCTCTATTCATGGAATAAGGCCATGACATATGCCTGAATATGTTCCTTAACTTGTTTTTTAACAGCCAACTGAACACATGCATTCATTACAACCTCTGATGCCACAGGTAACTGTATAAAAATCTGATCCAACAACTTTGACTTCAGTGCGCTTTGGACTATGCCTTTGTACTGTCAGGCTGCATTAATGTTCTTGCATCAAACAAAAATCATTATTGAGAAATTTGGTATTGCTTTGCTAAAGTGGGTATCTACTGAATATCCCCAATCCAATTCTTTCCTCTAATATGGTAATCTGTTATCTGTATTCAATTATCTGGAAGGTGAAAGTTGCTGGGATGCCCAGAGGAAAATTTTAAGTCCTTTCACTCTGGGTCTGCTGTCTTTTCAGATCAATCTTTCTGCTAATGACAACCAATACTTTCATATGTGATTACAGGCCTGCTCCATCTTTTCATGAGCCGAGACTCTTTGGAATCATATGTATTGATCTTTTTAATAGAAGTCAGGAAAAATAAAATTACTCTGGCTTCTTGAGGCAAAACGATGATAAATGAGAACTTTGAAACTTATGGGAGAAATCTTTTCTGCCTTGGATTATTTTAATCACTAAAAATGATTGTCTTTTTAATAATATTTGCTTTCCATTATGCACATTTGCAGCAAAGCCAAAAATTGTTTCTGTATTGCTTCATGACAACACATTGAGCCAGGGGTTTGTTGGTATTCCCGTACCTACTGGTAACTCAGGTACACCGGCCCCTAACAGGAGGCAAAGAGCCAACCAAGCTCCAGAGACTTGAGAGCAAACTCTAGTGGAATATGACTAGGGCACTTTTGATGAAAGAGAACTTGCTGAACTATGTATTTTTTTTTTTTTGTATTTGTTTAAAAGCTCATTGTTAATACTATTATCTTAGAAGCAAGCTTCTGTTTCTTTTATCACCCCTCCTTTTTGGTTTCTCCTCGGCCAAGACTGATTATTTCCCAAGTGGGTTTCCTTTTTTGTTTAAGAGAAAGTATGCGTGATTCCCTGCCTGTGGTTCTGGTTGCTTCTTCTGTGTATCTGGCAGCTGCTGGTGGTGCCATTGGTGGTAACTGGGAATTAAGGATGTGGGATCATTGTTATATCATCTCTTCTCTGAAACCTAGAACTATAGGACTCCTTTTGGTCTCATTTTGGAATATGAGCTTTACGTTTTATATTTGAATCAACTTTGCAGTTCTCAGCTGAAGACACAATTGTTTCCTTGGCTTTGGGGGAACATGTGGTCAACACAGAAGATCAAAGAGAGTCATTGTCACTACACACAGAGATCAGATCTCCACTGGTACAAAGAAGTGAGTGAAGACGAAAACACCGCAGATGTCAGGCCAAAGTACAGACTTGGTTTGCTTTGTTTGGCCCTTGGAGACCTATTTGTAAGAAGGAAAACTTGTCCCATTGGGATGCCACGTAAATAGCCTTCATGGCTCAATGGCATTGTTTTACATGATGGAGAGATGAATCTTGCTCTTTCTCTCTCTCTTTTTTTTCCCTCTCTTTGTATCTCTCTGTCTCCCTCCTACCTAAACATGACAAAAAGAAAGATCTCATTCAGGAAACAAATTGTGTTTACGAAGCTTGTCATTTAACTTGATTTAATCCAGTTCAGTGGAGACTTGGCAGGGGTGTACCGTGCGCCAGGCAATGAGAATATAGGACCAAACAGAAGAGACAGGTTTCCAGACTGTGTGTATAGAGTCATACAAAGAAAATGACCACCAAACATCATTACAAGCCTGAGGAGTGCTGCCAAGCTCCGAGGACAGAGTGACCCTGGAGGACAGATAGCGTCTGACCTGGAGGTTCATGGATGGCTACATTTAAGCTGAGAGTACTAATAAGCTGGATGGAAATTGGAGAATATGGGTGGGGAAAGGATATTCTAGGCTGAGGAAACTGCTTGTGTGAAAGCCGGAATTTGCGGGGGCATGGTCTTTGTGAGGAAGTGAAACTATCTCAGCCTGGCTGCAGTACAGAAAGGACCAGAGATCTGGGTCACTGTTTCCTAATGTCTTGTGGGTGTACACGTGGTCTCTGAGTTGAAATGTATTCACACTTGGAGATCTTGATGATTCTAAGGCACACTTCGCACTTCAGCTGCCGAAGGAGCCGTGTGTGTGGTGTTTCCTCTGTTTAGACTAATTCAACTTTGGCCACTTTTCTATCTTTGACTGAAAGGCAGTGTTTGTATAATTGTTTGAATAGCTCTAGAATTTTGGCCTTAATTTAGAAAAATCAGTGGAAAATATCAGAACCCAAATACCTTTGATAACTGTGATAAGAAGTGTAGGTTTTAAAAAATTCATAAAATTGGAGGAAAAATGGAAAATTTTATGGGAATTAGCTTTGGGCATGCATTGTTTTTAAGCATGTGAATTGTGTATTCATGTGTGAAAAGCGAACAGAATATTAAAGGGCATGCTTGAAATACTAGAAATAAACTGATGAAGAGTATGAGCATGTCTAAAGGTGAGGTATAATTAAGGACTTTTTTTTTTTTTTTCTTGCGGTACGCGGGCCTCTCACTGTTGTGGCCTCTCCCATTTGCGGAGCACAGGCTCCGGACGCGCAGGCTCAGCGGCCATGGCTCACGGGCCCAGCCGCTCCGCGGCATGTCGGATCTTCCCGGACCGGGGCACAACCCCGCGTCCCCTGCATCGGCAGGCGGACTCTCAACCACTGCGCCACCAGGGAAGCCCTGTCTGTCTTTTTTTGTGTGTGTGTATCTTGTATATCATTTTTTATTTTATTTTATTTTACTTTAATTGAAGTAAGGTTGATTTACAATGTTGTGTTAGTTTTAGGCATCTAGCAAAGTGATTCAGTTATATATATATATATATACTTTTTCATTATAGGTTATTACTAGATATTGAATATAGTTCCCTGTGCTATACAGTAGGTCTTTGTTGTTTACCTGTTTTACATATAGTAGTTTGTATCTGCTAATCCCAAACTCCTAATTTATCCCTCTCTGCCCCCACTTTTCCCCTTTGGTAACCATAAGTTTGTTTTCTATATCTGTGAGTCTGCTTCTGTTTTGTAAATAGGTTCATTTGTATCATATTTTAGATTCCAAGTACAAGTGATATCATAATAATTGTCTTTCTCTGTCTGGCTTACTTCACTTAGTATGATAATCTCTAGGTCCATCCATGTTGCTGCAAATGGCATTATTTCATGCTTTTTTATGGTTGAGTAGTATTCCGTTGTGTGTGTGTATATATATATGTGTATACACACACACACACACACACACACACACACATACAACATCTTCTTTATCCATTCATCTGTTGATGGACATTTAAGTTGCTTCCATGTCTTGGCTGTTGTAAGTAGTGCTGCTATGAACATTGGGGTGCATGTATTTTTTCCAATTAGAGTTTTCCTCTTTTCTGGATATATGCCCAGGAGTGGGATTGCTGGATCATATGGTAACTCTATTTTTAGTTTTTTGAGGAACTTCCATACTATTTTCCATAAAGGCTGCATCAATTTACATTCCTACCAGCAGTGTAGGAGGGTTCTCTTTTCTCCATACCCTCTCCAGCATTTATTGTTTGTGGACTTTTTAATGATGGCCATTTTGACTGGAGTGAGGTGATACCTCATTGTATCAATAGTTTTCAGTTGCATTTCTCTGATAATTAGTGATGTTGAGCATCTTTCCATATGCCTATTGGCCATCTGTATGTCTTCTTTGGAGAAATGTCTATTGAGGTTTTCTGCCTGTTTTTTGATTGAGTTTTTCTTACTGTTATTGAGTTGTATGAGCTGTTTGTGTATTTTGGAAATTAAGCCCTTGTCAGTTGCATCACTTGCAAATATTTTCTCCCAGTCTGCAGGTTGTCTTTTTGTTTTGTTTATGGCTTCCTTTACTGTGCAAAGGCTTATAAGTTTGATTAGGTCCCAATTGTTTATTTGTGCTTTTATTTCTATTGCCTTGGGAGTTGCCTGTCAGTCTTTTTTTTTTTTTTTTTTTTTTTTGCTGTACGTGGGCCTCTCACTGTTGTGGCCTCTCCCGTTGCGGAGCACAGGCTCCGGACGTGCAGGCTCAGCGGCCATGGCTCACGGGCCCAGCCACTCCGTGGCATGTGGGATCTTCCCAGACTGGGGCACGAACCTGTGTCTCCTGCGTTGGCAGGTGGACTCTCAACCACTGCGCCACCAGGGAAGCCCCAACCTGTCAGTCTTTTGACATCTCAATATTTCCTGCATTCCCCAAGGATTGTGGAGATGAAGGTATTGATCATAGTACTGTAGGTGTTTAAGCGCTTTCTCAGGGAGACTCTAAAAGTTGGTGTGTGCTCAGCCATTCACCCAGACAGCTCCCTGAAGTCCTCAGGGAGAGATTCCCACCAGTGCAAGTATGTGATGCAGGCATTGCATGGTCAGCTTGTGAAAACGTGTTGGCCCTTGACTGTGTACTCTTCTTTGCATTTCTCTACTATCTGCTGTATGGTTGTAAAAAGCACTTTAAATTGGTAACCTTGTTTGTTCCTTCAGATTCAAAACTGTTCCTGCTTTTTAAACTACATACACCCTCTGGTAATACTTGTTAGTCAGCTCAGGATAGCAGTTTAAAGAGTCTTCTAATTAAAACATCATTAAGTGAAGTATCCTGGGCTCCAGTGCATTGCTGAGTCACTCTGATATGAACAGATGAGCACATCAGGTTCTAAGAAGTCTGTTGATCCTAATTTCTGAAATCAGAGAGCAAAGGTTTTTTTTTAAGAGCAACCAAACTAAAATTACCCCATGTATTGACAACAGGAGATATAAGGGACATGATAATTGAAAGCATTTCTGAATCATAGGGGGTCAAGCTAGGCTGTATTTGTGTTAGTTTTTTTTAAAATTTACCATCTTAACCATTTTTTAAAAAAAGTCTTCCTTGAATTTGTTACAGTATTGCTTCTGTTTGATTGATTGATTGATTGATTTAGGCTGTGAGCCATGTGGGATCTTAGCTCCCTGACCAGGGATCAAACCCACACTCCCTGCATTGGAAGGTGAAGTCTTAACCACTGGACCACCAGGGAAGTCCCCTGTGTTAGGTTATTAAGAATTCAAAATACCCTTTTAGTGTGGTGAAAAGGGAACCCTCCTGCCCTGTTGGTGGGAATTTATTTTTTTAATGATTATTTATTTATTTTTTGACTTTTATTTTATTTATTTTTTTATACAGCGGTTTCTTATTAGTCATCAATTTTATCCACATCAGTGTATACATGTCAATCCCAATTCATCACACCACCACCCCCCCCACCCGCCGCTTTCCCCCCAGGTGTCCATACATTTGTTCTCTACATCTGTGTCTATTTCTGCCCTGCAAACCGGTTCATCTGTACTGTTTTTCTATGTTTCACATATATGCGTTAATATACGGTATTTTTTTTTCTCTTTCTGACTTACTTCACTCTCTATGACAGTCTCTAGATCCATCCACGTCTCAACAAATGACCCAATTACGTTCCTTTTTATGGCTGAGTAATATTCCATTGTATATATGTACCACATCTTCTTTATCCATTTGTCTGTTGATGGGCATTTAGGTTGCTTCCATGACCTGGCTATTGTAAATAGTGCTGCAATGAACATTGGGGTGCATGTGTCTTTTTGAATTACGGTTTTCTTGGGGTATATGCCCAGTAATGGGATTGCTGGGCCATATGGTAATTCTACTTTTAGTTTTTTAAGGAACCTCTATACTGTTCTCCATAGTGACTGTATCAATTTACATTCCCACCAACAGTGCAAGAGGGTTCCCTTTTCTCCACACCCTCTCCAGCATTTGTTGTTTGTAGATTTTCTGATGATGCCCTTTCTAACTGGTGTGAGGTGATACCTCATTGTAGTTTTCATTTGCATTTCTCTAATAATTAGTGATGTTGAGCAGCTTTTCATGTGCTTCTTGGCCATCTGTATGTCTTCTTTGGAGAAATGTCTATTTAGGCCTTCTGCCAATTTTCTGATTGGGTTGTTTGTTTTTTTAATATTGAGCTGCATGGGCTGTTTATATATTTTGGAGATTAATCCTTTGTCTGTTGATTCGTTTGCAAATATTTTCTCCCATTCTGAGGGCTGTCTTTTCATCTTGTTTGTAGTTTCCTTTGCTTTGCAAAAGCTTTGAAGTTTCCTTAGGTCCCATTTGTTTATTTTTGTTTTTATTTCCATTACTCTAGGAGGTGGATCAAAAACGATCTTGCTGTGATTTATGTCCAAGAGTGTTCTTCCTATGTTTTCTTCTAAGAGTTTTATAGTGTCCAGCCTTACATTTAGGTCTCTAATCCAGTTTGAGTTTATCTTTGTGTATGGTGTTAGGGAGTGTTCTAATTTCATTCTTTTACATGTAGCTGTCCAGTTTTCCCAGCACCATTTATTGAAGAGACTGTCTTTTGTCCATTGTATATCCTTGCCTCCTTTGTCATAGATTAGTTGACCATAGGTGTGTGGGTTTATCTCTGGGCTTTCTATCCTGTTCCATTGATCTATATTTCTGTTTTTGTGCCAGTACCATTCTGTCTTGATTACCCTAGCTTTGTAGTATAGTCTGAAGTCAGGGAGTCTGATTCCTCCAGCTCCATTTTTATCCCTCAAGACTGCCTTGGCTATTGGGGGTCTTTTTGTCTCCATTCTAGTTCTAGTTCTGTAAAAAATGCCATTAGTAGTCTGATAGGGATTGCACTGAATCTGCAGATTGCTTTGGGTAGTAGAGTCATTTTCACAATATTGATTCTTCCAATCCAGGAACATGGTATATCTCACCGTCTGTTTGTATCATGTTTAATTTCTTTCATCAGTGTCTTATAGTTTTCTGCATACAGGTCTTTTGTCTCCCTTGGTAGGTTTATTCCTAGGTATTTTATTCTTTTTGTTTCAGTGGTAAATGGGAGTGTTTCCTTAATTTCTCTTTCAGATTTTTCATCATTAGTATATGGGAACGCAAGAGATTTCTGTGCATTAATTTTGTATCCTGCAACTTTACCAAATTCATTGATTAGCTCTAGTAGTTTGAATAAATGGTGATTTCTAAACCTAAATATCTAACCCACACCTTTCACCTAAGCTGCATGCCATTAATCCAACTGCCCACTGAACATTTTGAGCTAAACTTCTAACATCTCTAAATCAACCTGTTCAAAACTGTCTTCATGACTTATTTCTCACAGTTGTGGATCTTCTGCATTGTGGTATGTCTCAGAATGAATCCCTTAGCCATTCAGTTGCACAACCCAACAACCTTGATGATTTTTTTTCTGTCTTCAAATGCACAAAGAACTATGTCAGGTCTGCCTTTCACAAACCTCTCAAGTAAGTCTATTTTCTCTATCCACACTTTTACCACTCAAGATTAAGTGGCCATCATCCCTGTCCTGGGTTCATATTCTCCTCCAAGCTGTTCCTCATAGGGCAAAGAGAGTAATTTTCTAAAAATAAAAATCTAATGCTATAACTTTCCTGCTTTACAGTATGTTGGTGGGAATGTAAATGGATACAGCCACCATGGAGAACAGTATGGAGGTTCCTTAAAAAACTAAAAATACCATACGACCCAGCAATCCCAATACTGGGAATATACCCTGAGAAAACTGTAATTCAAAAAAAGACATGTACCACAATGTTCATTGCAGCACTATTTACAATAGCCAGGACATGGAACCAACCTAAGTGTCCATCGACACATGAATGGATAAAGAAGATGTGGCACATATATACAATGGGATAATACTCAGCCATAGACAGAAATGAAACTGAGTTATTTGTAGTGAGGTGGATGGACCTAGAGTCTGTCTTACAGAGTAAGTCAGAAAGAGAAAAACAAATATTGTATGCTGACACATATATATGGCATCTAAAAAAAAAAAAAAGGTACTGATGAACCTAGTGGCAGGGCAGGAATTAAGGTGCAGACATAGAGAATGGACTTGAGGACACAGTCGGGAGGGGGAAGCTGGGGTGAAGTGAGAGTAGCATCGACATATATACACTACCAAATGTAAAATAGATAGTGGGAAGCAGCAGCATAGCACAGGGAGATCAGCTCGGTGCTTTGCGATGACCTAGAGGGGCGGGATAGGGAGGGTGGGAGGGAGGCTTAAGAGGGAGGGGATATGGGGATATATGTATACTTATAGCTGGTGCACTTTGTTATACAGCAGAAACTAATACAACATCGTAAAGCAATTATACTCCAATAAAGATGTTAAAGGAAAAAAGATGTATTTAAACAAAAAAACAATAAGCCAAAAAAACCAAAATACCCTTTTAAATTCATTAATTCTTTCATTTCTTTGCTCATTCATTTGAAAGTCTTGCTTAGCACCAATGAAGTGCCAGGTGCTGATGTAGGCAATGGAACCCCAAAGGTGCATTGTGTCCCCTCCGCAGGGAGCACAGGGTCCAGTGGGTGATCTGGGTTCTCAAGAATGATGACAATTGGTCTCCAAGGCTATGCAGGAAGAATGCTTCGGTGTTGGGAGAGGAAGGAGGTACCCTAATTCTGCCTCAGGGCTCACAGAACTGTGTAGATATTTTTTTTTTTCAGGGATTACAGAACAGGGAAGGCTAGTTATATGGAGGTGGTGCTTTTTGAGCTGAACTTTTAGAACTTTTCTGAGTAGGAGTTTTCCAGATAAGTGTGGTTCTTTGCAGATTAAACAGTGTTTCTGAAGACCCAGAGAATGATAGAGGTTTGAAGGTCTGCTCAGACAGTGTATTTTCTTTTTTTTTTTTTAGTATTTTAATTTTATTGGAGTATAGAGAACAGTGTATTTTCATATGTGTTATTTATAGGAAGAAAGAATACTTTTTCCCCTTAAAGATTTATTATTGTTCAATATTTGCGATTTGTATTACTGCTTGGTTTCTGCATTTTAAAACTCTGAGCCATATTTTATATGTTTTAAAACATAGGTCAGTGGAAAAGTAAGATTCAGTGACCAGTTTTCATTTAACACAACTTTTCAAAAATCCATTTAATTTGTAAATTGAGATTGGTTTCTGTCACATCTTTTAAGCATATAAAAATAACTTATTCTCTGTGGTTCATTCCAGATATTCTTAATATGAAAATTATTTGAAGTTGATATGCTTTTTCTACCTCAGTGGCAACTGGTCGCCTATAGATGTTTGGATTTTATACAGTTAGACATGGATGTGCAAAGGAGTTACCACTGCTCTCATTCCTGAATCTGGGATAACAGGCAGGATTTTAAAAGTGCAAATTAAATGCTCGACTGCTGGCAAGAGAGGAGTGAAGATAATTTGTTTCCCTTTGGGATCTGATGACTGTTAATTCTTCATGAACTTGGCTTCTGCCAAACATATATTGTACTTTCCTCTGATAGGAAATTCATATTGTTAAACTCTATGTGAACTCAAGGTATTAATGTAGAGTGCTTACTAGCAAAAATGACTTGCAAATGTCAGATAAAATTAAATAACATGGCTTAATAAAATAAGCTTGTTTCCGAAAATCTGTTTTTCATATTTGTGAAAGAATTATCTGTCCTGTTATTTAAACCAAGATATTGCCAGGACAGGGAAAAGAGACACTCTTTTATCAGTCATCCAGGGAATCATTGACTTCACAAAGCCAATTAAAGTATTTCTGGGGGAACAAGTAAATATTAGTTTTAGAAGCATTTCTTTTAAAAAGAGAGTAGGATAAGAGTACTGAATAAAAATGACATCTTATTCATTGCCTAAGGCATAATGAATAGCTTGTTCTCAGATTTGTTACTTTAACTGACTTAAACAAATAAGGACAGTTAGGTTTTACTAAGACATAGGCATAAAAGTGGATGGACTTCATGGCCATTGAAAAAAATTTTGACTTGAGCAAATACCCCATGGTTTGACTAAATATTTTGTGAGCAATGTAGTTACCATCAAAAAAGCAAATCTGAATACTAGGTGCTCTCTCGGGATGCCACCAGCGTCCCCTTTATTGGTTGTGGTCTTTGCTGGAATTAGGTGTGCATAAACATTTGTCCAGCAAAGTGATCTGAAGCAGAAGAGAAACAGGGCACTGGAGGAACCTGGATAGGCAGAATAGGCTGCTTCCAGAGCATGTGGACTCCTGGTTGGAGCACTCTTTAGGGAAAGCCTGTTAGATTACTTTGTGGTGGGAGAGAGTGGGGGGAGTTTTTTGGAATAATATTCTTCTTAGGTGATGCTGACTTGATCTGTGATGCTCAAGAAATATCTCTCCTTGTAAGGTTGGTCTCAGGTGATTCATTAACTATGACGGATCTGGAATCTCCTGGATCTCTGTTTAGAACCAACACCTTCAGAATAAAACAGAATTATGGCTGTGGAGCAAGGTCAAGTCTATCTTGAAAGATATGATATCAGCCTTGAGACAAAGACCCTCCTAACAAAAACCTTTTCAATAATCCTTTGTGGTTCTGTCAGCTGTGCATGACCTCACAGCTCTCCTGGGGATAATGAATTCCATAAATCTACTCAACAAATGCACAAAGTCATCCCTATTTTCTTTATTTTAATTTTCAAATGGTCTATTTTATGTTTCTTTTCTCCATTTTAAGGAGATGCTACCAAGTTAAAGATCACTGGAATTTGGTAAAGAACATTTTGAAGAGCAAACATAGACATAATTCAAGAAGTTTCTATTTTCCCCCTTTGTAGGCATTTAGCTACCCATCAATTTTTTTGGTAGATGGATAGTAGAAACTGAATTTCTGGTAACTGAAAGTCTTCCCCCCTTTTCTTGAGGTTTCATCCTTATCCTGGCGGCTTAGGGAGAAGCCAAGATACTATGGGCACAAGGCCATCAGGCAAGTGTCATTGTCGGGAGTTGGATGCCATATCAGCCCCATCTGGCTCACGAGGCTGGCTCAAGCCCCAGGTTCGCCCCATGCTCACGGGAGAGGCCAGAGTCCCACTGGGCTTGCATGGTGATGGAGAACGAGGGCTCTGAGGTCTGCAAGCAGACCATGCAGACAATTCTCTGATTGTCGTCCCGAGTTGGGCCTGAGAAAACTTTTGGGTCTTGCTTCTTTTCCATGAGCTCTACCTAGAAAAGGGCCTCTTGGATTCTCTGGATCTACCTTGGGTTCTCTTGTTGAACGCCCCCGATCTTGGTCTGGGAGTCAGGGCAAAGACCTTCCCTCTCTGGACCCCCATTCATGTCTCAACCGTTTTCTTCACCTTTAAGTCTGTCTTCCCTGTTCCCAGCCCAGAGATGCTTTCCGCTGTCTGGAGCAGCACGCTCTACCTCATCATTTTTTCTTATCTCTTGTTTATTGCTTAAACTTTAGGTCTTAAGCTTTTTTTAACGTGTAGTAGCAGAGAGAAACCACAAAATAGATGTACACATGACAACATGGGTAGATGATTTATTATTAGTAGTAATAACTTAATGAGTTTGTTATTAATTAATTAAAAACACACACACAATGGCTCTGCATATTTTTAAAGGACACATGCATATTCAGGGCTAAGCCAGGACTTCAGAGTACATGACCTACAGGGAACTAGGGAATGGAGTAAGGGGGTGATGGATCAAAGGGAAGAGATGAACCTGAGAGGGGCTTTGCATGCACTGATGTTAGTAATAAAGTTTCCCAACAGGGGAGGGTCATGATGAACTGATTTCTGTGTTTGGGACCCATAACAACAAACCAACCAGGCTTTATTTCCTGAAGCATTTAGGATGTGGGCAATGCAAGCTCAAAAGTGTGGCCTCTGGAAAAGCAAAGGCTGTAGATTCTGAATA
The DNA here is from genome assembly GCF_000442215.2 of Lipotes vexillifer. Lineage (NCBI taxonomy): Eukaryota > Metazoa > Chordata > Mammalia > Artiodactyla > Lipotidae > Lipotes > Lipotes vexillifer. Next base: position 217,656 of record NW_006771034.1, read on the forward strand.
AGGAAAACCATGTTCAAAGTCATATTCCAAAAACTTCCCTTTTTCTCCTTATTCTGCTGTAAAGTCCCTTCCCTGACTCAACGGCTGCTTCTTACTGACTCTGAGTTGGCAAAGGCCAGGGAGCACTGCCATGCGTACAAGGAGAAACCCTCAGTTAATATGGCAAGTTTTATTCCACGGCATCTCTCTCCTTAGGGCAAACAAGATTTCCTTGTCATCCCGATTTCCTGGCCTTTCCTTTGAGACCAAGTCATTCCTTTCATGGTTTAGGTGATTGGAGTTCTGGATCCCCCTCTGCATAAGTCATATGACCTCCTGAAGCAGGAGGGGTCAACTGGGAGGGATCAACCTCTCCTGGGAGGTTCTCTGAGCAGTGGGGAAGCATAAAGAGCAAAGAGGTTCATTCTAGGTGTGACACATCAATTTAACATTTTTCATGAATTCCTCTGGTCAATTGTTCCATGGAATCTTATGAATGACTTATTTCAGTCCTTTTGCTAGCACCTCTGAGCATATCTGTGATCCTGAAATAACTTCTCCCTCACAGAAATAACTCCCTCCTCACAGCAGAAAAGATCACATAGCATACATATCAGTCATTAAACAGGGAGCCTAAAACTGTGCAGCCTCCTTTCTGCAAAACCTCTACACCTCAGGACTAATCATTGGTATTTTCATACTATCCAAGGATGGGCAAGAGAGAGTGCAACCAGGGTGTTCTGGCTTCCAAGTTCAGCCTCCTCAGGTGTGGTTCAAGGCTCTGCTCAGTGGAGTGGAAGCCCCCTTTCAGCTCCACACATCTGACCCCTTTTCTCTGTGCTGGCATCTGTTCTACCTTTGAGGGCATCTCGACTATACTGATGCCTTTACCTCTAGCCATGCCGAAAACCACAGGGCAGGCAGTTGCTATATCTTTCTTCTCTAATCTCCCCCAGTCCCACATATTGGTACCTCCCTCTCATCTTGTCAGAGGGAGGGAGGGCATAATTATATTTGTTGATGGTTACCAGGTTTTTCCTTCTCTCTGGCTTTCCATATCTATCAGGCTCTCAAATGGTCTCTCTGTCCCTTTGGTTTCTTTGACATTCCATCTTTATTTTCTTCTAGATGACATTCTTATCACCTAGTGTGGGCACTGGATCTAAGTGGAGAGACTCATACAACCTTCTGGAATTCTCTACGTTAGTAAAATGCTTCGACCAGAAACCCAGGAATCACGATTGACCTTGCAATCTCCTTGCCCTCCATGCCTCCCACCTCTGCCCCACCCTGCATGTGGTCACACATCCATCCATCCATTACCTGGTCTTGTGGATCCTGCTTCCTGATAACTCTTACAGTACCCATTCCCTTGTCCTGACTCAGCAAACCTCTTCCCTCTCCAGCCACAAGCATTCTTGTCCCTATCATCTCTTCCCATCCTGCTGCCAAAGTGATCTTTAAAAATCCAACCCTGATTCCTCTACTTATGACCATGTAGTGGCTTCCTATTGCCTTTAGAATAAACAACAAGCACAGTTTATAATGTCCTGACTGTCTGATCTGGCCCGTGCTGACCCCACATCTTCTTCCATCAGTCTCCCAGGTCCCTTCCACTTCATTTCTCAGAGTTCCTTGAAAATGCCACACCGTTACCCTCTTGGCCCTGGTTGGTGTTGTTTGCTCTGAAGGCAGTGATTCTTTTTTCTTTGCCTCGTTGTCACCCACTCATCCTTCCTGTCTTAGCGTCACTCCCTGGACTAGGCTGGTCCCCCATAATGCATTTGCACAGCCCTGTACTTGTCCTTTGCAAGTGTTTCATAATTTATAATCACTCTGCTTATGCCACCTTTCTCTTTAGACCATCAGTTCCACAGGGGAAGTGAGTAGGTTTATTTTTCTTCCCACTGTACCCTCCATGATACTTGGAAGATAGAAGTGGCTCAGTAAATATTTGTTGACTGGCTGATTTTCCTAAGTTGGTGAATTGCTAATCCCAAGTTCAATGCTCTCAAACAGCACTAAGAAAATTCACCTTTGAAACACAACTGCAGCATGCTCAAGTTAATTCCTTACTTCTTGCTGATGCCTATAAATACTACATTTTGGGTGAGCTAAGACTTTTTCTAGCTCAGCACAAGACTGTCTAATGTTTGTGTTCCAACGATTTCCTTATGTCTCGTATGTTTCCTTTGAGCCATGTCTGAGCTTCAGTCCTGCAGAAATGATTTCTCATCTGTTTCTTGTACTAGATAACACCATATTAGTCTTGAATAAATGTGACAAAGCTCTAGCCAGATTCATCATCCTAGTAGAAACCGATGCCCAGGATTTCAATCAAATGGAAAAAGAAGAGATAAATAGGCTACTCTGAATTTATTTATGAATTGTGTGCTCCCAAAGTTTCAGCCTCTGAGGGCTGAAATAAAATAATGAGGCTACCATTTCTCTGTACCTAGGAATATGTCCAAGTCAGTTCTGGCTTCCCTAGACAATAGAGACAGGGGAAGTCCCATAGGCAGAAAGGTCTTTTTCTCGTGTGGATCAGGAGGCAGGAATGTCATAGTAAATGACACCGCAGTTCACTTTGGCTCAAGCCCCAAAGTAGGAGTCATCCTTAATTCCTTTCTCTCAAAACCTGCACTCAAACTGTTAGTGAGACAAGAGCATCTCAATCTCTAAAACATAGTGACTCTGTATATACTTAGCTATATCTCTACATTTACACCACCATCTCCTCACTTTCCCCCGAAGCTCCTGACTTCCACTCTTGCCCCGCTAAAATCCATTCTATACGCAGCAGCTAAAGTGATCCTTCAAATCCACAATCAGGTTCTATCATTTCATTGCTTAAAAACTTTCAACAATTTCCAACAACTTAAGAAAACAATTGGAATTTCCTACCCTGGCTTACAAGACCCCTTCCTTGGGGAGAGATTTATGAGATGCCCTTTTCAAAAGCAGCAGCCCTCACCAGGTTCTATCTCCTTATCCGGCTTGGCTTTTCCTCAGAGCACCTATTGCTACCTAACAGTATTCTGGGTACTAACATGATTATTGGTATTTCTGTCTTGCCCACCAGAATATCATCTCCTTGTGGGCAGGGATTTTTTTTTTAACACCTTTATTGGTGTATAATTGCTTTACAATGTTGTGTTAGTTTCTGCTGTATAACAAAGTGAATCAGCTATACGTATACATATATCCCCATATCTCCTCCCTCTTGTATCTCCCTCCCACCCTCCCTATCCCCCCCTCTAGGTGGTCACAAAACACCGAGCTGATCTCCCTGTGCTATGTGTCTGCTTCCCACTAGCTATCTATTTTACATTTGGTACTGTTAATATGTCATGTCCTCAAGTCCATTTTCTACGTCTGTGTCTTTATTCTTGTCCTGCCCCTAGATTCTTCAGAACCATTTTATTTTTATTTTTATTTATTTATTTTTATTTATTTATTTTTTCCCTTGCGTTATGCGGGCCTCTCACTGTTGTGGCCTCTCCCATTTGCGGAGCACAGGCTCCGGACGCGCAGGCTCAGTGGCCATGGCTCACGGGCCCAGCCGCTCCGCGGCATGTGGGATCTTCCCGAAACGGGGCACGAACCCGTGTCTCCTGCATCGGCAGGCGGACTCTCAAGCACTGCGCCACCAGGGAAGCCCAGAACCATTTTATTTTTAGATTCCATGTATACGTGTAAGCATATGGTATTTGTTTTTCTCTTTCTGACTTACTTCACTCTGTATGACAGACTCTAGGTCCATCCACCTCACTTTGTATAACTCAATTTCGTTTCTTTTTATGGCTGAGTAATATTCCATTGTATATATGTGCCACATCATTTTTGTCCATTCATCTGTCAATGCACATTTAGCTTGCTTTCATGTTCTGGCTATTGTAAATAGTGCTGCGATGAAGATTGTGGTACATGACTCTATTTGAATTATGGTTTTCTCAGGGTATATGCCCAGTAGTAGGTTTGCTGGGTCATATGGTATTTCTATTTTTAGTTTCTTAAGGAACCTCCATACTGTTCTCCACAGTGGCTGTATCAATTTACATTCCCACCAACAGTGCAAGAGGGTTCCCTTTTCTCCACACCCTCTCCAGCATTTATTGTTTCTAGATTTTTTGTTGATGGACATTCTGACTGGTGTGAGGTGATACCTCAACGTAGTGGTTTTTTTTTTTTTACATCTTTATTGGAGTATAATTGCTTTACACTCAATGTAGTTTTGATTTGCATTTCTCTAATGATTAGTGATGTTGAGCATCCTTTCATGTGTTTGTTGACAATCTACATATCTTCTTTGGAGAAATGTCTATTTAGGTCTTCCACCCATTTTTGGATTGGGTTGTTTGTTTATTTGATATCGAGCTGCATGAGCTGCTTGTATATTTTGGAGATTAATCCTTTGTCAGTTGCTTCGTTTGCAAATATTTTCTCCCATTCTGAGGGTTGTCTTTTCGTCTTGTTTATGGTTTCCTTTGCTGTGCAAAAGCTTTTAAGTTTAATTAGGTCCCATTTGTTTATTTTTGTTTTTATTTACATTTCTCAAGGAAGTGAGTCAAAAAGGATCTTGCTGTGATTTATGTCAGAGTGTGTTCTGCGTATGTTTTCCTCTAAGAGTTTTATAGTGTCTGGCCTTACATTTAGGTCTTTAATCCATTTTTAATTTATTTTTGTGTGTGGTGTTAGGAAGGGTTCTAATTTCATTCTTTTACATGTAGCTGTCCAGTTTTCCCAGCATCACTTATTGAAAAGGCTGTCTTTTCTCCACTGTATATTCTTGCCTCCTTTATCAAAGGTAAGGTGACCATATATATATGGGTTTATCTCTGGGCTTTCTATCCTGTTCCATAGACCTATATTTCTGTTTTTGCGCCAGTACCATACTGTCTTGATTACTGTAGCTTTTTAGGATAGTCTGAAATCAGGGAGCATAATTCCTCTAGCTCCGTTTTTCTTTCTCAAGATTGCTTTGGCTATTCAGGGTCTTTTGTGTTTCCATACAAATTGTGAAAATTTTTGTTCTAGTTCTGTGAAAAATGCCATTGGTAGTTTGATATGGATTGCATTGAATCTGTAGATTGCTTTGGGTAGTAGAGTCATTTTCACAATGTTGATTCTTCGAATCCAAGAACATGGTATATCTCTCCATCTGTTTGTATCGTCTTTAATTTCTTTCATCAGTGTCTTATAGTTTTCTGCATACAGGTCTTTTGTCTCCTTAGGTAGGTTTATTCCTAGGTATTTTATTCTTTTTATTGCAGTGGTAAATGTATTTCCTTAATTTCTCTTTCAGATTTATCGTCCTTAGTGTATAGGAATGCAAGGGATTTCTGTGTATTAATTTTGTATCCTGCTACTTTGCCAAATTCATTGATTAGCTCTAGTAGTTTTCTGGTAGCATCTTTAGGATTCTCTATGTATAGTATCATGTCATCTGCAAACGGTGACAGTTTTACTTCTTTTCTGGTTTGGATTCCTTTTATTTCTTTGTCTTCTCTGATTGCTATGGCTAAAACTTCCAAAACTATGTTGAATAATAGTGGTGAGAGTGGGCAACTGTCTTGTCCTGATCTTAGAGGAAATGGTTTCAGTTTTTCCCTATTGGGAACGATGTTGGCTGTGGGTTTGTCATATATGGCCTTTATTATGTTGAGGTAGGTTCCCTCTATGTCCACTTTCTGAAGAGTTTTTATCATACATGGGTGTTGAATTTTGTCAAAAGCTTTTTCTGCATCTATTGAGATGATCATATGGTTTTTCTCCTTCAATTTGTTAATGTGGTGTACCACACTGATTGATTTGCATATATTGAAGAATCCTTGCATTCCTTGGATAAACCCCACTTGTTCATGGTATATAAACCTTTAAATGTGCTGTTGTATTCTGTTTGCTAGTATTATGTTAAGGATTTTTACATCTATGTTCATCAGTGATATTGACCTGTAGTTTTCTTTTTTGTGACATCTTTGTCTAGTTTTGGTATCAGGGTGATGGTGAACTCATAGACTGAGTCTGGGAGTGTTTCTCCCACTGCTATATTTTCAAAGAGTTTGAGAAGGATAGGTGTTAGCTCTTCCCTAATGTTTGATAGAATTCACCTGTGAAGCCATCTGGTCCTGGACTTTTGTTTGTTGGCATATTTTTAATCACAGTTTCAATTTCAGTGATTGTGATTTGTCGGTTCATATTTTCTATTTCTTCTTGGTTCAGTCTTGGAAGGTTGTATATTTCTAAGAATTTGTCCATTTTTTCCCAGTTGTCCATTTTATTGGCATATAGTTACTTGCGGTAGTTTCCCATGATCCTTTGTATTTCTTCAGTGTCAGTTGTTACTTCTCCTTTTTCTTTTCTAATTCTGTTGATTTGAGTCTTCTCCCTTTTCGTCTTGATGAGTCTGGCTAATGGTCTATGAATTTTATCTTCTCAAGGGACCAACTTTTTAGTTTTATTGATCTTTGCTATAGTTTCCTTCATTTCTTTTTCATTTATTTCTCATCTGATCTTTATGATATCTTTGTTTCTGCTAACCTTGGGGTTTTTTTTTTGTTGTTGTTCTTCTGTCTCTAAGTGCTTTAGGTGTAAAGTTAAGTTGTTTATTTGAAATTTTTCTTGTTTTTTGAGGTAGGATTGTATTGCTTTAAACTTCCCTCTTAGAACTGCTTTTGCTGCCTCCCATAGGTTTTGGGTCATCATGTTTTCATTGTTATTTGTTTCTAGGTATTTTTTGATTTCCTCTTTGATTTCTTCAGTGATCTCTTGATTATTTAGTAGTGTATTGTTTAGCCTCCATGTGTTTGTATTTTTTACAGTTTGTTTCTTCCTGTAATTGACATGTAGTCTCATAGCGTTGTGGTCGGAAAAGATACTTGATACAATTTCAATTTTCTTAAATTTACCGAGGCTTGATTTGTGACCCAAGATATGATCTATTCTGGAGAGTGTTCCATGTGAACTTGAGAAGAAAGCATATTCTGTTGTTTTTGGATGGAATGTCCTATTAATATCAATTAAGTCCCTCTGGTCTAATGTGTCATTTAAAGCTTGTATTTCCTTATTTCTTTTCTTTTTTTTTCTTATTTATTTTCATTTTGGATGATCTGTCCATTAGTGAAAGTGGGGTGTTAAATTCCCTACTGTGATTGTGTAACTGTCAATTTCCCCTTTCATGGCTGTTAGCCTTTGCCTTATGTACTGAGGAGCTCCTATGCTGGGTGCATAAACATTTACAATTGTTATATCTTCTTCTTGGATCAATCACTTGATCATTATGTAGTGTCCTTCTTTGTCTCTTGTAAGAGTCTTTATTTTAAAGTCTATTTTGTCTGATGTGACAATTGCTACTCCAGCTTTCCTTTGATTTCCATTTTCATGGATATCTCTTTCCATCCTCTCACTTTTAGTCTGTATGTGTTCCTAGGTCTGAAGTGGGTCTCTTGTAGACAGCATATATATGGGTCTTGTTTTTATATCCATTCAGCCAGTCTGTGTCCTTTGGTTGGAGCATTTAATCCATTTACATTTGAGGTAATTATCGATATGTATTGTTCCTATTACCATTTTCTGAATTATTTTAGGTTTGTTATTGTAGGTCTTTTCCTTCTCTTGTGTTTCCCACCTAAAGAAGTTCCTTTAGTATTTGTTGTAAAGCTGGCTTGGTGGTGCTGATTTCTCTTAACTTTTGTTTGTCTGTAAAGGTTTTAATTTTTCCATCGAATCTGAATGAGATCCCTGCTGGGTAGTGTAATCTTGGTTGTAGGTTTTTCCCTTTCATCACTTTAAATATGTCCTGCCACTCCTTTCTGGATTGCAGAGTTTCTGCGGAGAAATCAGCTGTTAACCTTATGGGTATTCCCTTGTATGTTATTTGTTGCTTTTTCCTTGCTGCTTTTAGTTTTTTTTGTTTGTATTTAATTTTTGATAGTTTGATTAATATGTGTCTTGGTGTTTATCCTGTATGGGACTCTCTGTGCTTCCTGGACTTGACTATTTCCTTTCCCATCTTAGGGAAGTTTTCGCCTATAATTTCTTCAAATATTTTCTCAGGCCCTTTCTTTATCTCTTCTTCTTCTGGGACCCCTATGATTCGAATGTTGTTACATTTTTTTTTTTTTTTTTTTTTTTTTTTTTGGG
>NW_006771034.1:225786-228352 GCF_000442215.2 Lipotes vexillifer
ACTGTTGTGGCCTCTCCCGTCGTGGAGCACAGGCTCCGGACGCGCAGGCTCAGTGGCCATGGCTCACCGGCCCAGCCGCTCCGCGGCATGTGAGATCCTCCCGGACGGGGCACGAACCCGTGCCCCCTGCATCGGCAGGCGGACTCTCAACCACTGCGCCACCAGGGAAGCCCGAATGTTGTTACATTTAATGTTGTCCCAGAGGTCTCTGCGACTGTCCTCAATTCTTTTCTATCTTTTTTCTTTATTCTGTGCTGCGGCAGTTATTTCCACTCTTCTGTCTTCCAGTTCACTTATCAGTTCTTGTATCTCAGTTATTCTGCTATTGATTCCTTCTAGAGAATTTTTAATTTCATTTTTTGTGTTGTTCATCATTATTTGTTTGCTCTTTAGTTCTTCTAGTTCCTTGTTAAACGTTTTTTGTCGTTTCTCCATTCTTCTTCTGAGATTTTGGGTCATCTTTACTATCATTACTCTGATTTCATTTTCAGGTAGACTGCCTATTTCCTCTTCATTTATTTGGTCTGGTGGGTTTTTCCCTTGCTCCTTCACCTGCTGCATATTTCTCTCTCTTCTCATTTTGTTGAACTTACTGTGTTTGTGGTCTCCCTTTTGCAGGCTGCAGGTTCGTAGTTCCTGTTGTTTTTGGTGTCTGCCCCCAGTGGCTGAGGTTGGTTCAGTGGGTTGTGTAGGCTTCCTGGTTGGGGGGACTGGTGCCTGTGGTCTGGTGGATGAGGCTGGATCTTGTCCTTCTGGTGGGCAGGGCCACGTCTGGTGCTGTGTTTTGGGGTGTCTGTGACCTTATTATGACTTTAGGCAGCCTCTCTGCTAATGGGTGGGGTTGTGTTCTTGTCTAGCTAGTTGTTTGGCATGTGGTGTCTAGTACCAGAGCTTGCTGGCTGTTGGGTGGATCTGGGTGTTAATGTTGAGATGGAGATCTCTGGGAGAGCTCTTGCCAATTGATATTATATGGGGCCGGTAGGTCTCTGGTGGTCCAATGTCCTGGACTCAGCTCTCCCACCTCAGAGGCTCAGGCCTGACACCCGGCCAGAGCACCAAGACCCTGCTAGCTGCATGGCTAGGAAGAAAAGGAAGGAAAGAAAACCCCCCAAAACTAACAAGCAGAACCCTAGGACAAATGGTAAAAGCAAAACTAAACAGATAAATCACATAAAGAAACATACACATACACACTCATAAAAAGAACAAACAAACAAAGAAACAACAACAACAAAAAACAAACATACAGAACCCTAGGACAAATGGTAAAAGCAAACCTAAACAGCCAAAATCACACAAAGAGGCATATACATGCACACTCACAAAAAGAGAAAAAAGGAAAAAAAAGATAGAGAGCAACCAAACCAATAAACAACTTCACCAGTGATAACAAGTACTAAAAAGTACACTAAAAAAAAAAGTAAACTAAGATAAACATAAAACCAAAACCAAAAGTCAGACACAGAAAGCAAACCCCAAGTCTACAGTTGCTCCCCATGTCCACTGTCTCAGTTTTGGGAACATTCATTGTCTATTCATGTATTCCACAGATGCAGCGTTTATCAAGTTGATTGTGGAGATTTAATCCACTGCTCCTGAGGCTGCTGGGAGAGATTTCCCTTCTCTTCTTTGTTTGCACAACTCCTGGGGTTCAGCTTTGGATTTGGCCCCACCTCTGCTTGTTGGTCGCCCTCAGGAGTCTGTTTCCTGCCCAGACAGGAGGGTTGTTTAAAGCAGCTGCTGATTAGTGCTCTCTTGCTCCCTCAGGCTGAAGAGTGGGAGGGGTACAGTAATCGTAATTAGGATGTGGATTTAGCGTGAGGTGGCAGAGGCCAGCATGATATTGAAACAGCCTGTGGTGAGCCATGTGTTCTCCATGCGAAGTTGTCCCTAGATCGTGGGCCCCTGGCAGTGGCGGGCTGCACAGTCTCCCAGGGGGTTGTGGATAGTGACCTGTGCTTGCACACAGGATACTTGGTGGCAGCAGCAACAGTGTTAGTGGTCCATGCCCGTCTCTGAGGTCTGAGATGATAGCTGCGGGTCATGCCTGTCTCTGGAGCTCACTTAGGTGGTGCTCTGCCATCTGTGGGCACAAGAAGCAGGAAGCCCCTCTCCTCGTGCACCCCAAAACAATGGTCTCTTGCCTCTCTGGCTGGTCCAGACTTTTTCCCGGACTCCCTCCTACTAGATGTGGCCCACTAGCCCCCTTCAGGCTGTCTTCATGCAGCCAACCCCAGTTGTCTCCCTGGGGTCTGACCTCCAAAGCCCGAGCCTCAGCTCCCAGCCCCTGCCCGCCCCGGCGGGTGAGCAGACAAGCCTCTCAGGCTGGTGAGTGCTGTTTGGCACTGAACCTCTGTGTGAGAATCTCTCCACTTTGCCCTCTGCACCCCTGTTGCTGTGCTTTCCTCTGTGGCTCTGAAGCTTCCTCCCTCCCACCCCCTGTTCCTGCCAGTGAAGGGGGTCCCTAGTGTGTGGAAACTTCTCCTCCGTCACAGCTCCCTCTCAGAGGTGCAGGGCCTGTCCCTAATCGTTTTTTTTTTTTTTTTTTCTGTGGGAGGCCAGCCCC
>NW_006771034.1:229695-234459 GCF_000442215.2 Lipotes vexillifer
CCCTCCCTCCCCTCCCTTCTCCCCCACCACCTTCATGCTTCTTCATCTCCCTCTTCCCCCTTTTCTTTTTCTTCTCCTCATTCAAAATGGAGACTAACTACTAGAAAAAGCTCCGCAGAGATACATTATTTTGGTGATCCCATTCTGAGGGTAAACCTGGATCATGTGGTCAGAGGATCTTCATTCAGCATTTACCTAAACTGCTGATTCTCCTCTGAGAAAACCTGGTGCTTTCCTGGCTGGACCCAAGCATCCTTTTGATACTCCCTTTCCCATTTACCAAGACACGAAGGAGTGCTTGCAATCAGAATTCGAGTAGGGGTTGAGCCAGCTGGGCAGCTGCTCAGGGTACTGAGCCGTACAATGAATTTGAATATCTCTGTAAATGGTTCACCAGTTAACTCAGGTTTCCTTATCCTGCAACTAACACAACCAAGGAAGTCTAACTTGGGCCACCAAAGATAGTATCCTCCAGTGGAAATAACAACAACAACAAAAAACCCAAACCACTCCCCACTTGCCCAGACTTCTACCTGTGGAGAATTATTGCCATAGAAACATGAAGTCATAGATTCTGAAATTCTGAACCCAAACAATGCATTCTGCAATGCCAGTTACCAGGAACAATCAGTTTATTTTGTTCTATACATTTAAAACCCTTTATATGACTCCCAAAGATCTACCTGGTTAGTACAGTAGAATAGTGGTGTTTTGCCATCATTTCTTTTAGAATATGGATGTTACTCTGGACTGGGAAAGTGAATTGGTTTCTGTATATAATACATTTTTTTATTAATATAAATAAATGTTGTTCCCACTAAAAAAAGTAGAACAGATAATACTGTTGCAAGTGGTCAGATTATTGCCTGGCTGGAAGTACCCATGTGCTTAATCTGGCCTTGGCTGTGAATTTGGCCCCCTCTGCTCTAGAACCCCAGACAGCCTGAGGGAGGTGGGAGGGGGAGAGGCTAGCCCCAAAGTCAAAGTGCTGGAGCTGAGTCCCCATATGAACTGGTTGTGTGGCCTTTGGTGAATAATTTGATCATCTTGGTCCTTAGTTTCCTCATCCAGAAGATGACAGGGTTAGACAAGATGACTCTGGGTTTCCTTCCAGCTTTGACAGCCTGTGTAATGGTGTGAACTGGGCTGTGTATCAGTTGTATCTTACCCTGAATGAATAAAGGACTTTACAAAGTGCTGTAAATGCCCAGTGACCCAGCCCTAATGAATGAACTATTGTAACATGATTGTTCTTCACCATTTTTTCTCTGAGTTGTCAAAATGCCTCACTGTGCTAAATAAGAAAGTTGGTGTTAACTACAGAAGTTTGATGCATAATTCTTTTTTTTAAAAACATCTTTATTGGTGACACACAGTTCTTAATAAAATATGTGATTATCAAAGTCCTCCTTGTTAACCAGCTGGCCTCCTGAGTGCTGTGGGGAGAATCACAAAAGAAGTAAATTCTGTGCCTCTCCCCTTGGAGCCTGTGGAGTTGCCCCTGGGAGAAGCAGCTCCATCACAAGTGTGCATCCATCCTTATGACTTCTGGTTTCAAGTCCATATTTGATTCTGCTTGCTTTTTTTCCCCCTGTCTGTGAAACTATTAATACCTGTGGCTCATCTTTCTTGATTGTCAGGCACAGAAGCTTCTCAGGAGACATCAGAGTGACGTTTTTCTCTCTGAAGTGCCTTCAGGTCTTATAGCCTCTCACTGTGAATTTTATATTTGTCAATTGCTTCTATTTGTATTAGTGTTCTATGGCTGCTGTAACAAATTGCCACAAATTTAGTGGCTTAAAACACAAGAATTTGTTATCTTACAGTTCTGGAGGTCAGGAGTCTGATCTGGTCTCACTGGGCTAAAATCAAGGTTTTGTGTTTCTTTCTGAAGGCTTTGTGGAAGAATTCATTTCCTTGCCTTCTCCACTCTCTAAAGCCCACCCACAGTCCTTGGCCCATGGTCCCTTCCTTTATCTTCAAGCCATCACTGTCGCACCTCCCTGACCTCCCTCCCAAAGTCATATCTCCCTCTGATCATAACTTCCAGGAAAGTTTCTCTGCTTTTAAGGATTCATGTGATTGGTTGGGTCAACCCAGATAATCCAGGTTAGTAATCTTTCCATCTCAAATTCCTTAATTTATTCATATCCACAAAGTGCCTTTTGTCATGTAGGTTCCACAGGTTCTGCAGATTAGGGCAGGAAATTGTTGAGGAGAGGATTATTCTGCTGATCACGGTACTTTATGTCAGATGATTCAGAACATCATCTTCAAGTCTGGGGTTGCCATGGATTGGGGTCACTCAGAGGTCGACTCTGAGCAGAGACTGGCATGCAGATTGTTTGCTAAGGAGGATCCTTGGAAGCAACACCTATGGCAGGGAGGGAGAGGGAGGAGGCAGGAGTGAACAGGGCAGAGTCTGAGTTACAGCCTCAGTCAACCCTACAGGGGACTCTGGAGCTAGAATGATTGAAGCTGTGATGGTCTTAGAGTAAAGAAACTTGCTCATGGCAGCCCAGTTAGTAAATGGTAGAGACAGTATTCCACCTCATATTGTTTACATATAAACCTACATTCTTATCCATTGTACCTAATGCAGTCAACCTCCAGGACAGGGGTTTGTAAACTTTTTCTGTAAAGGGCCTGATAATATATATTTTTGGCTTTATTTGCCATATGGTCTCAGTCTTAACTACTCAACTCTGCCCTTGTGGTGCCATAGATAATACATAAAAGGATGACAGTACCATGTTCCAATAGAACTTTATTTACAAAAACAGGTGGCTGGTTGGACTTGGCCCACAGGCTGCAGGTTACCAAACCCTGCTCTAGGAAGTCCTCAGGTTGAGCAGGTACCACACACTGAGTGGTTCTCACACTTAATCGTGTATCACAATGACCTGGAAGACTCACCAGAACACATGTGACTCAACCCCACCTCCAGAATTTTGATTCAGCAGGTCTGGGGTGGAAGCCTAGAATTTGTAGTTTCAGCAAGTTCCCAGGTGGAGCTGATGCTGCTGGTCCAGAGACCACACTTTGAGGACCACTGGCTTAGGTTAACGCTCATGAATGAAAGTCAATGATGCTCTCCTCAAAGGAAAGTCTTGGCATCATCCTTCAACAAAACAGCAATGCACAATTGTCTTCTGAGTGTGTAACTAAAGGGCACACTGCTTAAATGGATTCCTTTCTTCAAGTCTGTGGCACAGGAGGAGCCAATGCTTTCTTAAATTCTAATCCATTGCATGAATTAGTGCTTGAAATTTTAGCAGGGCCAGTCCTCCAGGAATGCAAATTCCTTTTTTTTTGAAATGCAGATACCCTGGATGAAGAGAAACAATTTGAAGGGGAGAAGAGGAGTATATGTATATATGTATACACGGTTTGGAGTTGAGAGACCACTTCCTAGTTTAGTGGTCATGGGCGGGCTTTTTCCTTTCTGAACTATTATTTCCTAATCAGTGTAATGGGAATCGTATTAATTCATAGGTGGTTATAAAAATCAAATATAATCTAATGAGATAATGCATCTAAAAACACCCTTAATATTCATACATTAGTTTAAACTGGTTTTATTAAATTTTTTTTCCCCTCTGTGTCAGGAAGGCTGGAGATGACAGGAGACAGTAGTATCTTAGAGGGAAAGGATGCTATGTCAGTGAGGGTAAGGGCAAAAGCAGGGTGGGCAGGGAGGTTTCTGAGGACAAACTACTTATTTTATAATATCTAAAAAATCACATGTAATAATATCTAGGCTAGCCTTTGTTTAAGACAAACTAGGTGTATCAGTTAGCCTTTGCTGCATAACAAACAGCTCCAAAATCAAATGGCTTAAAATAACAACCATTTATTTAGCTCATGATTCTTTTAGGTGGCTCTTTTGGTCTCTTCTGAGCTTGGCTGGTCTTGGCTGGCCTTATGAATCTGTGGTCATTTGGTAGGTGAGCGAGGTGGTAGCTGGTCCCAGATAGCCTTGTTTGCATGTTTCGTTGGCTAGAGGGTGGGGTGATGAGGGGACTATACCAAAAGTCTCTCATCTTCCAATAGGCTAGCAGGGTCTGCTCATGTGGTGGCAGTTCTTAAAACAGCAAGCAAAAGCTACAAGGCCTTTAGAGGACTTAATTTAGAAGTGACCCAATATCACATCTGCTGCCTTCTGTTTGTTAAAGCAAGTCACATGGCCAGATTAAAGGGGCAGGGAAATAGCCTCCACCCCTTGACAGGAATGGCTAGAATCACTGAAATCTACCATATCAGATACAAACTTTTCCAAGTACTTAGTCTGGTTTTATCATTTATTGCTTCAGTTTTTGTTGTTTGAATTTAAAAACTCAAAACGAGATCAGAATCACCTCTCACACCCCATGCATGCCAATATTCTTATTCTGATTTATAAAAGAAAGTACATAAAAACCACAAAGAATTTATACAATTCTTAACCACGCAATATGAATGACCCTTTGTAACTCAGGTAGAAGAGAAGAGCATTTTAGGTAGTTAGAATTTCAAAGAATTTGAAAACAAAAATCATTCTTTTTGTTGTTGTTGTTGGTTTTTTTTTTTTGCGGTACGCGGGCCTCTCACTGTTGTGGCCTCTCCCCTTGCGGAGCACAGGCTCCGGACGCGCAGGCTCAGTGGCCACGGCTCACGGGCCTAGCCGCTCCGCGGCACGTGGGATCTTCCCGGACCAGGACACGAGCCCGCTTCCCCTGCATCGGCAGGTGGACTCTCAACCACTGCGCCACCAGGGAAGCCCCC
>NW_006771034.1:234469-237995 GCF_000442215.2 Lipotes vexillifer
GGAAAAGATACAGAAAACTGCCTTAAGAGCTGTGGGTGGAAAAAAGGGCAAATAAAATTAACTAAATATAAATGTTCCTTGAGCTAATTCTGAAACATGAAGGATAAAAACAAAGCACTAGTATGAATATTTGACTTGAAACTGGTGGATTAATCCAGAGATCTATCTCTAATATACATGATCTTTAAGGAATTTCCTAACTCCATGACTCTATTCTTTACATGTTGGAGTTGAAAGATCTTTAGGAAACTGTGGTCCAGAGAGATGCCGAATTGTCTTGGGAAACCCAGCTCATCACTGGCAGAGTCGGGACTAGGGCCTACATAACCAAGTTGCAGATCCAAGCTTTTTCCATCATTCCATACTGTTTCCATCATGGATGCTCTGTTCAGAGGCCTCTACTACCAGGGCATATACTCACTGAGCTGAGGGAGGAAGTCAGTTGGAGTGCTGCAAAATATTAGTCATTCCCATCGGAATGGGAAGTTGAATGGCTGAGGGCATCGTTGTTCTTCTTCCTGTTTGAAGAACAGCTGCTGTGTCTTTCAAGGCATTTTTGAGGATGTGTTAATATTGCTTCTTTTCTAGCTTTTGGTTGGGCAGGTCTGCACTACCTAGTAAGTAGGTGACTACATTTTCCTTGGTGCAAAGTGCATTAGGTAATGACATTTTTCCTATGCACTCATCAACAACACTGTCTCTGTCCAAGACACGGCTGTAAGTTCGCTCATGTTCTGTCTGCGGGGCATGGTCACACCTCTCCCAGTCACCTCATTTTGATTTTAAGCTACTGAAACTACTCTTTGTGCTGCTGGGTGACTATTAACCGTATTTGACAAAAAGACTGTTTTCCATGTTCTGGTGAAAGGAAATCCTCTGTTAAGATAAACAGCCTTCCCCTCCTCTCCTCCAGTTCGGGCCTTGCCAGAAAGGTCTAAATAGGTTCTCTGGGGCTTCCCTGGTGGCGCAGTGGTTGGGGGTCCGCCTGCCGGTGCAGGGGACGCGGGTTCGTGCCCCGGTCCGGGAGGATCCCACGTGCCGCCGAGCGGCTGGGCCCGTGAGCCATGGCCGCTGAGCCTGCGCGTCCGGAGCCTGTGCTCCGCCATCGGGGGGGGGGGGCCGCGGCGGGGGGAGGCCCCCCGACCAAAAAAAAAAAAAAAAAAAAAAAAAAAAAAAAAAAAAAAGGTAAATAGGTTCTCTGTAGTCATTTTCTTTTCAGTATTTCACCCTGGAGTCCAGTAAGAAACTCCAAGCCAGAAAACTTAACTTTTGCTGAAAGACCACAGAACCCAAGGACGAAAGAGCTATTTTAGGTTTGGGTGTCCTGCCCCAAGTCTCTTTTAGACATTTTGTATCCAGGTAAATGTCCTTTCTCTCTCCCCTCCTTTTCTATCATTTTCTTATGAAATTAATAGACATGCTTACTTCTTGGATTTTTGTGAATATGATTTTCTACCAAAACATTTACTTCTTCCATTTTTCTATCCTAAACTACCTCATGAAGTATTGGGTTTATCAATGAGCTGAAATCTACATTGAATCCTTTATGATGATACTTAATCCTGAATGATGTTTGGAGACCACTGACTGAGGTAGAGCTTTTTGTTACAGCAAATAGATGTTGTTGCCCCTGGGTGGGGGTAGAGCTGCCCCATGTTGCTGCTGGTAGATGGGCTGTAACTCCATATACTGGTGGTACTTCAACTAACGTGAAAACTAGTTCAGGGCTCATTGATGCGTATATGATCTACCATTCTCATTCAGTTTTTTCCCCTCTCTTCACCGCTTCCACTTTTTGTGACTTCATTTCTTCTTCACAGTGGCCATGGATGTTAATTTGTTTCTTTGAGACATACCTGTATAACAATTGAGGGGTTGGTGAGATGGGGGTGTGTGATGGGAGTAGGGTGCAGACAGTGTTTTGCCTCAAGGTCCACACATTTGAAGAGTGGTCCTTCCCTCAGATTCTTGCCTTCTGGAGAGGACTGAATTCTCTGTTGCCCTAGCTATGTGTGCACAGTGAGTTCTATAGTTGAAATTGGACTTAGAAGCTAAGGGTGGCTGCAGGAAGTTGCCTGAGCTCCATCAGGAAGTGAGTTTCACTTCCAGGTCAGGAGTACCATGAAGCCTTAGGGCCCTGTAGCGTTTCCCTTTATGACTGTGCACATCTTGGGGGTGGAGCCTGGAGGCTCTAGCAGCCTGAATTGGCTCTCTGTCCTGATCTCATAGTATTTGTTGTGACCCATTTTGTGTTTCCCTATGGCCCAGGAAGGCATGGAATTCTGAGTTATTGTCCTGACGGCCCACGGACACACCGTGACAATGTGGGCGACAATAGGAGGAAACTCAGCAGTTGAAAGCTGCTTTGAGTTTTCCTTGACAATAAACACCAAGGGAA
This sequence comes from Lipotes vexillifer, assembly GCF_000442215.2. Classification (NCBI taxonomy): domain Eukaryota; kingdom Metazoa; phylum Chordata; class Mammalia; order Artiodactyla; family Lipotidae; genus Lipotes; species Lipotes vexillifer. The sequence continues at coordinate 236,868 of NW_006771034.1, forward strand.
TGGGGTGCATTATGTAAAATCTGGAGGAGGAGGGGAAGTAGCCCTATTATCTCTCCCCGCATCACATAGTCATTCTTTCATTTAATGAATGTGACTGAGGACTTTCTCTGTAACAGGGACGGTGCTGGGTGGATGAATTGGCTTCAAGCCTGGAGGCATCTTCCTTGTACATGGTCTTCACAACAGCTCAATTTATATGTGTGTGTGTGTGTGTGTGTGTGTGTGTGTGTGTGTGTGTGTGTGTACACACATGCTCACATACATATGCGCACCTAATCTATTACCATTGTCATAATTACTTGCATCTCTCTTCTATATCCCCAACACCTTACTCTTAGGCCATTATCACATTATACTTAATACTAACCTAGAATGTTTAAATACATTTCTAGTAGCCACCCCTCCCTTTCCCCATCACTCTCCCTTTACCAATTGCATCAGTTTAATCTTTCATTAAGACAGTGATGTATGCTTGGAAGATCATGGGAATGAGAGCAGTGAGAAGTGTTAGGACCCTGGGGTTATGATCTCTGCTCTGTCTCAGTTACTTTACCTATAAAATATAAGATTAACAGGGTGGGAGGATTAGATGACCTTTAATTTCCCTTCCTGTACTGAATTTCAATGACTCCACACTGAAACTTCCCCCCACGACTTTCAACAGCCTACTATTGCCTGGAGGACATGATGCAAACCCATTTGTTGACTATTCACCACCCTCTCAGTAGGGCCCAGGTCCGTTGCATAGCCCGGCCACCTCCTGTACCTGGGGCCTCCTGGACAGCCAGGTTTACTGGTCTACTGGCTTTTCCCCATTTTCCTTCCTCTCTCTATTTGCTCATGAGTTTTTCTATTTACAGTGCCACACCTGCACCTGGACCTTATCTGTCTTTCCAAGGCTGTGTCCTCCAGGAAGCCTTCTCTCTTTTTATTCAATTGACTGAACTGTCCTTTCTCTGAAATCCCATCTTGCAGAGACTGAATCTTTCATGTGGCATACATACAAACACACATGCATACACATACATACATGTACGTATGTATGTGCATGTATATATCCATATCTCTCTATATTTTTATTATAAATTTTATCCCCATGCCATTTTTTTTTTTTTTTTTTTTTTTTTT
>NW_006771034.1:238815-267250 GCF_000442215.2 Lipotes vexillifer
TTTGCAGTACGCCGGCCTCTCACTGTTGTGGCCTCTCCCGTTGCAGAGCACAGGATCCGGACGCGCAGGCTCAGCGGCCACGGCTCACGGGCCCAGCCACTCTGCGGCACGTGGGATCTTCCCGGACCGGGGCACGAACCCGCGTCCCCTGCATCGGCAGGCGGACTCTCAACCACTGCGACACCAGGGAAGCCCCCCCATGCCATTTTTATATCTAGAGTGTATGACATGAAAAATAGTTCAAAAATGGGTATTCACCATCTCTTCCTTGCTTAGAAAAATTGCTGGAAGAATTCTGTGTGTTCCAGGTTTTTGTACAGAATGTGAGTGTTGGGAGAGGGATAAGATCTTTATTGAATTAATTTAGAAAGTTATGTATGGAAGAGACTACAACTGATCGAGAAGATTGGAAGGCTTATTTTCCCACTATAAAATGTAAGCTCCATGAGATCAGGAATTTTGCTTGACTTGTTTTCCAGTGTATCCTTGTTCTTGAAATGCTTGGCACACATACTTGTTGAAAGAATGAATGACAAGGGACCATACTGGCTAGCCTGGGATGGTGGTAGCAGGGAGAGGTTCTGGAAGTTTGGACAGAAGTGGGAGATACTGCTATGCATGGGAGCTTTTAAGAAAGATGTGAAAACAAGATTTCAGACTTTGCTGTGAGCTGTGAAAAAATCCTTCATTGGCTTTTTTTTTAGTAGTAAAGATTAAAAAGATCTTGATAAAGATTTCTTAAAGGTTGTATTGAATTTCACTGAATGGGGTCGCATCCTGTAATCCCTTGCAAGGCTGCCATGCATATATTAAGTTCTGTCTGTTTGTTCGATAAATGGATCATCTTCCATTCTTCCCTGAGGTAGAGTGTGCTATGTGGAACATGGCTTACTTTGCATGTGGTGCCAGGTTCCATATGGCTGTAGATGGATTTCGCTGGGCAGCAGCCTTGAGTGTGTTTGTAGTTGATTAAAGGGAGGCTAAAGGGGGAGTTTCTATGAATGTGTACATAGTAACTGTGAGTAATGAAAACCCAACTTAGACTAGCTTAGGCCAAAAGGAAAAAAATTGTTACATGGTTGTTGAGATGTCTTATGGTACCAAAGATAAGAACTGGGTGTGGTCTCAGGAGTGACCTTCAGAGATTATCTTTTCCTTTTCCACCTGGGTTTGCCACCCTTTCTCTCCATCCCTCCCTGGACTGTATTTTCTTCTCTTGGCTTCTTTGATGCACACAGTGGGAAATAGGAGAAAGTGGTCTCTCTTTCTCAGTTTTAAGTTTCCCAGGGTACCATTCCAATTGGCTTGAAAGTTGACCACTAAAGGGCATCATCTTCATAGTTCCTTCTCCAGCAGCCATGTGGTTGGAGTGGGGGAAGGTAGGAGAGTTCCCAGAGAGGAGGTGCAGGTCCCCACAGGAAGGGGTGTGAGATGAGCGGACAGAACAGGGAGGCTTCCCTTTCACTGCCATGGCAGAAATACTTTACCATGTAGGCTCAGTCATGGGAAGTCAGTGGGGTCATCTCCTAGAGGAATGAGTTAATTCCAAGGTGCTGTGGCTCAATGGCTAGTTTGGATACTTTCAGTCACCCGTTCTATTGTGTCCAGTAACTGAGTTCTGTTGGAATAAGTGAGTCCCAGAAAGTTCAGTCCACACCTTGTGGTGGACCCTAGGAACCAAGAGAATCTCACCTGATAAAAACTTAGTGGTCTGCAATTTGTAAAAAAAAATGAGAAGGTGCATAACAGTGAAGGTGATATTTTTCTTGTGTTTCAGTCACGGAATCAGAATTTAAGAGGTCCAAAATATTGTTTATAGTAAAGTAACTATTTCAGTGTAACAAATGACCAGATGTACACACAAAGTAACTACTCTCTAGATGAAGGAGAAATGTTGTCTTTTGTCCCTTATTCGTTCGTACATTCATTCGTTTTGCAAACTCTTGTTGAGTACTGGCCACTGTAGGTTTTGGGGGTCCAGTGGTGAATAAGACAATTGTAGGCTCTGCCCTCTGGGAGCTTATAGTTCAGTGGGGAGTAGAGATATTGAGACAGTGCCAGGTGTGATGCATACTTTGAAAAAGAAAATAGAGGGAGCGTGGGAGCCTCTAACGCTATCAGATGGAGGAGTTCTAGTCAGACATCTTGGGGAAAATGGCCTTTAATTTGAAGGTTGCATTTGGGGATTGGAGGCAGCAGATAAAGCAGAGTAAGGTTCCAGGGAGTGGGGATACTGTGTTCCAGCCTCAAAGGATACGTGTAGTCCCTTTTAGAGTTGAAAAAAATTTCAGTTGGTGGCAGTGGGGAGAGGAAGGGAGGGAGGGTGGGTGGGATCGAGGCTGTGTGTAAGGATTTGGGCTTTGTCCGCAAGGAACTGGGAAACTGTTGAAGAAAGCTGTATTATGTGAATACTATGAATACTGGGATATTAGTTCTCTATGGCTGCTGTAATAAATTGCCACACACTTGGTGGATTAAACAACACAGTTCTAGAGGTTAGAAGTCCAAATTAGGTCTCACTGGACTAAAATCAAGGTGCTGGTGAGCTGTGTTCCTTCAGCTCTAAGGAAGAATCCTTTTTCTTGCCGTTTTCAGCTTTTAGAGGCTGCCTGCATTCCTTAGCTTGTGTGCCCCTTTCACTAGGATGTGGACATTTTTGGGGGCCATGTTTCTTCCGACCACTGATATAAAGCCTGGAGGTGACACGATCTGATTGGTCTACACTCTGTGAGGACAGGAACCACGGCTCTTTTGCTCACCGCTGTATACCCTCTGCTTGATCGGCACTGTGCCTGGCACATAATAAATACTTTGCAGATTATTTGCTGAATCAATGAGGAGAAAGATATTTAATAACTTCTGGCTGCAGAGAGAAGAGTGGGTTGAATTGGGGCAAGAGTGGATGCAGAGAATCCAGTTAGAAAGTTATTGTTGAAAAAAGATCAAAGTTGCCTGGACAAGGTGGTATCAGTGATTGGATTTGAGAGGCATTGAGAAGACACTCAACAAGACTTGGAGGTCGATTATATATGAGGCTGGGTGATGTTCAGATGTTTAACTTGGGCATGGAGGAAGGTGCTCGTGCCTTTAACCACACAGGGAACTTGGAGGGCAAGCAGGATCACATGAGCTGATGAGCACAGATCAGTATGGATGGAGTTTGACTACCGGAGGTTGAGATAACTGTGTCCATCCCTAACAGGCAGAGGCATATATGAGTCTGTGGCTTAGGAGAGAGGTGGAAGCTGGAGTTTAAGATCTGGAAGTCATCCCAGCATCTCAGTAGTTGTTCGTGGAAGTCATGGACTTAGATGTCACGTAGAGGAAAATGGTAGATAGGGAAGGGAAGAGAGCCCAGACTAAGTCCTGAAACACTGTTTCACAAAATCTGTTTCTCATTCTAATATCACAGCTCTATGTGGTTGAGACTCAGTCTTGGGAAAGATCATTGTTTGTGTTAAGTGCTTCCCTTCTTGCACTGTTTTTTTAAAAATTAATTAATTAATTTATTTTAACATCTTTATTGGAGTATAATTGTTTTACAATGGTGTGTCAGTTTCTGCTTTATAACAAAGTGAATCAGCTATACATATACATAGATCCCCATATCTCCTCCCTCTTGTGTCTCCCTCCCACCCGCCCTATCCCACCCCTCTAGGTGGTCACAAAGCACTGAGCTGATCTCCCTGTGCTATGTGGCAGCTTCCCACTAGCTATCGATTTTACATTTGGTAGTGTATATATGTCCATTACACTTTCTCACTTTGTCCCAGCTTACCCTTCCCCCTCCCCACGTCCTCAAGTCCATTCTCTAGTAGGTCTGCATCTTTATTCCCATCCTGCCCCTAGGTTCTTCAGAACCTTTTTTTTTTTTTTTTTAGATTCCATATATATGTGTTAGCATACGGTATTTATTTTTCTCTTTCTGACTTACTTCACTCTGTATGACAGACTCTAGGTCCATCCACCTCACTACAAATAACTCAATTTCGTTTCTTTTTATGGCTGAGTAATATTCCATTGTATATATGTGCCACATCTTCTTTATCCATTCGTCTGTCGATGGACACTTAGGTTGCTTCCATGTCCTGGGTATTGTAAATAGAGCTGCAATGAACATTGTGGTACGTGACTCTGTTTGAATTATGGTTTTCTCAGGATATATGCCCAGTAGTGGGATTGCTGGGTCGTATGGTAGTTCTATTTTTAGTTTTTTAAGGAACCTCCATACTGTTCTCCATAGTGGCTGTATCAGTTTACATTCCTACCAACAGCACAAGAGGGTTCCCTTTTCTCCACACCCTCTCCAGCATTTACTGTTTGTAGAGTTTTTGATGATGACCATTCTGACTGGTGTGATGTGATACCTCATTGTAGTTTTGATTTGCATTTCTTTAATGATTAGTGATGTTGAGCATCCTTTCATGTGTTTGTTGGCAATCCGTATATCTGCTTTGGAGAAATGTCTATTTAGGTTTTCTGCCCATTTTTGGATTGGGTTGTTTGTTTTTTTGATATAGAGTTGCATGAGCTGCTTGTAAATTTTGGAGATTAATCCTTTGTAAGTTGCTTCATTTGCAAATATTTTCTCCCATTCTGAGGGTTGTCTTTTCATCTTGTTTATGGTTTCCTTTGCTGTGCAAGATTTTACGTTTCATTAGGTCCCATTTGTTTATTTTTGTTTTTATTTCCATTTCTCTAGGCGGTGGGTCAAAAAGGATCTTGCTGTGATTTATGTCATAGAATGTTCTGCCTATGTTTTCCTCTAAGAGTTTTATAGTGTCTGGCCTTATATTTAGGTCTTTAATCCATTTTGAATTTATTTTTGTGTATGGTGTTAGGGAGTGTTCTAATTTCAGTCTTTTACATGTAGCTGTCCAGTTTTCCCAGCACCACTTATTGAAGAGGCTGTCTTTTCTCCATTGTATACTCTTGCCTCGTTTATCAAAAATAAGGTGACCGTATGTGCATGGGCTTATCTCTGGGCTTTCTGTCCTGTTCCATTCATCTATATTTCTGTTTTTGTGCCAGTACCATACTGTCTTTATTACTGTAGCTTTGTAGTATAGTCTGAAGTCAGGGAGCCTGATTCCTCCAGCTCCATTTTTTCTTGGGCTGTTTTTATGAACATTTCTTATTAGGATGAACCCTGGGGTGTTGGCATGGAATATGGAAATCACATATTTTTAGAAAACCCACTTAGTGATTGCTTGCGCTGAAGTCCTTTGTAAGAGATTTGGAATTTGGGTTTAGTTATGTGTGTACTTATCAACTTTGAATGGAGGGTATGGTAGGTGCCTCAAAAGGCAGTAACGTCTAAACAGGTATTTTCAGGGTTGGAGGACTGTATCCATCCTCACTTTCTTTCCTTGTTTACCTGCTTACCATGAATGATTGAACTGAGCTGGAAACCCGGGTCTGCGTATCCTGAGAGCCCAGGTCAAGAAAGACTATTGGCCCTTAAAGTAACAGTTTTGAAGGATGGAAAGGGCCAGGAAACTACCAGAATCCCAATACTTTACCCTGGGAAACTGGTTGAAGATAAGTTACCAAATCTAAATGGAAAAAACAAGATAGGATGTTCAGGGAACTTGCACTGAAGAGTATAGTTTGGAGTGGACAACCTTAGAATATCTGTTCCTGGAGTTTTAAAGATTGAGAGAGGCTCAGGATACATCAAGTTTTTTGGAATTAAATAGTGTAAAACAAAATAGTATAAACAAAACAAAACAAAACAAAAACAACAACAACAAGGGGAAGAAAGGCCAAAACAGCATTGCAAATATGCCAGAATACCTAACTTTACATTTTAACAAACAAATTCTTTATAACCCAAACACAAAGCCCACAATGCTGTATGTTTGTGTTAGGCACAAGATATTTATAAGTTTTATAAAAACTAATTCACTTTGTACCACAGGGGGGTGGCCTGATAATGCAACATGAGATCAAAGTTGTGTGATGAATGTCATCATCTTTCAATCCTGTGTGTCAGCTCTATATGTCATATATGTATCTTGAAAGTCCAAATTTGAGACCCTGTGGTTGTGAGGCCAAGGTCAAATGCCCCTTTGGTGATAGGACGTTGTACATCTTATCCATTATTTAAAACCCAACTAAAGTGTTCTTCCCATCTCTTCAATGTTAATCAGGAGTCAATAAATGACAGGGAATGAGCTATACTAGGCACTGGAGGCACAAAGATGGATGGGATACAGCTCACTGCTGGAAGAGCTCACACGGCTGAGGATGCAGCCATAGTAGCAGCTAAAGCCAGTGCCGGGGGATCTTCCTCGCTCCTGCCATCTTTCCTTGAGTCTGAAGACTTGAAGATGATCTCATCTCCTCTGGCTCCTCTTGCATTTAAATTCTCTACCACTTTTTGAACAAACCCTGTACATATTGTATTGCTATGAAAATTGATTGTACTTTGTTATAAATATTTACATATTATAAATTGTAAATCAACTATACTTCAATTTTTAAAAAATGCTTAAATTTACATTTAATCTTATAATATTGTGTCTTCACTGCAGTTGGGTGTGGTAACCAGAGAAAGTTCAGGACAACAGGACACAAAGAGAGCCATTCCTTCAACTTCTGGGTTGTGCCCTTCAACAGAAGCTTCTAGTTAGCTGTGATAACTATTATTATCTCTACTTCTAGCACTCTGGGAGAAAAACTTTCACCTCTCCCTGACTCAGGCTGAGAGCCTGTATATACATTATCAAGTCACTTATCTCACTCTTGTAAGAAGCTTCTTTATCTGCCAGGCTCACTCAGGAGCTCATTGAGCCCTCAGTCATATTTTCCTCTCTAGCACTGAGGAGCAGTCGGTGTTCCTGCCACATTAGATGTTTGCTAAACAAATTAAGGAATTAAAGAACACCTTGTACTACATCAGGTTTCCCATGTGGATTAGGGTCAACTTACAAAATGATGCAAGGATCCCAGAAAGCACTAAAATAGTTGATAGCAATTGATTGTATTTCAACAATTACACCCCACTCCCCTTATCCCACCCACCCTATAAACATTAGCAAATGCACCCATGACTTCATGTTTCCATAAAAGGCCCAAATATGTAGCCAATGTTGGCAACCTTTTATTTTCAGTAAATATTTTTTAGTGCTTTACTGCATGATTTGGCCAGTGGTTGATTGCCAGTTTCAGAGAATTTGGTAGCTGCTTTATAGGAAGGCAGATCATCTATGTTCCTTTAAATAAAGCTGGCTGCTTTGTGACTGGAGAAGGGACCTTGCCTTGTGGAACTGTCCGGACAATGAATTCACATTTTGGAGCATCTCTGGTTAATGTGAGATCACTGAACCACGCTAGACACTGCCAGTGGCCATCAGTGCCATCATCTGATTTCTGAACAACTCTGATTTCCCCTGACTTGGGAACCCCAGGCTAGTTTCACTTGGGCTCTGAAAACTGTCTCAGAATATCCTCCATCAATTGCTATTTGTATGGTGGGACATAAACAGCAAGTCAGAGTGGAGAAAACAAACAAGTTTATTGTACTTAAGTGTTACGGGAGCAGCGGTCACTAGTCGGCGGGGGGAAATACATTTTATTTTCCTTTCTTCATGTGCTTTTCTATAAACAGCAAAACATGCTGAACCAATTTTTCAAACAGGCTTGTAAAATCAGAAAATACAACGACCTTTAATAGTTGGTAGCATGAATTATCCGGGGCCACAAAGAAGTTTTTAACTCTTGAAACATGTTGGCAACGTGACAAATGAGGTTTTTTTCCCCCTTTCAGACCATTAAAAATAGCTTTTATAAACTCTTAACTCCCTCTGATGGGGAGCTCACCATTAATCACCTTTATGACATCTTATATTTAGGCCATGGATAAATCCATGGGTCCTAATCAACCACTTTCCTGAGGAAATTGGCCAAATCCCCACTGGAGGGGGAGATGAATCACAACAGCCGTGCTATTCAGACAAATCTCTTTTCAAGTGCCCTTAAAGCTTTTTTTCATACACCAGCGAAGAGAGCCACACAGGAAACAATAATAGTTTAATCTTTTGAAAAATTTCCTTCCTGCATTGCAACGCTTTCAGACAGGTAGTCAGAGCCAGCCAAAGAAAATTAGCAGCCGCCCCTGCCAAGAGCAGGCTGCTACTTGAGGTTCTGAGCTCCCCGGCCCCTTCCTCCTCTTCACACCCCCAACCCCTGTCGTCTCCAGGTCTCCAGCCTGAAAGGGAGTCTTCTTCTGCCCCGTGGTGGCCCTCACTGACATTGGAAGAGCCCTTGGTGACTCAGCGTGTGTCTAGGCATTTTTAAAGCATCTCCGCCTTTCTCCTCCCAGAGTTTTCTCTAGGTTCTGGTTGGGAGGACACGTGTCATCTGGAGAAGCACATTGGGTTCTCGGGAAAATGCAATTTTTCACAAGATGGAGGGAGTCGTGGTAAATGTGTGTCTGCCTTTTGCTCGTGGAATTTTGCCAAATCTGAGCGAGTTCTGAGACTTGTGGGTTGGAAAAGACTTAGTTTCTGTAAGTTAACTTGCTTCACCTTCTGCCACCAGTGTGGGACATGAACCTTTAATAATGTCCAACAATTCGTTGCAGGCTTTGCTCGGGCTGTCGTAGACACTTTTCCTTAGGGATTTGGTCACAGTGCTTATGAAAGTCTTAAGCTGTACTTCTAATCAGCAAGTTCACTGAACTGTGGACAAAAAGAGAACCCCCCTCCCCCATTGACCCCCATAGGCCATTGACCTCTGGCTCAGGTTCTGTTGACTCATTGGCTGCCAGCGCCACCCCCCGCCCACTTGCCTCCCCTTACCCCACCATCTAAGTCTCCTGGCTCTCAATTTTGGCTTCTCACCCAACAGTCTCTTTGTCTTTTCCCTCGGCTTGGCAATTTCATGAAGGACTTTCAGGGCCTGGAATAAATTAATTGCATTTCTATCTCTCGTGTATTTCCCCCTCCCATGTTTGTGACTGTATAAAGAAAAATAATCTCTCTTTATGTAGACTATGAAATTGACTAATCTCTCAAATGAGGAGAGAGGGGGCAAAAGGATTCATTGGCCAAGTTTCTGACTGTCACAAAAGAAAGGGAACCAAATTAGTTATTATAAAAATAGTCCCTCAATGCCACCCACAGTGTCTAGGAATTCTCTGGATCTGTTCTTATGCATTTTCAGGACCAACAGAAAGTCCATGAAATTGGGGTTTTCATCTCCTTTTCCTCCATTATCATGGATAACTGAAAATAAGCTTTGTAATATTTTCCTTAGAAAAGTGTCTTAGCCACTCAGGAACATTTTCTCAGCAGTCCAAGTCAGAAAATCAGCAATCCATATCCACATAGTAGCTGAGAAGAGGCCCATGGTTCATGTTGTTGTAAAGGATTATCAACAACCAAGTGGTACCTTAAGATGCTCATCATAGTGTTATTTATAATAACAATACATTATGAAGACTTATATTTCCAGCAATAAGCCAATGTTATTATCAACCACATAACAGACATGTAACTGTGAAAAGGCGTGTTTTCAAAGTACACTAATCAATGGGAATATGCTTACACTATCTAAAGGGAAAAAGGTAGAATATACTGTTTATACTATTTAACTCCAATTTAGAAAAAAGATCATTTCCGGTTAATGGAATTATAAGTGGTTTTAATTTCATTTTTACAACTTTTCATAGTTTCTAAAATGTTTTTAATGCAGAAACATTGTTTTATACTGATATACAGAATTAGATACTATGTCTAATTGGCTTTCCTTGTTTTGTTTTATTTGGGAAGTTTCCTCCTTTCTGAACTTTCATTTGAAAGCTCTTAGAAGAAGAAAGGGTAAAGGGTAGGAAGAAACAGGAGGGAAGAATGATTATTTCTGTATTTTGTCTTGAAAATTTTTGTGCTATATATTTTCAGTGAACACTGTAGTGTTTCTTAAACACTGTATTTTCCCTGGAGTTTTGATACCAGCAGAGGATAAAGACATTGAGATACCAACTTGTTAGGAAAAAATTATGCTGGCTCACATGTTCTAAAGAGACGTTGGATTTATGATGTTACATTAAAGATGTCTTTGAGTAGTGGCATCACTGTATACATGATCTCTTATACAATACAATTTGGCAAAGTCAAGATCTTTGAGAGATATTTTTGAGACAACATTAAGTTTTATCTCCTAGGCCCGTGAAAGTTATGAATGTCTAGAATCTGATGTTTGATAAGAAATATCCCTACTATACATAATTAAAAAGGGATATCTAAAGAGACTGACGGGTGAAATAAAATATTCAGAATAAATAGGACATCACTGAATAGCAAGGAGGAGGCTTGTCAACCCTGGACAAGCACCTCTGTCTTTTTACCACTGCTCTTCCTGGATGCCTGTAGTCAGCTAAGCCCCAATTTGCCTGACATAAATTCATGAAAGTTTTGTGACATAACAAAGAAGGTGTGGTGGGGACCAGAGTGAGAGCCCAGTCTAAGCACTCAGAAACAGTGCTGTGCCTAGGTCAAGGCCATGTCAGTATCCTAGGGCTTTGCTTTTTTCAGGCCAAAGAAACAATGCTGTGCCCAGGTCAAGGCCATGTCAGTATCCTAGGGCTTTGTTTTTTTCAGGCCAAAGAAACAATGCTGTTCCCAGGTCAAGAAACAATGCTGTGCCCAGGTCAAGGCCGTATCAGTATCCTAGGGCTTTGCTTATTTCAGGCCAAAGTTCATGTGAGTCAGAGAAAGTTCTCCAGCCTCTGGCCATCACCGCACACTGCTTCTTTTGTTTAGTTGTTGAGGGAGACCCTGGCCCAGAAGACTCAGGATTGATTGCTCTTGAAAGCACAAGGAATCAAAATGTGATTTCCTGACCCCAGAAGACGTGTGTGGTTGTAGGTTCTCTGGGTGGGGCAAGGTGAAGGAGGAAGTGAAGCTTGCCATGCTGGATAGGTGGGGAGGGACCAAAATTCTTCTCTCTTCTTTGCTCCAGTCTAACTCAGGCTTCTGTGATTTTTCCAACAACATGCCAACTGTTCACCAAGGGACTCATTTTTCTCCTGGTCACACAGGAGACCACATTCCATGCCTCCTCATTCTCCACCGGCTAGACATGGTCCAAGGAGGACTTCAAGGACCAGAGGATGGTGGAATCGTCAGGAGAAAGGGGCCAGGGTCTCTGAGTCACCTCGTGGAAGGCTGCTGCTAACTGCTTGACCAGACTGTGATCAGACGAGTGGGACATAAACCTTTATTAGATTAAGCTGCTGAGATTTAGGATTGTTTGCTATAGTGGTTAGACTGTCTGACCAATACAAGTTGGTTGCCAAATCTGACTTTCCAATGGCCAGGATGCCCTCCTTGTTCTGTGCCTCAACTTCCTCATCTTTAAAATGGGAAACTCATAGTACTTACATCATAAGGATGTGGCAAAGTACAGAACTGTGCCTCATCCTCAGTGAAATGTCACCACTACCATGACTAGTACTACTACTATGGCAAGTACTATCAATACTATTACCTGAAGTAAGTGGTTATTTATTTCAAGAAGGACTACCATATGCAAGCACCCTAAATGTCCACTGACAGATGGATGGATAAAGAAGATGTGGTATATATATAATGGAATATTATTCAGCCATAAGAAAGAATGAAATAATGCTATTTGCAGCAACATGGATGGACCTAGAGATTATCATACTGAGTGAAGTAAGTCAAACAGAGAAAGGCAAATGTCATATGATATCACTTATATGTGGAATCTAAAATAAGGTACAAATGAACTTATTTATAAAACAGAAGTAGACTCACAGACATAGAAAACAAACATGGTTACCAAAGGGGAAAGCAGAGGGGAGGGATGATTTGAGAATTTGGGCTTAGCAGATGCATACTACTATATATAAAATAGACAAACAACAAGGACCTACTGTATAGCATAGGGAACTATATTCAATATCTTGTAATAATCTATAATGGAAAAGAATCTGAAAAAGAATATATATGTATATATTTCTCTATCTATCTATCTATCTAGTATCATCTATCTCTAGCTGAATAACTTTGCTGTACACCTGAAACATTGTAAATCAACTATACTTCAAAAAAAAAAAAAGAGAGAAAAGAAAGGCTACCATGGATCTCATGCTTCTTGAGAGGGGAAAATAGGTTTCTTGATGCAAACCCATGTGAAGTACCAGCCAAACTATCAAAACAAACCTTAGATTAAGTCACTCAGGGACTATGCACATGGAACTGGTACATTACCTCTTGTTATGGAACTGGATGCCACCTAATGATTCACAATGGGTTTCGAGGGGAGAGATCATTTTGGGTTACGAGAATATTGTTGAAGAGTTCATGGAGAAGCAATTAGTTATTTAATCTTTCTAGTTTATTTGGAAGTGGTGATCTCAACACACAATGAGCTTGGCCTTAGAAACTTAATTGCAGCCGTAGAGGAAATTTGGCTGCTCAGTAGAGGTTTGCTTTGTGAAATTCAGGTGATGGGATTTTATTATTTATTTATTATTTACTTAACATCTTTATTGGAGTATAATTGCTTTACAATGGTGTGTTAGTTTCTGCTTTATAGCAAAGTGAATCAGCTGTACATATACGTATATCCCCATATCTCCTCCCTCTTGCGTCTCCCCCCCACCCTCCCTATAGGTGATGGGATTTTGAACAAAGACAGTGCGACATCATAGTGACATCCTAACCAATCGATTAGGATAATTAGAGCTGTTTCAATTGGTTAGCTGGTAAAGACTGATGTCTGAGTGCTAGGAGAGGGTAGTTGAGAAGTCTAGTGTTGTCATTACGAATGTAGGCTATGGAGTCACACCACCAGGGTTCACATTTGGCAATTTACCAGCTGTGTTACCCTGGGCAAGTTATGTAGTCTCTCTGAGCTTTTGTTTCTTCACTTGTAAATTGGAAATAATTATAATACCTCTCCTATAAGATTATGAGGAATAAATGAGTTAATACATTTGAAAAGCTTAGAATAGAATGATACTACTACTACTAATTATTATTATTATCATTATAAAACATTGTTTAGTACCTTCATCTGGAACATAGCCATCTATTTCAAAGGTGTTAAAAGTTTTACAACACTGAACTTCAATGAACCGTATTTGCCTGATTCAGTGGATATTTCATCAGTGGAAGGAAAGTCTTCAGTGCCAAGATGATGCTGTGCACCATTTGCACCCAGATGCTCATTCTGATACTTTTTGTTTGTAGATACTTTTGCACCAACCCGAATGCTTTTGAAGGCTATTAACTGACGAGGAAGACTGGAGAGAATAGAATCAGGCTGGTGGGCAGAAGCACATTTAAGGTGTTGATGAGTCTCTGAAGATGGAAAGAAGCTGTCATCTTCCCATCTTGCAGAGACGTATTTTCTAGGAAATTAATTTTTTAATTCTTCTTTGCTTTTGTCTCTCCATTCTCCAAATCTTCTTCAAAACATAATTTCAAACCATAAGATATACATATCTTACCTATATATACACTTAAAGTTTCTGTTTGGAAATAATTTCAAAGTTCCAGGAAAACTGCAACAAGAATATTTTCAAAGAACAACAAATATTCTTTACATAGATTCACCTGTTGTGAACATTTCATTCCATTTGCTTTCTCATATGTACTCTCTTCTATACGTATACATATACGCAGACACACAAAGTATTTTTTCTGAACATTTGTAAGTTACATATATCGTGACTTGTTATCCTTAAATACTTCAGTGTATATCTCTTAAGAACAAGGATAATTATTCTCTTCCATAACCACAGACCACTTATCAACTTTAGTAAATTTAACATCAATATCATACATTTATTTAATATGCCATCCATATTCCAATTTTATCCAAATAATATATCCTTTATAATGTTTTTTCCTTCAATACAGCAACTAGTCCAAGGTTGCATTTAGGTGTGTGCCTGTTTAGTTTCCACAAGGCATGTTTTAAATAAGACTGAACAGTTTTAAGCACTAAAAGGTTAGCCTTACTTTATTGCTCTTGAAAACAGAAGCAAACCACAAAAAGGAACCCTTGGCTGACCATCTTACTACCTCTGTTGGAGTTCTGGCCTTTTAAATGGTCAAAAGGCAGCAAGGTTCCATGAAGCCTGTTCTGAATCCACACAAATCTACGTGAGAAGGGCATTCTTCTTCCATCTTCCCATGTGAAGTGTAGCTATTAATTACACTAAGTGACAAAGATTCTCCTTGTTGCTTGATGGACACAAGGACGAATCTTTGTTACTGACTGCAAATAATAGTCTGGTGGTGATCAAGGGTCAGGCCAGGGAAACATGCTCCAAGCCACACAATGGGCATATGGCACCTTCTTCTGCATCAACCCAAGGGGCTGCAGGGAAACAGAGTGGGTATTATTTGGTCAAGTTCCTCCTATAAAAATACAACCTCCATCCTTTTTGCTTGTTCAGTTCTGGCACTGGAACAACCCGTCTCTTTACATTAGTTCAGTTCTGTAGAGAAATGGTCATTTAGAAGGAAATACTTGGAAAATCCAGGCATGAATCCATTTTTAAAGTCACAACTGAATGATTGCTTTCTTATTGTGCTCCATGGGCCTGGAAAAATCATTCCTTTCTGTACATATTTTTCTTTTTTGCTTTGTATTTTTATTCTGCTGAAAACACACATATGTGCCAGAAATGAAAACATTTTCAAAGGGCAAGTTTCAAGGACTCCTAAAAATAGGACCTGTTGCCAAATATACATTTCCCGAATATGTAAATGACTGAAAAGGAGCACAATGAAAAGCATATGCTATTCAAATTTTCTTTAGAAAAACAAGAGCTAGAAGACTTGACTTTTAGCCCTGAAACTCTTTAAACTAGTGGTTTCCATTGTCTTCAGACATCATTCTTTCCATATTTGACATTTTTTAATCAAAACTGAAAAAAAGCTACTAAGAAGAATTTTTTTCTCCAAATGGGCAAATGTTATTTCATTACACCAGTCTGTGGCTTGACATGAAGTTTACAAGTAATTACCAAGGCTAAAAAAGGTAGAAAACACTCAGAACATCTGGGTCACTAGCGATTGCTTCCTAGACCCAAGGATGAATCAATGAGTTGGACAGTAAATGCAAATTTTCTGAGGTGAGAAGCTTTTAATTTCTTGCCTTCTGTGGTCTGCAATCAGGAATAACCTCAAACTCTTTCTGGAAAAAAAAGGCAGAGCTTAAATACATTAATTAAAATCAAAGATGTCAGTGGTGAGAGGGATTTGCGTAGGATTCTGTGCCTGCTATACTTAAAGCCGTGCCTTGTAATTTAGAAGAATTATTATTTGTTATAAAAAATCCCACTGGTGAGTTACTATCTCAAATGCCTTGTTATTTTCTGAAAAACTTTTTTTATCAACAACGAATCAACACATAATTATTATATGTCGTCTTGTCAAAGATCCACAAACCTGAGTTGCCGTGTCCTTCCTGGGAAGGCTCTCATGGGGCTGGCATACCTCTGAGTTCTCTGGAGCTTTTCTCTCCTTCCTTTGGGGCTGTGGAGATAGTACTGGTCCACAAAATACAACTGAAGGTCTAGACATTTTACCCTTGGAATTATCTTGCTTTCTCAGCTCTGGTTAAAATTTGCCTTCCATATCTTAATATTTCCATGATAGAGCATGGAAAAAGAAACTTAGAAAAGGTTTCACCTTTGCTGTTAAAAAGTTATGACCTTTGCTCACATTTGCCAGAGAAAGTGGCTTATAGCACCATTTAACATGAATTATTAACTCCCAGATTAATAATTTATTAGAAACCTAACGGCCCTCGGTAGTGCCAGATCACACTATTGAAAGAAAAATGAAGAAAACAGCATAGCTCTAATTATAACAGTTTGTTGGCCGTACTTGGAATAAGTAATGGCCTTTAGATTTTCTAAAAGATTTTTTAAAAAAAACCCTCTAATACCACCTGGCTGCAAAGTCAGACAAATTAACTAATAATTCCTATAATGACTGGTGTAGATGTGGATTTTTTAAAAATCTCTTTAACAAATACATATATATATATATAGCTTCCTTTGTGTCAACTTCTATTTGAAGCATTTGCACATACTAATTCATTTAATCCTTCTAACAACATCTGCATTGGACCCTGTTACTATTATCCACATGTGCCTGGAACTGTGCCCAGAGTCACAGTGAAGCCAAATCCCGCCTCTGTACCCTGACACCTAAATAAATCTCAGAGACAGAATTTTGGGTGAAGAAGAAAAGAATAGCTTTATTGCTTTGTCAGGCGAAGGGGGCCACAGCAGGCTTATGCCCTCAAAACTGTGTTTGCCGACCTGGAGGGAGTCGTGAGGAGTTTTATAGTAATTGTGCAAAGAGGGGGTGATCAGCTCATTGATATTCTTCTGATTGGTTGGTGGTGAGCTAAGTGGGAGTCAGCACCATCAACCATCTGGTTCCAGCCGGTCTGGGGTCTACGTGCTTGTGGGCAGCATACCATTAACTTTTCCCACCTGATGGGGGTTTCAGTATCTGCAAAACGACTCAAAGATATTGTGTGTATCCCGTGATGGGGAACCAGGACTCAGCCCTAAGGCTGCACTATATTTTGTTTCTTTGAACTGTTCCTCCCTTGTCTCACATCCCCTCCCTTCCCTGATTAGCAACTGCTTGATGCTGGTTGGAACTCAGGGAAGGTCATGGAGGCTGAATGAAGCCTATTTCCTGTAATCAAGAAATGGTGGACACAGAAAGGCTTTTGTGCCCAGGAGCCCCACAGGGTCCTGCTTGGTATCAACAGATACATGATAACTGGGTTTATTCATTTGTATATAGGGATACCGTGACAAAGAACCACAGCTGAGTGGCTGAAACAACAGAAGTGGATTGTCTCACAATTCTGGAGGCCAGAATTTCAAGATCAAGTCAGTTGGCTCCTTCTGAGGCTGGGAGGGAGAGTCTGGTCCAGGCCTCTCTCTGAGTGTCTGGTGGTTTGCTGGCCATCTTTGGTGTTCCTGGGCTTGTAGAATCATCACCCAGATCTCTACCTTCATCTTCACCAGGCGTTTTCCCTGTTTGTATGTCTGTGTGTCCACATTTCTCCTTGATACCAGTCATATTGTGTTGATGCCCACCCTAGCGACCTCACTTGTTTATCTCTGTAAAGACCCGATCTCCAAATTAGGTGACATTCTGAGGTGTTGGGGGCTTAGGACTGCAACCTAGGAATTTTGTGAGGCAGGGAGTGGGGCACAATTCAACTCATGACACTGGTAGAGCTGGGACTCAAACCCAGGCAATCTGGTATGGGTCTAAGCACTTAATACCATGCTAAGCTGCCTCCCATTTTTTTTTTTTTCTTTTGGTCTGTTTGAATACAAGAGCTCATAAAGGCAAGTTCAATTTAGAGCATCTTATTGATTGCATTCAAAAATTGTCCTTAGCATGGTGGCTCTTGTGGGCAATGTCTTCTTGAGCTCAGGCTGGGATCTGGTTAATTTAAGGGATCAGACTTGTTTATAGCTCTAGTCCCTTTAAATTCTCTTCAAGCTCCAAGCCCACTGTGTTTTGAAATCTAAAAAGCTCTTTCTGCTCATTCTGCTTGACTCTGGAGTACATGTTTTCTTAAATCCACATTTTAAAGGCATTTTAAGAGGGAGAAGCCTAATTACTTCCGTTTTTCCTTCCAAATTCCTGTTCTTGGAGCCATGATTAGATAATAGAGCACCTCTCTACCTTGCAAATCTATGTGACCTCATCATATCCTGAAATAGAGAGAAACCAAAAGGCCCACAACTTCTGATTCTTTGGCCTTTTGACTTGACAAGGAAGCAAAGCTTGAAATCCCCTGCTCCTTAATGGAGGAGAGAAAAGAAAAAAGGGGGAGAAAAAAGAGAACCAGGAAATGTTAAAGAGCAGAGGAAAAAAATTGCAAATAAAATAAAAATAGGTTTGGGGTTTAGGAAATTGTGCTTTGTTTCATCAAATGCGCCTTTTCAAAGGAGAAAAGGGAGAGGTCGTACACGGCTATTCTCTGATGAAACCCTTCTTATCACTTCATTCCCCTCACCACCTAGCTCACTCTGACAGCCATCTGTGAGATTCATTGTCAAGATCAGATTCCCAAGAACATATGGTACATTTGGCTCTCTACCTCAACATTTTTAGGATTTTCTCCTTTCTTTCTTTTTGTTTCTTGAGTGCAGACTTACTAGCATTTTAGTGCAGTTTCTGTGTCAGACCACTTCTTTTTCTTTTCTTTTGAAACAAAGGCTGTCATAAAATCATGCAGGAGGGTGCCAGGTAGATGACAGGAGTTCATTCCTGTTTTGCTTGAATAAATTGTCCACCCCTGTTAGCGTGTTTACCAATTTGCTCTGTTCTGAAGGAGTCATTTCTAAATTGACTCTAAAGAGGACAAGAGGCACAGAGAAGTCATTTCAGAGGGTGGAATGCATTCAGAGAGAAGAGAAGCAAAGGTCAGGGCTTTGTGCTCCTGCTGTGTTTTTAAAAGAGGGACATCAGACTTGTTTAGGAATTTCTGATTCAGGCATTGAAATGACTGGCCTAGAAGTTTGATCAGGCTCCTGCTTCCCTCACTCTTTCAGGAGGCTTTCTTCTTCGGGAGACCCAACAAATGTCAGTTCATACAGAAACTAGCAGACTGGTAGAAAAGGGCCATCATCCTTTGATTTTCCCTGTATCCATGTTCACTGTAATATGACTTTGCAACTCTCGCATCAAGGGGTAGAGTCAGAGTCAGTTTCCCTTACCTTTGAATCTGGGCTGCCCTGTGACTTGCTTTAACAAACAGAACACAGGAGAAGTGAGGTGTGACATTTCTAAGCTTAGCACAAGAGCTCATCCATGGCTGTTCTTTCTTTGATCCTTGTCCAGATTCCCTGTGAATAAGACCAGAGTAGTCTGCTGGAGGATGAACAACCACATGGAACCAAGGTAGGATGTTTCAGCAGAGACCATCCCAAACCAGCCAGTCCCTGGCTGTCTCGGCAGCTAAGCACACATGCATGATGAGCTCAGGCAAAATCAGAGGAACCATCCAACAGAGCCCAGCCTAAATTGTTAACCTAAGGAATCATGAGCTAAATAAATGGCTGTTGTTTTAAGTCGCTAAGTAAATTTAATCCAATTTTATGTTTTTTTGTTCACTTTTGTTGCCCATAACCCTTTGAGAGTCTCAATGAATATTTATGTATACAGAAATCCTAGCATTGTTGGTATCATTTCTTCTACTCATGGCAGAGCGATCATTGCTACGGAGACTATCATAAGTCTGTCCTTGATGTCACATTTGGGCTTCCTTCTTTGTAGTGAGAGATACAAGATGCAATATTTTTGTCCTTTACTTTGGATGGGATGTCCCAGACCCCTAAAATTTTACTGATATAGCAAGTCCTGAATCTTCATAGGGTTTATCTCTCACCCCCTGGAGCACATGTGTCTTACTAAGGCCTCCAGTGTACTAGGTACTTCTTGTCCATCTGGCCAGACTAGAATTATGCTATAGATGTGATGTTCTGTGGGATGTCCAGATGTCCAGATCTCTTCAGACTGCATTACGACAGAGGGCAGAAGAGCTAACGTAGGCCTTGGGCAAAACGGTAAAGGCATATTTTTGTTCTTTCAATTTGAATGCAAACAGCTTCTGATTTTCTTTTCTGATAGAGTTAGAGAGGAACACCTTCACTTCATCAAATCCATGGCTACATAGCATGTACCTGAGACCTATTAATCTCTCCAACAAAGACACCACGTCTGGTGTAACAGCAGCACCTGGGGCTCCTAGTTAGCTGAGTTTGAGTAGTCTGCTGTCATCCTCCAGGATCTATCTGGTTCCTTCAGGGGTGAGACTGATGAATTAAGAGGAGACAGGAAGGGGACCACTACCCCTGTATCCTTTAGATCATTGAGGGTGAAAATAACTTCTACTCTCATCCCCTGATATGCAATATATATTTTTTGATTTAATATTATATTGGGGCAGGGTGGGAGGTGGCAGTTTCAGAAGTTTCCACTTGGCTTTCCCCACTGTGATCATTCTTATCCCATAGGTCAAGAACTCAATGTAAGTTGGTTGCTCTGACTACCAATTTGTCTATCCCAATTGTACTTTTGAAGATGAGGTAAATCATTGCCAGGTGGGTCTGTAGAACTGGTGGATACCCTCTCGGTTGCATGTTGGTCAGGTGCCATTATTCCTGGGCCCCATATGCTCGCATTTTCACAGAAGAGCCATGATAATGCTTCAGTTCTCCAGCTATCAGTGTAAGCTGAGACCTTGTGTGCAATATTCCTAGACATATTTGAGTGTTTCTCTTGCCCAGTGTACAGTTACCTGAGTAAATGGCTGAGGTCCCTTTGGGTCAAGACTGGGGGCATCATTACCATGTTCATTTGCCATATGTTACAGGGTCTGTCCTCGGGGCTCCATCTCCTCTTTAATCAATGAGTTATTGTCTGAAAACTGGCTCAGGTCTGGAAACTATGCAAAGGACCATGACCCTTAATGGGGGCAACTCCTTTTAGTCTCCTTGTCATGCATCCTTGGTTCTTTTACAGGCACAAGGTGAGCAGTGCCCTTGCCAGCTGCTCATCTATTTTATCCTAGGGATGCCTTGCTAGTCATTACAATACCTGCATCCACCTGGCTTTTGATGGTTAAACATGGTTATGCTCTGCTTCCTAGTCTCTCCTGTTTGGGGTCTTATCATCCCCATTGGTCTTGTGAGACTATTTCTCTAGCAGCCTCTCCTATCATCAACCCTGGCCTAAAGAAGAGGAGCTGCTCTGAACTTCCCAAGTGCTGCTAGTGACCCATCTCCAGCTCATCCTGTTGTTTTGTAAGTGGCCTATCATCTAGGCTTTCCCATTGAACATGGGTTTTCTGGTGGGTTTCCTGGTCTTCCGTGATCTGTCCTCTCCAGCCTGCTCACCCAGAGGAGCTGTTTTATCCCAGGAATTCTGGCATTTGAACTCAGTAAGTTGGTCATTACTTTTTCCATGCTTTGAGGTGCCATCCCGGTAGCTAGTTTGCACAGTCTCCTGGGGTCCTTGCTAAAGAAGGTTAAACTCTAAGCAAGGCTGGTCTGCTCTGCCAAGGTCAGGGTCCTGGTTGAGAAGGAGTGAGACCTTCACATCTGGATGCAGGACAGCGACTAGGAAGAGGAAAAGGAAGCATCCAGGGTGCAGTTTAAGGAGGTATGCACTCTTAGGTCCATGAAAGTGCAGGGAGTGAGTGGTTTCTGAAATTTTGCACCTTTTTGATCTCTTGAAAGTCTTGAATCTCCAGATTCCCCTGTACCCCCTGAGTCTACAGAAGTAGCCTACCCCTCCTATGAAGAGCTAGCATTTCCCTTATACTTGGAGGCAGTGCAGAGACCTTGCCCCTGCAAGATAACCTGAGCCTCCTCCCCTCCTGAGCCCTAGGTCTATAAATAGGTTTCATCCTGGCACACCCCAGCTGAGGATGTGCTAAACCAGATAATTGAGGAAAATAGCTGCAAGACTTAGGCAGCATGGACCAGCAAGACCTGTGGAATATACATGGGTCTGGTTCTGAGGGTTCTGGGTTGTGGAGCTTGGAATATAAGGTTGGATAAGGGAGAGTTTAAAGATTTGGGAGTACTCTCCCAAGATCAAACTCCCTGGCAAGGATTCCAGGATGTTGTACAAACTTGCTAAGAAGGACATCTGGGCAGTGCATCACTGTTCTACCGTCTCCTGTGCCATATCTCTCCCGAAAACTGATTGGCAAATGGACTGGGATGAGGATCTATGGAACAAGGAATCTGATTCCTAGAATTTGGGGAATGAAAAGTCTATAATTAAGACTTTAAATCTGATATTGTTACCCCATCCCTGGTGCTTGCTCTACTCATATTAATGACTTGTTTACTGGCCCTACAAACAGATGATATCCTTACAGTGTTATCTGTATATACTTTCTCATTTCTTGACTCTTCCATATTATTCCACTGAGCTCTGACATTGCCCTTATTCAGGTCCTCTTTCTGTTCAAAAACCCAGTGGACACTTTTCAGTCCCTACTGAAATGAAAACCCTATTTTCGTAACAACTGTCATTGGAATTTCTCATAGGAAGGAATTTGTCTTTGCTTGGTATAGTTTGGCAGAATTATGCCCTCTCCCTGCCATAGATATCCACATCCTAATCCCAGAACCTGTGAATATGTCATATTACATGGCAAAAGGGAATGAAGATCACAGTTGGAATTAAGGTTACTAATTAGCTGATCATGAGCTGGGGAGATAATCCTGGATTATCTGGGTGGGTCCAATATGATCACATGGGAAGAAGGAGGTCAGAGTCAAAGTGAGTGATTGGGAGATGCTGTACTGCTGTCTTTGAAAATGGAAGAAGGGGCCACAAGCCAAGGATTGCAGGCAGTCACTGGAGCTGGAGAAGGCAAGGAAACAGATTCTCTCCTAGACCCTCCAGAATGAAGGCAGCCCTGCTGACAACACGACTTTAGCCTGGTGAGACCCATTTCGGACTTCTGGCTTCCAGAATTATAAGATAGTAAATTTGTGTTGTTTTAAGTCACTGAGTTTGCGGTAACCTGTTATAGCAGCCATAGGAAACTATGACTTTGAGACACAGTTTGGGGCAGAGAATGAGGAAGAATGGTGAAAGTGTGCAGGCCAGAAGAAGAAGCCTTCATTTGGGGAGAAGGAGAGAGGAGCAAAGGTGAGGATGGCACTAGCCAGATGAAAGACTGGACCCACTGACTAGTTCAGTCTTGGTCTTCATTGCCATCCTGATGATATCCATCTCTGGTGACCACTCTCTCTTTCTACTCACTCCTTTTCTCCTTGGCTTCATGCCATGCCACATCTGAAGGAGGAGACATCATATCAGAACTTGGCCAAATTCATCATTTCCTGGTAAATCCAGGGGTCTTCTTGGACCTTCCCTAGTCTAACTAGAATGACCCAGTTCTGTGTGCCCAAAGACCCCTCTGCCACTGCATTTGTATTGGATTTCCTCCTGTCTCTGACTTCCACACCCTGCTATGGGCTCCTTGAGATGGGTCTTCATCATTTAGGCTTCTAGCTTTTACCACAGTGCCTGCAAAAGGCAGATGCTGAGGAATTCTTTGTCAAAAGAATAAACTGATGAAGGGATGGATGGGTGGAATCTGAATTCAACCATAAAAAGGGCTGATAAAGGATTTGGGGCCAGGACTTAAGGTTGATAGGTGGGCAGTTGGCGTTCACAGGTGCCATGATCAGGGTCCATTATGAGGGAGCCTTTTCTGAAACCAGCATCTGTCCCCATAGGCTTGTCCCTATGGTTCAAGGTGTCAACTTGAAGCACAGCTTCCAACCGAGTGAGGGGACTTCTGCTGGCAACTCTAAACCTTCTGTGGTGCAGAGATGGGGCTGGGGTGGGAAAATGTGCTGTATATAGGAGAGGAACAAGAAATCCAGTGTGGCTGCTGGTCACCTTTTACCAAAAACCAATTTCTCTTTGGAATCTGAGGCAACTTTTTTGAGCTATGTTAGAGGTTGAATTGAATACCCTAAAATTCATATGTTAAGTCCTAACCTTTAGGACCTCAGAATGTGACATTGTTTGGAGATTGAGTCTTTACAGAGGTCATCAATGTTGAAATGACATCATTTGGGTGGGCCCTAATCCAGTATGACTGGTGTCCTGATTAAAAGGGGAAATTTTGACATAGCAACAGACAATGACAGAGGGAAGATACATAGCTATGAAGACATAGGAGACGATGACCATCTACAAGCCACGAGGAGAAGCCTGAAGCAGATCCTTCAGTCCAGGCCCTCAGAAGGACCCCACCTTCTGACCCCTTGAATTTAGACTTCCCGCCTACAGAAATGTGAGATGATACATTTTTGTGGTTTTAACCATTCAGGCTGTGTGGTACCTTGTTATGGCAGCTGTAGCAAACTAATATAAGCCAGATAGCCAAACATATGTATTCACTTCCAGAAACTTGTGCTCATTCATAGAAATGCTGAGGGTCTCAATCACAAATCCTAAATTAGAAAGTGGGTCCTCTTGTCCCCCTTCTGTTTATGATTGAGGTTAAGAATCAAAGATCCCACCATTGTTGGTTGTGCTTATAGCACCAGGGCCAAGAGGAAACCATGAAAATACAGCAGCCCCACCAGGGTGGGAGGTGGAAGGTCAGGGAAGAGTGGCCTATTACAGTGTCGACTTTCTGAGAAGAGGAACTAAATGTTCATAATCTTATTTTCTCCAAAGACAGGTAATGATTATAGGGCCCCAACTTCTGGAAAATAAGATGCTCCTGTGAATGACTACAAAGGTAAACAAAGTTAAAGAACAAGTTATAAATGGGGCCGATGCTTGGACCATGACTCTGATACAGGTTGTGTCTCTAACTAGATTCCCCCAGCTCTGCCCTCCCCCATTTGTATGACTTCCTCATATTCCCAGCATCCCTCAGCCTCAACAGCTCTGAAAGGCAGAACCTAGGAAAGGAAATGAAGAGGTTTTCTTCTCTTTGTTTCTGAAACATTTTGGAAAGACATCTTAATGAACGGAAGTTTACAAAATGCATTCTTACAAGTGATGATGTTCCCCTCCCTTCTGTGAAATGATTTCATTTACTTAATAGAGCCTTTTTTAATGCCTGATGCTGACCTGACCTAAGGACCTTGACCTGATGGTGGCTTACAGTGCTGCCATCTCACTGTGACCCTTATTTAGGGAGAGTCATTCTGTTCAAAGTGTCGAAAGGGAAGTTCATTTCCATTCATGAAAACTCCCAATTCATCTCCTTTGGTAAATGCACTAGGGACGAATAACACTGTCTTAATGAAAGCTACAGATGGGTAATTGTGCTGGGAAAAACCAAAGTGTAAATGCGAGATGTTAGGAGGCTAGATATGTTTTCACAGAAGGTGTCTTATGTCTCCTGGGCACAATTGTGGGGACCATGGGATGGGGCAGAAGGAAAGATGAGAGTGAGCCAAAGTGTATGCAATTGGGAAAGAGAGGCAGCTCTGGTCGATTTGTAGGGGACGAAGATCATAGGCCGGGTGCCCCTGGGTTCTAGACAGGATAAATCACACTGCAGAGCAATGTCGTTAAGAGAAGTCAAGTTACAACAAATAGTAATGGTGGCCTGAAGGGAAGGGAGCAAGCAGCCAGTGCCAGGAGCCATAGCTCAGGTTTCCAAAGCACTGGTTTAAACTCATCTGTGCAGGTGATGATGTGAAGAGATCTGATAGAAGGGGAGTTTCCACTCCTAGCCCCTAAGAACAGGGAAGCCAGTTTATCTTTACATGTTTAGAATGATAAAGTACATATTTCTGAGTGATGTGACATTTGGGAAGGGACAAGAAGTGAGGGTGGACACAGATTTTCTGCCTCACCCACCAGATGAGTGGCTCCATACAGGAGTCAGTCTGTGCTTACAGGTTATACGACAAGCTATTGTCAGTGAGATCAACTGGAATTCTCCCTGACAGACAGGAAGGGCTAACAACTCGTGGAAAGTGCTCAACTGGAACTCTAGTGGTCAACCTGTTTCTCTGGATTGTTTATCCATTCACCATAGTGTCTTGGAAAAGTCACTGAACCCCTCTGTGTTTCACTTTACTTATTCACAGTAAATGCAAAAATAATATTTACTCCACTTATCTCCCAGCATAAATATGAATATAAAACCTTGAAATAGTCTAAGGTGATTTTAAAACATTGTTTTAGAGTTATAGAGGGAAGGAAGAAAGGAAGGAGGAAAAGAGGAAGCTAGGGAAGGAAAAGGAAAGAAGGAAGGGGGAAGGGTGTTTTAGCCCATTCAGGCTGCTATAACAAAAATGCTTTAAACTGAGGGGCTTATAAACAACAAAGATTTATTTGTCATAGTTCTGGAGGCTGGGAAGTCTAAAATCAAGGTGCCAACAGACTCAGTGTCTGGTGAGGCCCATTTCCTAGACTGCTGTCTTTTCTCTGCAGCCACACATGGTGGAAAGGGCAGGGATCTCTCTGGGGTTCTTTTATAAGGGCACGAATCCCATTCATGAGGCCTCCACCCTCATGACCCAATAACCTCCCAAAGTCTCCACCTCCTAATACCATCATTTTGGGGGTTAGGATTTCAACATATGAATTTGGGGGAACATAAACATTCAGATAATAGCAAAGGGGAAGAAAAGAAGGAAGGAAAGGGAGGAAAGGAGGGAAAAATGTAGGAAGGAAGGGAAGGAGGAAAGGAAGAAAGAAGAGAAGGAAGCTGGGGAGGGAGAGAGGGAGGAAGGAAGGAAAATAGTCACTTGAATCTCATCTTTGCTCTGTGTTGAGATTTCTGAATTAATTCAGTGAAAGTTGGGTGCTCTGGGGGAGTACAAATAGAAGCTCTCAAAAATCTGTTTCTTGAATACTTAAGTTACAAAAATGTTGAGGAGCACAGTCACCAAGTTTATATCTTGTGTGAAAAACCTGAAATCCCAACCTCTGGAAGCTTAATCACTTTATGTGTCTTAACCTCCTTTGTTGTTGTAGTTGTTGTTGCTGTTGGCTGCAGCCATCCTTAAACAATCAGGATTCTCTTTAAAGCTTCAGGATTGTGAACATAAATCATACCAATGCTTTCTTAGGTCAGTCTCCCAAGGCAATATATAAAAGCAAAAATAAACAAATGGGACTTAATCAAATGTACAAGCCTTTGTACAGCAAAGGAAGCCATAAACAAAACAAAAAGACAGTGTGCAGACTGGGAGAAAATATTTGCAAATGATGTGACTGACAAGGGCTTAATTTCCCAAATATACAAACAGCTCACACAACTCAATAACAAACAAACAAACACACACAAAAAACAAACACCAAACAACCCAATCTAAAAATGGGCAGAAGACTTAAATGGACATTTCTCCAGAGAAGACATACAGGTGGCCAAACAGGCACATGAAAAGATGCTCAACATTGCTAATTATTAGAGAAATGAAAATCAAAACTACAATGAGGTATCACCTCACACCGATCAGAATGGCCATTATTAAAAAGTCTACAAATAGCAGGAGAGGGTGTGAAGAAAAGGGAACCCTCCTACACAGCTGGTGGGAATGTAAATTGGGGCAGCCACTATGGAAAACAGTATGGAGATTCCTAAAAAACTAAAAACAGTTGCCGTATGATCCTACAATCCCACTCCTGGGCATATATCTGGAGAAAACTGTAATTCAAAAAGATACATGCACCCCAATGTTCATAGCAGCACTATTTGCGATAGCCAAGACATGGAAACAACCTAAATGCCCACTGACAGATGAATGGATAAAGAAGATGTAGTACATATATATAATGACATATTACCCAGCCATAAAAAAGAATGAAATAATGCCATTTGCAGCAACACGGATGGACCTAGAGATTATCATACTAAGTGAAGAAAATCAGAAAGAGAAAGACAAATACCATGTGATATCACTTATATGTGGAATCTAAAATATGACATAAATGAACTTATTTATGAAACAGACTTATAGACATAGAGAACAGACATGTGGTTGCCAAGGGGGAGGGATGTATTGGGAGTTTGGGATTAGCAGGTACAAACTATTATATATGGAATGGATAAACAACAAGGTCCCACTGTGTAGCACTGGGGACTATATGCACTATCCTGTGATAAATGATAATGGAAAAGAATATGAAAACGAATGTTTATATATACATATATATGTGTGTGTGTGTGTGTGTGTGTGTGTGTGAATCACTTTGCAGTACAGCAGAAATTAATAGAACATTGTAAATCAACAATACTTGGATAAAATAAATTTTAAAAAACTGCAGAACTGTGCAATATACTTTAACCATGGAGTCCTAACCACAAAACCCATCACAAAGCGTGGCAGAGCAGATGAGCAGGAAGAGGATATCTTTGAAAGACTAAGATGAACATTAAATTAATCAACCAATACTCTGGGGGGAAATGTCCACTAATTTCAAATATTTCATCTCTGGAAAATCAATTATTATTATGTTTATTGATGTTGTATTTGTCACTATTTTCAGCCACTTCCCCCAATGACATGGGCTAAAATAACATCGTTATAAAAGAGATTAGACATGTTCGATTCTGTTTCTAGACTTTCCACCTTTCAGCTACCTGGGGTTTGGGAGAGAAATCAACTGCCATAGGGCAAAGGCTGAGCTTGCTTTTCTTTGTTCCTTTCTGTGGTGATCCTTTTTGCCTCTATGAGATTTTAAATATTTAGTTAAACACCAGCTAATGCTTTTTACTCACTGGGCAGGATTTTGGAGACATGTGTGTATAAAGTGACCACTCCCTTGTCAGTCCAGTAGGTTTGGGGTTAGGAATTTGTTTCGTTCCCTTCCAAAGATTCTGAGGGCCTCTCCGTCAATCTGGGGTTGAGTTCCACAATGACAGTCTCACAGAAGGAGGCTTCCTGCTG
>NW_006771034.1:267260-268738 GCF_000442215.2 Lipotes vexillifer
CCCCAAATGGCCCTTACTCACCTGTGAGTTAACGCCAGCCTGTGCCCATCATTCCAAACATAAGGATTCATTCCCTAGCGAATGGCTCTTGTCCTTCCTGGAGCACTTGGTGATTTGGAGATCTCATAGCAGTGAGCAAGACAGGTTTGTCAGCAAATTAACAAAATGCCGATCATTCTCCCATTTGGTTGCATATATATTTGCATATACAAATATGCAAAAATACAGTTGTATATATGGCTTATATAGAGCAATAGAAGAATGATTCTAGAATCACAGTCCATGTTCCGTCATGTTCCATTAACTGGGAGAAATGGGTAGTGAAATTATATGTATGTACATCTCCTAATATATGCCAGGCATCATGCAAAGAATTCTGGGAAAATACAAAGATGAATTGGATCAAACTCTGTCTTCAATGATCAATGAGAACACAGTCTAGTGAGGACATTATATGGTTAAATTTTAGGTTTATATGTATAGATATGTTAATGTACCCCAAATCAAAATATAATGAGGACAATTTCTAAGTGAAGCCCTCAGATAACAAATGTATTTATAAACCCTATATTAGCTTTGGGTATTTAAAAATAATATCAGGTTGCTATAACACATTTCAATAACATGGAAGCTTATAAAGTAAGAATAAAAGCTCCTTTTCTCCTGCAACCTCACTCCCCAGTGGTGTCTATAGGTTTCCTGTTTGGTATGTGTTCTCCCAAATTTTGTTTGCCTGTAAAACATAAAAATAAGGCATATATATGGCGGATATCTTTGTTTGCCACCATCTCATTCTTTCAAAGGAGTTTCAAAGGACTTTCAGGACTGCTTAATGTTCCACATCTCGAATGTCCTAGAATTTATTTAATATTCTCTTGTTGGTGGACACTTAGGTTATTGCCAGTTGTTTTTTTTTTTTTTTTGTATTACTCTAAATGGATTATGAATAAGCAAGAACTTGTTATAGCAGGAATACTAGCATTGTAAATGATATCTAAGCAATGTTTTGTAGTTGACCATTGAAGCTTTCAGTAGAGAAGCGATAAGGTCCAGGGTGTATATTAGAAGGAATCAAGGTTGGGGGCTGAATTGGATTGGAGAGTGACTCCAAGCAAGGAAGACCAGTAGGCTATTTATGCAGTCATTTAGAGGAGAGATACTGGAGATTTGAGTTCAGACTATGGTAGTCATAAAGGAGAGGAATGATTCTGGAATCAGAGTCCAGATTCCATTAAGTGGGAGAGATTGGTGGTGAAGAATATATTAGTTCCTAATTACAGTTAGGTCGAAACTACTGTCAACTCTTGACTTTCTAGTGGTGGAACAACTATGGCTAAGACTCAAAAGACAGCTAGGACATGCTTGTGGTTGGGAGATGTTTACCGACTATCTGCCCTGGAGATTGGTCAGGTCCTGGGGTGAAGGCAGGAGGTTGAGCCAGGTAGGCCAAATGGAGTTTTGGTCTCTCTTTCCTGCTG
>NW_006771034.1:268748-317689 GCF_000442215.2 Lipotes vexillifer
CTGACATCAAAGGCAGCTCTTCTGCATTTTGGGTCCATTCTTCCCAGCTTAGCAGTCAGCCAACAATGAGTTCTCTCACTCAGCTGGAGAGGTAAAGGGTCCCAGGTCACTGCTCAGTCTTCACTGTAGTTAATTCAACCTCAAATGATCAAGATTTGACCTTTTTCAGGACGTAAAACTGACAGGAGCTGGTGACTGATTAGATATAGGAAAAAAAGGAGAGTGAAAAATGGTTGTAAGATTTCAAACCCAAATAAATGGGTATATTATGGTGACATTAACTGAGAGAACTTGGAAAAGGGATCAGATTTTTTTTTTTGGTGGAATCAGTGGGGAAGAAATGGATTTAAATTTTAAAATGCAAGATGGAAAACGTACAATTGGAAAGTGAAATTTTTGCATTGGAACTTTGTAGAGAGTTCTGTCAGAGCCATCATCACATGGGTGATGAACTTTCCCCCGGAAAAGCTTTGAAGAAAAAGTTGGTGAAAGTTCCTTGGTGAACAGCAGCATTTGGTTATGGGTAGAAAAAAGAGTGGTCAGGGAGAGTTATCCCCAAAGCCAGAAGAGGCTGCCATTTCAGAAGGAATGTGTGCTTCGCAGCGTTAAATGCTGTGCTGGGATTGACAGGACCATGCTGAGAAGGAGCCATCGGATCTGTTGGCGGAAGATGGGTGCCCTTTGGAGCACAGCTCCAGGGACAGGCCAGAGGAGCAGCTTGCTGTGTGCCTCCCCGATTTTTTCATTCTGGCTATAGAAATAAATCTTGTGATACATGATGATGCTGAGAAAATGCTCATCCTTTTCCACTGAAAGCATTTTCCCTGTGATTGTGCTTGAGTTGGCTTTTGGTTTTATTATTCTGAGGTTGCTTATAGTAATGAAATGCCCAACAACTGGTAGATCACTTAATAAGATAGGGTCAGTATTCTAATATTAAATGGCCAGTGTTACAATATTTTCCTTGTAGCAAAGCAATAATATGTGGATACATGGAAATAGCCAGTTGTTTGTTCAAAGGTACCCTGCAGTACCAGACATATCCCATAACTGGGAACCTGGCAGGGTGGAAAAAGCCATATCCTTCTTTTCTACAAACTGCAGTGTTAGAGAAAGAAAAGACTGGATCTTCTGAGTTTCCCCAACCAGAGATGGACAGTTAAGTCGTCAAAGTGTGGGACTTTTCCAGATGGGTCTGATGAAATGATTAGAAGCTATTGGGGAAGGTACACCTGGCTTGCACTTTAAGAAATAAGCAAGTTTTCTTATATTGGCCTCATGAAATGCTGTGTGTACACAAGAGGGAAGGTTAACCCACAGAGGTGCTCTCACCTTTAAGACTGTCATATATTTGAGTTGATAACAACACTTTGAGCCATAGATGAATGAAGTATGATAATACAACCCTCTAATGAACTGGCAATATTATACATATCTGTTAACCCTAAAAAATTTAAGGATTCATCTGTTCTGAGTAGAACACGCAGGAGCTTTGTTGGATTAGATTTTGAAACCATCTCTGCTGTTTATCAATTAATGGCATTTAAAGGACATATTTTAAAAGGACAATCAAATTTATAAATAAAAATTTTCACTTGATAGTAAATTTCAGTGAAATTCACTTTCTGGGTTCAAAATGTGTTTTTTAGATATTCTGATACTGTGGGATTCTCTAGGAAATTAATTAGATATTTGTATAATAGGCTGTTAAAATTGAGAAGAGTGTTAGAAACTATCTAGTAACCCATTCTCTTAGAGGAAATTGAAGCTTTTAGAAGGGGGAGGACTGGCTCAAAATCACATAGCCAGTGGCCAGGCCAAAATTCAGCTTTCTTGACTCTCAGTCCAGGGCTCTTTTCAAAGCACCATGATGTATCATATAGAAACAACTATATATATATATATATATATATATATATATATATATATATATATATTTTTTTTTTTTTTTTTAAGAGCATTTTTTCAGGGCATTCACACATAGAACATTCACAACCATATACGGCGGCTCTAAATAATTTGGACTTGCTAGACAGTATGAAGTGTTTTTTTAAAAATCATTTTTGGGGAAGAAAGAGTATCATATATTCACAGACAGATAAATTACTGTGGTGTACCTTCCGGATATGCCTTTCTCTATTCAGAAAGTACATACTCACAGGCCCTCTGTAAACCCGCAACTCCGCAGGCCCTGTGGCTTCCTCACCTCACAGTGAGGTCATTTCCCTTCCTTCATGCCCAGGGCAATCATGTGCCCACCCTCCCTGAAGGCAGATGTTCCACCCCTGTGGGTGGTGTTATGAAGAGTGTCTAGGGTGATACATCACCCTAGATGATGAGTTCCTGTTGGAAACTCATTCCAAAATGAATAAGTGTGATGAGTTGATGGGGAGCAAGGAGAGCTGGGATAGGTCTGTGACTCAAGACATCAGAGTCTGCTTGGGAAGGATTCATAACAAGTGTGACTTTTTTCAGTTTAACTTGAAGTTCACGTTTAACTTGAATAGTAACTGTAAAAAGTTACTGAAGTAATAAAAGAGAACAAAAGGACTTACGTGACAAGCAATAGATCCTGGTGTGTCCCCCCCACCCCCTCTCCCCGTCCTGCCCCTCCCCCTCTCTGAGGGCTTTACCTTTAACTGCTTCTGTTTTTGGTTACTTTTGATGGTCAAGCCCATCTCTCTAAATAATACACCATGCCACTTGCTGTTATTCCCCCTTGCCCACCTTTCCTCCCTGTCCAATTAAAGTTATATTACTACTTTTTCCTCTCTTGCTCCTACAGAAACTTCCTCTTTAGATGAATGAAAATAAAACTGAATTCCAACCTTATCTCATTTATAAAGGTGACTCCAGATAAATTAGAAACCTAAACGTCAACCTATTCTATAAAAATAATAGAAGAAAATACAGGAGACTATCTGACTTAGGGGTAGGAGAAGACTTCTTAAACCAGACCTCAACATCACAACCAAATGTAAAAACTTGGTAGATTTTATTACATCAAACTTAAGAATCCAGTTCATTGTAGAATCTCACAGAGACATCGTTACTAGTCCGATGGCAAGTTAGAAGAAGATATTTGCGACATCTAGAACTGGAAGACTTATGCAGGATAATCAAGGAATTCCTACATGTTAGCGTGAAAAGGTCAAAGGAACCAAGAATAAGGGGTATAATAAATCAGTTCAGAGGAGGGGAGAACTGAACAGCTAGCAAGTATATGAATAAACATTTCAATTCATTAGGAAGCAGAGAAACGAAAGTTCAAAGAACAATGAGAGACACAGCCGACTGGCAAGATTGGGCAGTTGAGTGGTGCAGTTGCTTGTTGGTGCTCCAGGAGCAGGCAGTGAGACAGAGTTTTTCAGGGATCAGCACCTGAGACAGGAGTGGGGAGGATGCAGTATTGGGCAGAAGAAGTTGAGATGTGATGCAGGCAGGGCAAAGCCTTGGCCAATCAGCCAGGGCCTCTGGAGTGGA
The DNA here is from genome assembly GCF_000442215.2 of Lipotes vexillifer. Taxonomy (NCBI): domain Eukaryota; kingdom Metazoa; phylum Chordata; class Mammalia; order Artiodactyla; family Lipotidae; genus Lipotes; species Lipotes vexillifer. The sequence goes on from NW_006771034.1 coordinate 272,232, forward strand.
AATTACCCTTCAGTGTTGCTGACATTTGGCTGAAATAGCTGGTCTGGGAAGGTAAGAACTGCATCCAAGTCTTTATCTATATGTGACCTTGGTCATATAATCAACCCCAAGAGGCTAGAGACCACGTGCTCCACAACGGAGATGGACCCTGTGGGAGCTGACAGATGGAGGCTGACTGTGGACCACACTCCCTCCATCCTTGAAGAGGGATCTGAGCTGCACAGCTCTGCATCTGTCATAGGCATGGTGTGTGTGTGTGTGTGTGTGAGTGTGTGTGTATGTTTGTACTGTAACTCTTCAACTATTTTTCATACTGAAGACTTATGAAGCCACTTTTAAAAGCAGTAGTCAGTCATTACGTTAAGTAGGTGTGTTTCTTCTATTCCAGAAATTCCACTCCTGGTGATACATATCAGAGAAATTCTCCTAAGGGTCTATGAGTGGACATGCAAAAGAATATCCATTGCAGCAGTGTCTGTGCTGGAGTTGAACACATCTGAAGTGTTTGTCACTTGGGAAATGTGTAAATAAATCAAGGAATATTATCCAGATGCCAAACTAGGCATAAACACATCAGAATGAATAGACTTTAAAAACTTAGTGCCGAGTAAAGAAAGTAAAAATGCAATGTCAACTTTAGCACATTACCATTTATATGAATTGAAACTTTGTAATTCTCAAGGGTACATACAGACTCAAGAATACTAGTCAAATACCATGGGGTGACTGCCCATGGTGGGAGAGGAAGATGGTTATGAGAATGGGAATGAAAGGCAATCAATCAATCAATCATAATTCATCACAAACTGACGATCAGAGTGTGCCACTAAATGATGGCATGCCATTAACTAGGAGTATGATTAAGTTAATTCTGTGCATCTGAAGCTCAAAGGGGTAAACTAAAGAAAAAAATAGTGAATTTTTCCTGGCCTTGGGTGTGTGCCTGCATCTGCCACTAATGCTGGGGCAGTTTGGTCACTAGCGTCATCACCTGGCTGCTCTTCGTCACAACTCTAGGCCACTTCAGCTCGTTGGCCTGTTCACCATGGAGTCTCATGGGAACTCCTGGATCTTTCTGTGCCTTGCTGCTTAGGCCGTGGAGATCTGGGGCGAGATCTACTTCAGAGGCTCCAGACCCCACTCTGCCATTTTTGCTCTAGTGAGACTACCTCATGTTGCCTTTGGGCATTCCACAAAGTGGTCTTCTCCCAGAATTCCAAATAGGAATTGAAGCATGAAACCCTCTTTTTTTGGGTTCCCCTAAAACGAACTGGCATTTGTATTATCTTATCTCTCCTACCTCGAGGCCATTTGGGTAGGGGCTGGGCTTATTTGGAATCTGGGCAGCACCTTAACTCTGGCCTCATTCCCTGGGAATCCCTCCAAGCTTCTCTTGGCAAATCTGGAACAAACACGTTTATCTTTCAGGTGTAATAGGAGCTACCATCCTTCTCGTTTTTTTTGCGCTCTTTGTCTTTTACTCTTCCTGGTGCCCCCCAGCTAGAGGACCTTCTAGAATGAACCTGTTCAGAAATGTTCCTGAAGAGTTCTATTTGCATTTAAAGGTAATGCATGAGTACTGAGACAAGTTTGAAAGTACTATAGTAAAGAACAAGAAGAAAATAAACAGATACATAATATCTCAACATTTGAAAGACCATTGTCAAAATTTGGGGGCAGTTATCTTTTAGTCTTCATTCTGAGAACCTTATTTATATACTTTATGGGAACCTTATTTGTATACTTGAAAGTGTAGTATATATGACATAGCATATATGTAATGTGCCATAAGCATTTTTTCCACAGCTAAAAGGTACTTTATTAAATCATTCCCCTCCTGTTAGAAAATCAGTTGGCTCCATTGTTTTTGGCCATTAAGAGCTACAGAGTAATGGACATTCTTGATCACAATGCCTTTCTGCGTTCCAGATTATTTCCTTAGACTGAGAAGTAAAATTATTGGGTCAAAGGGTATAAACATTTTTAAGGCTTTTTATGTATTTTACTAAATTACTTTCCTGAAAGGTTAAGTCAGTTTATCTGAATATGTATAAGGTTTCCATACAGATAGGACCATTTTACCCATCCTCGCTAGCATTTGCCAAACAGCTTAGTTGTTACATGAAAGGATTATGAAAATGGTGAACTTGAAAGACTCCAGAATTAAGAAGTAAAAGTGTCCAAGTCATAACAGATTTATCTCTCCCTAAGTTTATTATTTTGGGGACTGTGACACTGTCAGAAGATTGACAGTCCTCTCGATTCCATTTGTTCTGTAGCTGTGCCTTGGTGACCAGCCAGCTTGGCAGTAAGTTGGCAATGTTTAATAAGATTGTCTTCCATGATTGAAACAAATGACTCTCTTTTTGTCATCAGAAATGGAACCTTTATGCATTTGTTTTAGTAATACAAGATCTGACATCATTAATAATCTGGGCTCGTGACTTACGCTTGTTGAATACAATAGATGAATGAAAAATTTAATTTTTTAGTAGATCATAAAAGATGTGCCAATAGATCAAAAATAATTTAGGCAGAGTACCTCTGATGCACGAGACAGTCCATTGTCTCTACTTTTTCATTAGGCTGGCATGTACGTGCTGATATCATTCTTTGTGAATCCTCTCAATGCCATAGTGTCGTATTCAAAGACTTGTCTTAGTTGGTCTTATCTCTCCAGCTTTCTCTTCCATTACCCTCCACCATGGCCTTGTTTGGCCAACCAAATCAATCTGTGTAATGTCTCCCGAGGATGAATTGCGAATCCCACCTTCATGTTTTTCTCTCTGCTGTACCTCCCGTGAGGGATACCCTTTCCTCACGGGCAATCTGTGTAATTCCTCTCTCTTTCCAAGACCTCATTTAAAACTCACTCTCTGGTTTCATTTCTCAGGTCACTCCCTCAAACCTAGCACTGACGTCTTGAGTTTACAACACTTGGATTTTCCTCTGATTCAGTTCTGTGTGGCTTCTCCGGGACCTTATCTATACTTGGCATTGAACAGATAATCAACTTCAGGGGGTTAGAGACCATGAGTTGAATCCTTTGCCTTTTGATCCCCACCAATCAGTAATGTCTGAACTCAACAGCATCATTTAAGATGTGTCTTCAACCCTGACTTCTCCAGTGTGTGCTTGAGAGGGCATGCTGGATTTGTGCCTGTCCGAGACAAAGTAACACCTAGCCCAGAAGCATTTACCCAGGGACTGTTTAAAAAAATGCCCAATTCTGCTTTTGTTCACAAGGGAGTGGGAACTTCAGCGGCTTCCTTGTGTGCTCTTTGCCGTGGCTCCTTTGTCTAGGGACCTAGAGAGACTCCCCAGTGTTGCAACCAGTTCCCCTGGAGCCATGCAGCCCAGAAATGATGCTGGGGATGGCGCTGGGGCCAGGGAAGAGCCAGGAGGACAGGAGATGGCTGGCAAGCCATTGACTTTTGCTCTAAAGGAAGACTCTAGAAAATGTATTGAAGAGCTACCTTTTGCTCCTGAAGAACATGTATTTCACAGTGTCAGGGTGAAAACATAATTCAGTAATTCTGAGTAATTATGGCAGAAAGGTGATCAAATGATGACACTGTGCCTCCTTTCATTACCCATGGGTGAAACTTATTGGCCCCTCAGAATTTTATTTTTTTCTGAAATGTGCCATGGAGTTCCACCGTCTCTACAGGTTCAAGAACATTAAAAAAAAAAAAAGTCCTATGAATTTTTCTATTTTATCTCTTGTAGGATTGTTGTTGGGTACAACACAACATAACTGTAAAGGGAACAAATTCCTCTCAGGTTGCAGTATCAGAAATGCAGTCTCTCCTCCCCCCTTTTAATAAAATTTTAGGACACTGTGATCCTTGTAACTAATTCCCTATTTCCTTTGGCCACTAGGAAGCTTAGACCAAATTTTCAGACCCCTGCTAACAACTGCAGAGGACTGCTGGCTTGCATGTCTCTGCTTTTTCTTGCTTTCAGATGTACCATTTTTGCTGCCAGTGATATGCTCAGTTCTTTATATTTTACCCTTTTGATTAAATTTATTTATTTTTAAATTAAACTTGTTATTCTGAGATAAGTGTAGATGCACATGCAGTTGTAAGAAAGAATACAGAGAGATCCAGGCTACTCCTTACCCAGTTTCCCCCTATGATAACATCTTCTTCAACTACTGTAAAATATTACAGGCAGGAAATTGACATTGGTGCAATCCACTAGCCCTATTCAGATTGGCCCTTTTTTTCTTTTTTTTAAAATAAGCTTCTCCAAATCATTTGTAGAAAGGGAGAGAATATAAATTAACAAATATCAACATTTATTCAATAATTAAATATAGAGAGGGTTCTTATGATATACCTAATAACTTTTTTTTAAAGATAAAAGCTTTTTTAGTTTTGGAATAAAAATATATATTGACCCCCAGCCACCAAGATCTAAAGATGGACCCTCTAATAATACCTTTGTGTAAACAGAACGGTGGTCATGACCTTAATTAGACCTTCTGTCCATCAATTGACAACCCACACTTGGGTGGGAGAAGCTTGGACTAGACCTTTCTACTTCTATTCTACCTCCCTGAGGCCAGCATACGCTCTTTGTAGTATTAGTAGGAGTTTACTTTGTTTGTAATTAAGAGTCCAGATGCAACATAGCAATCTAATACAAATGAAACTATAAATTTGCTTTGAAGAACTTAGGCATTTGTTTGGAAGTGAAATTGTGTGTGGTTAAAATTTGTTGGCATGAACACTCTGCAAATCAAGAAATGAAAAAAAAGTTTATTTTGTGATCTTATGATCTTGTGCATTTTTCAAGACTCCATTGGTTACCTGTCTATGAGCCATTCCTTTCTTCTTCCTAAATGTATTCTAGAAATACTCTCAGGGAAGGTGAGTTTCAGGAATAGACCATGATTGGTTCAAGGCAAACTTAATAATTCCATTTCCTTTTGCTAGTGAGAAGTTTAGGGGTGGGTCTGTTCATCAGTTCTGCCCAAGAAAGCACAAGGGCAAGTGATTCTAGGGACAATTTTGCTCCCCAATTAAAAAAAAAAGATGCAGCAAATATCTAGAAATCAAACAATGTGATGCATCATATTAATAAACTGAAGAATAAAAATCATATGGTCATCTCAATAGATGCGGAAGAAAGTTTTTGACAAAATTCAACGTCCATTTATAATAAAAAATCTCTAGAAAGTGGGCATAGAGGGAACACCAGTGTTGTCTGCCGGCTGGTGGGTGAGGCTTGTCCTGAGGCTAGACAAGGCTCACTGGTGGGAGGGGCCAGAGATTGGGGTCTGGTGCCCGCCCACTGGTGGGTGGAGCTGGGTCCTGGGGTCTCTGGATGCAGGGCACTGGAGGTCCTGGGTCTAGTGCTTATGCACTGGTGTGTGGGACCAGGTTCTGGGCCCTCTAACGGGCAGGGCTGTGTCCAGGGACGTCTGTGAGTTCTGTCTTCTGGTGGGTGGGGCCGTGTCCCTGCCCAGTTAGTTACTTGGCCTGAGGTGTCACAGGTCTCACAGGCTGTTGGGCAGGGGCGGGGCTGGGTTCTGAGGCTAACAAGCTAGAGGGAGGATTCCAAAATGATGCTTGCCAGCAGCAGTATCCGTGTGGCAGAAAGAGCTCCCCAAAACTGCTGCTGCCTGTGTCTGTGTCCGCAGGGTAAGCTCCAGTTGCCTCTTGCCTCTCTGGGAGATTCTCTGAGATCAGCAGATGGGTCTGACCCAGGCTCCTTTCAAATTACTGCTTCTGCCCTGGATCCTGGAGTGTGAGGTTTTGTGTGTGCCCTTTAAGAGAGGAGTCTCTATTTCCCCCAGCCCTCTGGGACTCCTGAAAGCAAGCGTCGCTGGCTTTCAAAGCCAAATGTTCTGGGGAGCCCGATATGGGGCTCAGACCCTTCACTTCTTTTGGGGGAACCTCTGCAATGTAATTATTCTCCTGTTTGTGGGTTGCCCACCTGGGAGTATGGGATTTGACTATACTGTGACTCTGCCCTTCCTCCCTGTCTTCTTGTGGTTCTTTCTTTATATCTTTAGTTGTAGAAGATCTTTTCTAGTGGGCTCGAGTCGTTTTCACCAACGGTGGTTTTATAAATAGTGATTTTGGTGTACCTGTGAGGGGAGGTGAGCTTGTGGTCTTTCTACTCCACCATCTTGGCTGATCTCTGTTGGCACATTTAGTTTGAAAAGTTGGGATTCTCATACAGAAGTGTCCTGCAGATATGGTGGCCATATTTATTTCAAGTATTTCAAAAGATTCTCAATATTAAGTGTGCCAGCTCTTGTCTTTATAAGCTATAGAAATATCACAACATCCCCAGGGTTTTGATTCCAATTTTTCTTTCCCTCTTTGATTGTTACTTGCAGGAGACAGTGGTGCAAATTCCTTCATAAGTCATGAGACCTGGGTTAGGAGACCGTGGTGGCTGTGCTGAATGGGCTGTTTTATCCCAAATTTGCCCGATCACAGACTTACCTTAGGGGGCCTGTTAAACTTGCATATCCCCACACCCATTGCAGATTTGGGTTTAGAGATTTTTTTAAAGTCCCCCCACTCCCACTTCCTGTAAGTTTTATGATCAGGCAAGGTTGGAAAACACTGCCATAGATGAGGAGATCCTGGCAACTAGGGAGAAGATGGAGATCCTATATGAGCAGTTTAATCAACAGCAACAAAAAGAATTAGGTATTGAAGTGCTTGAGCTCCCTGAGAAAGAAAATCTGGCGAAGTTGTAGAGGTTCCAGGTGCAATTCTTAGGGGATGTCGTGTCAACGGGAGGAGCAGAGGAGGGGAGAAGAGGGGCTCACGGGGTGACCACAGAGAAGACATAACTTTCAGCACTCCTGCCATCTAATTTCTATCTTTATATTTTATTTTTTTATAAGGTATATATATTTAAATTCAATAAATACAGCTAGATTATTCTCCAAAATAGTGGTACCAGTGATGTAGAAATGTTCCATCTTTACCAACACATAATATTAGCCATTTTTTTTTTTTTGCCATTCTGATGTGATGGTATAAAGTAGCACCTCACTGTTGTAATTTACATTTATTTGATTTCTATGAGTTTGAACATTTCTTCATATACTTAAAAAAAAATTAAGTTCAGCTATATCATTATTTTCTTTAAATTAATGATCACTACTATTATTTGGCCACTTCATTTATACTGGACACTGGGCTAAGCATTTTTGTTATTTTATCTTCTCAACTTTGCGAGGTGGTATTACCATTCCCCTGCAATAGATAAGTAAACTAAGGCTCAGAGAGGTTAGGTAATTTGCACAAAGTCACCCAGCTGAAGCTTGGATGAACTGGACAGAAGCTATGTCAGTCTAACCCCAAAGATGATAATTTTAAGCATTGCCCTGTATATACTGCATGATGTGCCACTGCTACTTAGAGTGAGCATTATTTTTTCTATCAGGCTTGTTCTTGTTTCCTTGGGACCAGAGAAGTTACCAATAGTTGAGAGACCAGTAATTTTAATGTAGGATCTTTATGTTTGAGTGTTACTGAATGGCTGAGTGACTGCTGGCAAGTCAGATAAGGTCTCCATTCAGTTTACCCAGCTGTAAGCCAATGAAGACAAGGCTGATCTCTGGAGACACTGAGAGAAGAAATTCTGGAAACCACTTTGGAAAAAAGATGCTCAATAAAGAATGCTGTTAAACACACCAAGCAGAGTTAAGTGATTTGGAAAGAAATGAAAACCTTTTACAGTTCAAGAGGAATAGATAGACGTAAATAGTGCTATTGAAACATGTGTCAGGAGGGGAAGTAATTAAAGAAACGGGGACTTGGGGAACCCTGGGATGGAACTCTGTGCTTAGGGTGTCCTTGACTGGCATTTGTGGGACCATACATGCAAAGCAGGTGGTTATAGACCTGAAACTGGGTGGAAGGGGAAGGAGGAGATAAAGGAACTTCAAGACTGTTGTGCATCCCCAGCTGTACAAGAGCAAGAGTAAGGGACAGAGTGGGGTCAGAGGCTGATGACAAAGGGCACCAAGAGAATACGTCCATCAGGGATGCTTGAGTACCAGGAATGTACTCTGATGGAATCGAACCTTCCTAACATCGGTCTGTGGCAGAGGCTGAACCTCACCCTCTGAGGGGTGGGAGGCGGCTATGAGATGAGCTGCTGAAAATATAAGGGTTGCCCAATGTGTAATCATGTAGGCAAGAGGAAACTGTAGGGACTTAGAAAAAAAGATAATCTTAAGAATCTGAAAACGAATAGATACATGTATATATATATAACTGAATCACTTTGATGTACACCTGAAACTAACACAACACTGTTAATCAACTATACTCCATATAGTTAAAAAAAGTTTATTTGGAAAAATAAATAAACAAACCAACAAAACAGAAGGTAATCTTCACAGAGACAGGTCCACAGGGGACAAAGGACAGAGGGGCCCACAGAAGCCTTGGCTCACAGAGGCATTTCTTCTCAGCCCCATTATCCAGACATCAGGGGAGGAAATGAATGGGCTTCTTACAGTCCTGGGGTCAGCCTGTCACTGGGGCTGCATTAGGAAAATTCCCCAGTTAGCGGACTTTGGTTTCTCCCCGGCTAAGAAATAAAAGATTCTTTTCAAAAGCAGATTATCAAAATTAGGTACATTTACCAATGTTCAAAACCATAGGCAGTAAAGGTCACTGATTCAGTGTTAGACAGAGGCCTGGACTCAACCCGGGGTGGGGGGATGACTCACTCCTGGACTAAGAGTTTACTTTTCCTTGGGTGAGGCAGGCACTGGGCTGGGCCTGAGGGTCCCCAGGAGAAAGGAAGATTCTCTGACTTCGCTTGGCTCACAGCCTGAAGGGATGAACAGAGACTAAACCAACCACTTCATAAGGTAAGATTTGACCCAAGATGACCAAGATCAGGAGCATGGGCAAGGGTCCCCAACTCGCACTGGGGTGGGTGGAGGGCAAGGGGGTTCCACGTCTTGTGGAAGAGCGTGAGTCCCAGTGACCCCACCAGCGGGGCACTGCTGGGGAAATCCCTTCCCTCCTGAGAAGGAAAGGTGATAAACTCTGGCTCCTGCTGGTCACATGCAGCAAGTGTGCTCTCCCCTCCAGTCTATCAGTGAGAGCATTTTCCAGAAGAGCATTATTTGGCGATATAGGGTGGATGGCATCTCTGTATCAAGTGAAAGGAAAATATTTGTTTAAAGGCAATTTTTTTTTTTTTTTGCCCTCTTTTCCCAACATCTGGCCTCTTTTGGCTCTTATTTGCTAAGCAGTTGCAAAGATTTCATAAAGGGGGAAAAGAAAGCTCCATCTCGTTCTCACGGCAGGTCGGAGGGTCTAGGTATAGGCAGTCCTCACTTTGCTTGATAGTGTGAGACCATAAAAATATAAGCCAAAGCTAGGCAAAGCAGCCTTGATAATCAAAGACAAAAATTACACAGAGAAAGGAAAGCGTCACTATTCCAGAAGGAAGTTTTGAGATATATTTAGCTAAGAAATCACAGCATAAAGCAAATCACTTACATTTAATTGGTCTGGCAGCCCCTTCATGTTTGTTTCGCGTACAAAAAGTCCTTTGTTATGGTGCATGGATGAGAAAATCTGGGTCTTGGACTCAATGTGTGTGATTGCTGGAGGACCACCTCCGCTAAGAGAATAAGAGTTGGTTGAATTCCTTTTGCTGTAATTGGCATAGATACTGTAATAGAGGCAGATGGTGAAGAGGTTCTTCTGCATTCAGGTAGCCCTTTGCATTAAGAAAGCTTGTCTGTCTGTAGAGGAGGAGAAGGGGAAAGAGAGAGAGAGAGAGAGAGAGAGGGAGAGAGAGAGAGACAGAAAGAGAGAGAGAGAGAGAGAGAGAGACAGAAAGAGAGAGAGAGAGAGGGAGAGAGAGAGAGACAGAAAGAGAGAGAGAGAGAGAGAGAGAGACAGAAAGAGAGAGAGAGAGAGGGAGAGAGAGAGAGACAGAAAGAGAGAGAGAGAGAGGGAGAGAGGGAGAGAGGGAAGGAGAGGGAGAGGGAGAGAAGATGATGTAGGTAGGGACAGGAACAAATGTGAAGGGAAATGTGGTTCAGAGAGGGACACTTAGAGAGTGGCCAGCTCCTTGGTGAGCTTGTTTTAGAAAAAGAACACATGTTGGCTAAAGACTGAAGGATTTCTGGGATTGGCTGGACTGGTACTTCGCTTAGGACTTAAGATTTTTCATTCTTGGCCTGTTGTTTCTCCTAGATTCTGTTGGTTGCAGGAAGGATTGGTGATGCATTTAGCAGGAAGTTGGCACCTCCCTTAGGCCTGAAGGGGTACGTGGGGGAGAGAGACTCCTGAAGGGGTCGTGGCTACAGGTAGAGGAGTGCCGCCATTGCAGTATGGCAGCACAGAAGGAATAAATACCCTGCACAGAAACCTCCGTGGCACTCAGGCTAAGAGAAAGCTGCGTTTTCAGTTGTATTTTGCTACACTTAAAAAAGACTGTCTTGGGTCAGGTCCATAGTGGTAGTCACGTGGTTTTTAAGACATATGTAATTTATAAATCTGTTCTTGGTTTTAAAATAAACAAACAAGCAAGTGTCTCAGCTATTCTTTCTAGAAGCTCGTCATATTTTCCCTTTCTATAGATGGCTGCCTTGGACAACGACAAGCCATGGAAATCCTTAGGATATGTTTACATTCTCAGGCTGCTTATATCTCACTATCATTTAGTGCAGGCTCTTCACATACAGAAAAAAAAATATTGATCTCTTCCTTCAAAGTCATACATTTTAATATAGTTTAGCATACCAAGTTGTCAGGGTTTGATCTCTTGGGTCATAGTTCAAACTCTTTCTAATCCTATTTTCCATATTTCTAAATTTCTTGGGCAGTTTCAAGCACAAGCCAATCAGTGTCAATAAAAAAATGTAACAGGGTTATACTTTGTGCAGAGCCTGATGGATTTTGGATGGTCTCTCTGATACCATGAAGGTGTTTGTTTTTGTTATTTCACTAGGTACGTCTTATCCTTACCTCCTAAGAGGATATAAGTGAGTACAAATTGTTCTAAGTCCTTGTTAGCTTTTGAGGTAAAGAGGTACCTCCTTACCCAGAAGAAACTGAATGTATGTGGTGGATGGGGGCTGGGGGATGATTAATTTTATGTGTCAACTGGCTAGACTGTGGTGACCAGTGGTTTGGTTAAACCCTAATCTAGATGTTTCTGTGAATGCATTTTTTAGACATGATTAACATCTACAATCAGTTGATTTTAATAAACCATATTATCTTCCATAATGTGGATGGGCTTCACTCAATCATTTGAAGGCTTTAAGAGCAAAGACTGAGGTTCCCCAAAGGAGAAGCAATTCTGCCTCTAGGGCAATGTAGAAATTCTGCCTGAGTTTCCATCTGTCAGACTCAAGACTACAGCATAAATTCCTAACTGAATCTCCAGTCTGCCAGCTTGCCCTATGGATTTTGGACTTCCTAGTCTTTATTTTATTTTAATAAAAATGTTTTCTATTGGAGTCTAGTTGATTTACTAGTGTTGTATTAGTTTCAGGTGTACAGCAAAGTGAATCAGTTATACATATTCATATATCCACTCTCTTTTTTTTTTTTAGATTCTTTTCCCATATAGGCCATTACAGAGTATTGAGTAGAGTTCTCTGTGCTATACAGTAGGTCCTTATTAGTTATCTATTTTATATATAGTAGTGTGTATATGTCAGTTCCAATCTCCCAATTGACTTCCTAGTCTTTATAATTGTAAAAGCCAATTCCTTAAATGTCCTATTGGTTCTGTTTAAGCCAATTCCTTAAATACCCTATTGGTTCTGTTTCTCTGGAGAAATATGACTGATTCAAGGAGGGGAGGGATTCGGGGATCGAGGCCAACCATCAGAGAGATCTGTCTGTCCAGTGACCACAGTGCCAAGCATAACTGTCCTGAAGATGGTGTGGCTGCTGCAGTCAGGCTTATGATGAGGGATGGAATTAAGGAGGTTTTCCCCATCAGACTCCTGGCAGGAAATAGATTGTGTACTACAGGGGTTCATTGAAGAGACAATTTCAGAGGTCAAGGGGTAAAGGAATCAGCAAGGTGGTACACCCAAGGGTGAGCATCAGTGGGAATCTGTTAGTTCCCTTTGGCTGAAACAGAGCAGGGGTAGGGTAGGAATTGAGATCTATGGGAGATGCCTCCCCGATGCAGGTTGGGGCCACAGGCAGAGAAATGCAGCCATTGGCAAAACTGAGGGTTGGCAGAGAGGGTGTAGAAGAAATAAGTGCCTGGTCTTTCCCTCCTCCAGCTCCAAATCTTCTGCCAAGGCTCCCATTGTCAGAACCCTACCAGAAGCCACAAGGTAGGGAAGCTCACTAGAAAAGTTCACAGGCCCAGCCTCCTAGGACACTGAACAAAAAAGAGAAGCCCAGAGAATGGGACATGGGGGTGAACAAAAAGAAAATAATCAGGTCGCAAGGGAATCTATCTCTGCAGAACTCATAATAACCTATTCACTTTCAATAAATTATAAGCTCAATCTTATTAACTGAAGAAAAGAAAATAGGTTATCTTTGGGTGATGCAGGTATTCTATTCAGCAAAGCAGTAGAGGGATGACAATACATAACCTGTGATATGGGGAAGAGGACCCTTAGCCTCCCTGGGGCTAAGATGACCTTAATTCTCAGCCACTTGGGGCAGGGGCTCCTTGACTTAAATCCTATCCTCCTTTCTCTTCTCCCACCCGTCACCTAAATAACCAAGCCCCCGGTTTCTGCCCAGAGTCACAGAGCAGCACAGCATGAACAATTTCAGAGTTATGCCCCGGGATAGAGGTTTATCATCAATGGATCACCTCATTAATAACTACCCAGTTTTCTATGATAAGACAAGGGTTCGACCTCTAAAGTGAGCATTTGATTATCTGCCTATCGGTTCCTAAGTAATAGCATTCAAGGACATGGGAGTAATATGTAATGCTAACTTCCCTTGACTTGTTTTAAAGCAGTAGAAATCGTGGCTCTTGAATTTAAATGTTTGTTTAATTTATACTGAACACTGTGCCTTTAGTGGAGCTTTTACAATCCTCTGCAATTTTATTGATTTTATATTAAGACCCAGCACACCATCTTGGTGCATATGAACAAGTTCTTGAGTCAGGAGATGTTGGGTACTGATCGAGGACTTAATGCTAGGAAATGTGCTAAATCCTGCTTATGCAGAGGTCAGAATAGTCCCTGTTTTCTGGGCTTACACAGACGGGCCAGGGAGACCAACATGCAAATGGTAGTAGCAGCGAGGTAAGGGCAGTGATAGAGGCATCCAGAGAGGAGAAGCATCATTCCTAACTGGAGACCTAGCAAGATGATGCAGAGGAGGAAATACTTCAAGATTCTAAGTCTTAAAGGAAGACTTAGAGTTAGCTCCATGGTTGCGGTTGGGGGCAACCCAGGGCAGTGGCATTCTTGGACGGAGAGGGTAACCAGCTTGGAAGAGCAGAGGGTTTGTGAGTGGGGCGGGGGGACTGATCAGTTGGATCTGGTACCCATGTTATAGTCTGGACCTTATCATGAGTTCAAGAAGGGATCCCAATGCCTTCCAAGGAGGGAAGAGGCATGATAGGATTTTAATTGTATGAAGAAAAAAATCTGTGTAGAGGTGGGTGGAGGCTGGGTTGGAAGGTGCTGGGGCAAGACTGAAGAACTAGGCTAACGAGGAGACTGTTACATCAAATCCAGCAAGAAATGATAAAAGTCTGAACTAAAGCCATGGTTGGGGCATGGGAGGAGAGAGAGAGTGTGAAGAGGTTTCTGAGATGTGATAACAGAACTTTGCCAGAAGGGTTCTGTTATCCCACTTGGTTGGCAACACAGATAATCACCAATACAAATGCTGAAAGAGGGGAGCAGGCTCGTGTGTGGAGAAGAGGTCAGTTTGGTGGAGCAGCCTGTAGGGCGTCCAGTGGGGGTGTCTGGATGTGGGAGGACACAGACCTGCAGGTCAGGAGGAAGAGATGGAAAGGATCTAGTAGTTAACACTAGCAGGGGGAGGAGGCCACTAGGAACAACTGCGGGGGATGAGAAAATAAGAGAATCAGAGATGAACCTACTATTCCCTGTACTTTTATAAATGTTTGAAATAACTCACCATTTAAAAAAAAAATTCAAATTAAGAAAAAAGAACAGATGGAGGGAGGGAGATCTTTCACGGGTAAAGATGCGGCAACCGCGGATCGGGGAGTCCATGAGTTCGTGCAAGCAGAATGCTGCAGGAATGGGAATTCCTGGCCACAGGAGATAGAGAAAAAGATAGACAAGTTTCCATAGGATTTGGAAATGAACAGGGCATTGGAAACTCAGCCAAAGCAGTTTCAGGGGGAGCTGGTGGTGGCATGTGAGGAGGGGAGAAGAGAGAAGCGTAAGCTGTTCCTTCAAGAAATTGCACTGGGAAGGGAAGGCAAGGGAGAAGTGGCTAGAGAGGATCTCGGGGTCCAGATCCGGAGATCGCCTCTCTCTTTTCTTTAAGGCAGGCAGAGCTAGAACAAGTTATCAGGATGAGGGCAGAGTCAGGAGGAAGGGGGAGGTTCCAGACACCTGTGATGATACACAGGAGAAGCTCTGGAGGAGGTGGAGACATCAGATTGGAAGCAGAGGGGAGAGTCAGAGGAGTAGAAGGTGTAAAGACAGAATCCCAGTTTCCCATTTCAGAGGCAGAGCTGGTCCCAGTGATGAAAGTCTCAGGTGAAAGAGCCTGGGGAAGCACATGGATGGACACCTATGACCCCAACATAGGAACCCAAGTCTCCGGTGAGTGTAGGGGGTAAATGAGGGGAAGGTAGAAAACAGTGCAGAGGAAAGTTAGAGGGCAGTGTAGTCTGAAGACCCCAGACTCAAAGTATTTAAAAGACTGACAGCAGGAGGCAAAGGCAAAGCCAGCCCCAGTTCCTGTCCGTTCAGACAGTCCTTCAGTGGGTGTGGGAGTGGGCACCAGCCAAGTCCAAGAGGCTCACAAGGGGTGCAGGTAGAAAGAGATTTCAGCTGAGAGTTGTTGAATCAGTTAAAGCAGGTTTTAGTCTGTGTTTACCTAAAGTTGAGGGTTTCAGAGGGTGCTGTAGAAACGGGAGAGAGTAGCATTAATCAAAAAGATAACAGATGGAGAGACATCATTACAGTTACCTGTTATGGGTCTGTTTTAAACTTATACTATCCAGGATAACCATTTAATTATTGCAAATAACTCTACTTGCGTTTTGTAATCCTCCTTTCTCACGAGGGCTATGGATGCCATTCTTATGGGCCTTACTCAACATGTCTGGTCTCACTAGAAGGAAAGCATAGGAGCTTTGACAAGAGAAGTGTAAATGGTGTCATAACTTATGACTTCACTGATTCTTTGCACCTATTGCCAATATTTGCCAACTGTTCATCTGAAATATCACCATAATTTTGTTCAAAATGCAGAGCTTACTATTAAAATGGGCCTTTTAAAATACCATGTGAGTTTAGTTAACACACAGTTCAAACAATCTTATTTTATTTATCTATACCTATAAATAAACATATATGTTATATTATCATACTATAGTATACTATATAATGCTATGTTATATTGTATTTCATTTGTGAAGGTAAGGGTAGTATTCTAATAGTGAAGTTCATTACAGTCACAGTGGTTGGTGTGTGTATAGTTACATATCTGTACCTATACCTATCAATTTCTACCTCTACATCTTCAGTTTCTATGTTAGGAGGAAGGAAATACCCTAAAAAGTATATTAAAATCTTCTGGGGTAACATCTTCAGACTTACCGAAGCTAAATTACTTTGAACTCTGTAATTTTAAAATGGAAGTTTGGGTAAAAGTTTGTTTGCAAATTGTTGAACGCAATCACTCAACCAGAATTTTTACTTGAATTATAAGACTATGTTGCTGTGCAAAGATCTTGAAAGACCAAGAAATGACATAAAATTTATGATATAATTTTCTAAAAGACCAGCCATCTCTTCTTTAAGAAATGCTATCTTCATTTGTAACACTCAGGATACCCTGAAATTTATAATACAAATAAGATTTCTGTGGTATTGAGTCCGCAACCCACACATAACAGCCCAGTATATCTTCATTAACAAGAAACATTTCTATTGATTTCATTTTGCGATGTTTCATATTACATATAACAAATATGTATGGTCACCTAAATGAATTATTACAATCCAATTTGCAATGATTGCATAGGGTTATTGTATTATCTCTAGGATGCTTTAGTCTCTGGGTGTCAAAACTGTTTTTATTTAATGGAATAACATGGAAAAGTTAATCAGACTAGGTTAACCTCTGTGGAACTGAAGGTCACATGCATTTACTCTCAGCTGGAAATGGAGGAGCTTTCAGTCTTAGACTGGGGGTGGGCAAAGGTGGAAGAGAGAAAACCAGGAGGGATTTAATGCCTGTGTTCCTGTAGCCTCACTAGTATCATTTGGCTTATGGGGCATTTCAATAACTGGATTTTTGATTTAAAAATTTCCTGCAAGGAAAATAAAATGAAACAGGCAATACAAACATAATAAAAAATCAATACTGCTGTTAACATTTCTGTTGTAACTTATTGAACAACTGAACTTCAGGCACATTCAGCTCTGCATACACCTGCAGCTGCTCAGAGTTTCTGACCAGGGCTGGGGTGAAGAGGACCTGCAAAGAAAGAGTCTTATTTTCAAAATTATATTTCCAAGATGAATGGTACTTCTTACAATGTAAGTCCTTTCACTTCCAGGCCGGGAACACAGAGGTAGAGAAACATCCCTTTCATTTCAACATCTTTTATTTGATGAGCACACGGAAGATACCAAGACTAGTGTTCACTGAACATATCAAAACTTGTTTCTTCACATGGTGCTTTCCCTTTCAGAGCAGTTCCTGTGAGGTTAGGCTTTTGGCGCCGTGAATGTGTGTGATTTTTTTGTCTTGCTGTAAAGGTACTTGCTTGCCCTTACAGGACTTGGATGCAGAGGTGGGTGGCTATAAAGACATCCGATTAAAGGCTAAGGGGAAAGCATTGCCCATGAATTAAATCCTCTACTGTTTCAAAGACCCTTTAAACTTCTGATCAAGATGGTTGACTGAGATAATTGGGAAAGTTCCCCTTCTATTCCAAAAATAACAAAGACAAAATCCAGAGGTGAGCTCAAAAGCTGGGAAGGGA
This sequence comes from Lipotes vexillifer, assembly GCF_000442215.2. Classification (NCBI taxonomy): domain Eukaryota; kingdom Metazoa; phylum Chordata; class Mammalia; order Artiodactyla; family Lipotidae; genus Lipotes; species Lipotes vexillifer. The sequence continues at coordinate 289,386 of NW_006771034.1, forward strand.
GATCTCCAGATGCCAGAAACAAGAAGCCAGAGTTGGAGAAGGAGGGCCGGGGACTGTGGATGGAGTGTCTCCCAGGGGTCTGGGTTGTAACAATGCACTGGAAGGGAGTTCAGGCGTCAAGATCCCTGGATGCAGGAGGAGAGACTGAAGTCCCAGTGATAAGGACTGCCCATCAATGAAATAGGGATTAAAACTCCACCCACCAGCCCCAGATGTGGGCTTTATGCTCTGGACCTTAGGTAGCAAGAGTTACTTGAGGGAAATCAGAAAGCACAGGCTTGCACAGTATGAGTGTGAGACTAAATGTACACAGCCAGATCTCAAGCCAAAAAATACCACTGAAAACAAGTCTAGCACAACATGAATGTAAAAACCAGCCTGGGACTCCATAGAGTCTGCAGGGGCCAAAGTTAGCCTGTCCCCCTAAGGTGACCTCCATAACCCAGGGCACACAGGTAGAATTCTCACAAGGGCCTCATATGCCAGAGCCAAGCTTACATCTCACATACCATGCAAGCTTGTATGTTCTCATTTCCCACAAGTAACTAAAAAATTACAAAACCCACAATGACATTCACCCCTTGAGAGAGGGTCAACAGATGCAACAAATGGGAGAATTTACTAAGAACTGCAGATAAGAGTAATGTCCAAAGAATTTGAAAATAGGCATGATTTAGATGATCAAGGTGAAAAGTACAAATAGATTTTGTAATGCAAGATGAAAAGCAGTTGTGTTTGAGAAAGAAACAAAGATTGCTAATGCAAGTGAAGAAAGAAAGAATTTTGAAGTTAAGGCTGAAAAAATAAAATGCTCAAAATACAGCTCAAAGAGACAAAGAGATGGTACAAATATGAAACAGAAATTGAGACAATGAACACAAAACAGGAAGCTCCAAAATATAGCTGAGTTCCAGAAAGAAATTAGAGATAGAATGAAGGAGAGATAATAGTCAAAGACATACTGGTGGAGAATTTTCCATAATGAAAAATCATTAACCAGTTTGCAGTAGAACCCTAAATCTTGAAGAGGATACATAACATGGTCCAAACCTAACTCCTTGGAATTAAATTACAGAATATGTAAGATGATATAAAAATCTTTAAAACGTGTACCTGGGCCTTCCCTGGTGGTCCAGTGGTTAAGACTCTGCCCTCCCAATGCAGGGGGCTTGGGTTTGATCCCTGGTCATGGAACTACATCCCACATGCCACAACTAAGACCCAGCACAGCCAAATAATTAATTAATTAAAATTAAATTAAATAAAACGTGTACCTGAAAAGGAGCTGCAATCAAACTGACAGCAGACTTTTGATTGGCAGCAAGACATGTCAGAAGATGATCAAATACTATTTTCTAAATGGTAAGAGAAAGTAACTATCAACTTCATATCTATACTCTGTTAAATGATGATTCAAAAGGAGGGAAGCTTTTTCCAGCAGCTATGAGCCTGGGATGCTGGCAGGGCTGCTGTCAAGTATTATCATCATCATTTCCCTTGTTTTCATTACCCTCAGAACTCTCTCAATATAATTGTTTCACTCCCTGATATGAGTAAAGGTAAAATAAATATATTTACAGACATACAAAGACTAAGAGACTTACTACATGAAAGAGCAAATACAATAATGCAATACTGAAAGAAGAAAATGGAAGCTATAAGGAATCAGTGGGCATCAAAAAGCAAGATAGTTGTGAAACAGGTAAAAACATTTTGCAAATCTACTATAAGAATAGCAATAATAATATTTGAGGGGATATTTGAAATGAGAAGGAATTAAAATTCTAGACCACAATGTCATGGGTGATAGAAAGGCAATATTTAGGGTGGAATTAAAGATTCTTATCCGGTGGGAGAGTAGAGTTATTGGTTAGCATCAAAATCTGAAAAAAGATAGTTGTGTATGCTTAATACTATAATAATAAAAGTAGAGAAATGTGACTATATAATTTCAAAAGAAAAAAGAAACAAAAACAGAGCTGAAGGCAAGAAAGAAGGAAGAAAGAAAAAAAAGCAAGGGAAGTGAAAGCTAAAATAGACCAAAATAAATATAAATAGATCAAACTTTTATTAAACCATCAGTGAGACGGGAAAAAAGTTCCCTCATTCACTGGATACTCTGACAGCACCCTGGTTGCCCTATTCTCCAGTGTCAGCATGGGAGGAAGTAATTTTTCATGACAAGAACCCTTCATTTCACTCTTATCTTCATAAGAAACGAAGTCTTATCTGTCATGTCTTTCTGCAGATATGATCAGATCCCAGATCAAGGGTCTCCACTAACATAATGATGGCGTATTTCCAGGGGGCAGGGGTAGGAGAGTTGATTTTGATAGATTTACCCAGATTTAGTGAACAGAGGAAGGCTGAAGAAGCAGTGAGCCTCTTCCTACGTGGAGCAGATGGAGAGATGCCAAAATGCAGGCCAAGTAGTTAGATGAGTCACAACATGGGTGAATGCCTTAACTCAACGAGTGCTGATAACCGAATCAATGGCCACACACACAGAGGTTTTGTGAAAAAGACTTTGGGGTTTTAATTGAGGTTTGGCTCAATAGGATTTGACCACTAGATCAGCTAATGTGATTTTAGAAGGCAATAATGGAGGTAGAGTGTCCATAGAAGGGTATGATAGTGTGATAGACCCTCTCTACTTATTCTTATCTGACCACAGCTGGGAGGCTAAATTCAAAGGTAGGTCCAGAGGGCATCACTTAGATGTTAATAGCTGTCAATCTCTATCTCATGAATACTTATAGGAATAAAGGGGGGGGGTTGAGACATGCCATTTGTCCCTAAATATTCCATGAGTTGTATGGTGCATGGACAATTGGACCTCATCTTTGTGGCCTCAGTAAACAGAACTGGAACCATTAAGAACTGTGTAACCAAATTGTTCAACAATGACAGTTTCAGGAAGTAGAGAACTCCTTATTGCAGAAAGTGTTCAAGCAAAAGTGAGACGACTTTTTTTTGGCAGCTTTATAAGGGATTGATGCACTGGGTCGGGGGTTGAATTTTCTGGCCCCTAATCTCCTTATCTACCCCTAAGGCTTATCTACACCTAAGGCTTTGATGCTGTCTTCCCTGACACTTTCAGTGAGTACCCAGGGTGGGAGTGCTGCCTTTTATATCCCACTTATGACTCCCTCTTCAAGCCTCATGTGTATCTGTGATGCTGACACAATAAGGCAAATCCTGACAATAAACTAAAGGAGAGAAGAAAAGGTCTCTGTGAAGGGGATCCCTTCATCCCTATTCAGAGCATCACAACCCTTGTGGTGTCCTCAGAATTACCTGAGGATACTGCATGATTCCTGGGTTCCTATTAAATTAGAACCTTAGACTTATGGCAGGAAATCAGCATTTCTAACAAGTTTCGCAAGTGGTTTTTATGTGCACTTAGGCATAAGAACCGCCACTGGATTTCAACCTAGCCTCTGGTGACTGTTTGAGACTTGTTTTTCTCAAACATTTTCTGTTCTGACAACCCCAATAGATGACATTCTCACACACGCCCTCTCAGATGTCTTTGGTGCTGGGACGTAAAATACGCAATAGGTTATATGCAAATCATATTTAATAAGTTGTAACTCCACCCTTGTTCTTGCTCAGGATGCAGTAGACATAGATATTCATTGAGGACTGATAATGGCTATACATTCATCCACTCATCTTCCATCCACCATCCATCCATCCACCTACGCATCCATCCACCTACGCATCCATCCATCCACTCATCCATCCATCATCCATCCATCCATGCATCCATGCATCCATGCTTCCATCTATCCATTCACCCACCATGTATTTCTTAAGCATCTACTATTGTTGGTAGTGTGTGCCAGTAGACGGTGGGGAATAGGTAAGAACTGATTCACCACTGAGGTTAGAGTAATGTTTGTTCTGCCCTTATATCTACTGTACCTTTCACCAAGAGACACAGTGACAATAAATGAGCTCTTTGGAAGTGTGTCCTTGATTGTCACTTCCATTGAGGCAGCACTGGCACAGTGGAAAAACTGAAGGCATTGGAAGCACCTAGAAGTGGTTTTGAGTGCACTATATGACTTTGGTATCTATTAACTCTCTGAGACTCAGTTTCTTCATTTCTAAAGTGAAATGATAAGAACAATAATAAAATTGATGTGAAGATATGAGTGTCGTACAAGTTAAACCTTCTCTGAATAGCAGAGGAGTGTGTGTGTTTGTGTGTGTGTGTGTGTGTCTGTCTGTGTGTGTGTAATATATATCCAAGCTCTGGAAAATGCTATTGAACTTGAACTACATAATTTTCCCACTTTGAGGTGTATGTACCCACTAACTCCCATCAGTCACTGGCTGTTCCCAGTAGCATTAATTCCTGTCAATTCCAACCTGAAATGTCTATGAGCAGATCAGGTTCTGGTGGCCAGAGAAAGCCTTTAGGCAAAAAATTGCACGTGCTGGAAGTTGGACTTTGGGCCAGAGTGCACTGGAGAGGGAAGGGCCAAAGGGATATGGACAGGGCACCTGTGGTGTCTGCTAGTATGTGTGTGTGTGTGTGTGTGTGTGTGAGGTTATGTATGTGACCTTTAGATGGGGACTGCACTAGAGGGCCTTTAATCACGCAGAGTCTGCGACAATAGACAATAGTTGGTCCGTATATGGGATGCAGGTAAACCACCAAATGCTTAAGAGTTGGATGCACATTTGCTGTCACTACTTGGAACCCTCTCACTGAGACTGTCCTTTCTTTCTGGGGTTTCCAGGCATTTTGGTGGCCCCTTGAGCAGCAATATCCCACTTTCCAGCTCTGTCTTTGCAGCTTGGTTTTCATTCCTGAAACACTAGCCTTCTGTAACTTCTACCAGAAACATCCTCTGTCCTCTCTCTCTTCTCGAGAGCTTTGTTTACTGTGGATCCAACAGCCATTTCCGGACAGCACTGATGTAGAGACACATCCACAGAAGTTCATGTGGTCTTCTGATATTAACAATTTGGTGCACAGAGCTTCAAAGCAGATACACAGAAAGTATAACCCTCTTCTCATGTGTGTACTCCTGGTATAAATCCTAAAATGAAATTTCCTCCCAGGCTGTGGGGTTGAGAACCATTGCGCCCAGTACGTGACACTTGCAGCATCAGCCGCCTACGGTGAATGGCCTGTACATTATAGACCCTCGAGCCTGCTGGTGAGCCTTGTGTCTCTAAGCCACAGTGTGTGGTGCTAGAAATGAAATGGAATTCTGTCTCAGGGATGAAACTTCCTCCAAGTCTCTGGAATTAAATGAAGGAAGGAGTGAACCTGAGTTATTGTCATAGCTTAAAGGATTTCTACTGACCAAAAGGCCTGATGGAATTTCAGTCCTGGGCTCTGCGTCCGCCTCCTCTAGGGACAGGTTCTGTGTCCATGATCAGCAGAACAAAGGCCAGCCAAAGCCATTAATATTTCAAAAAGGTAAACATGGAAATGGCATTATGAGTGAGGCATTGCTCCTCCAGGGCAACTCTTGTGGACTGAGTGAAGTGTCCTTCAGAAAGCTCCTGTGGCAACTCGGTGTCTGTCTGGTGCTGCATTCTTACACCCTGTTGTAGAAATAAGCCTGGTGTGTCCTAACTCCTTGTCTTCCCTGAATAACTGCAGTCCTCCTCCATTGCCAGTCTTGGTTCACCATGCTGCCTCCACTCCGTTCCTGCACCATGAATTTAGGAGCCCCAGGCTTCTCCCCAACCCCCGTCCCACATCCTATCGGCTTAATCAATAGATGACATCAGACCAGGATGCACCACACATCGGTGATGCTCTGACTTGTGACAATATTTACTGAGCCTTCTATGTGCTCCAGCAGGGAGATACCAATAGCGGATGACACAGCCTCTGACATCAGAGCATAATCATGTGCGCAGGGAGATGGGACAATTCATATAAAACAATGGCCACCAACTTAGGACACCGCAATGGCCATACCAGCCTCAGGGTTGGAATGTGTGTCAAAGTAGGAGTGATGTCTGTTGGCAGTGAGACTTAGGAAAGCTTCAGGAGAGTGGACATTGAATTGCCTCTTGAAAGATGAGCTAAGGGATTATTCTAGTGATGTCACAGAGGCCTGAGGGCACGGGGTCCAACATATGCTGAGTTTTAGGGGAAGCACATTAAGTATTTATTTGTATTGCAGATGCTGATGAACTTGGAGGTGGCAGTACTGGGTAATGGCTAAAAAGTCAGGCTCTGGAACCAGATTCTGGTCCTACCGCTTACCAGCAGTGGGGCCTCTGTGCCTCAGTTTCCCCAGCTGTAGAATGGGGATAATGAGAGTGGGGACTCTAAAGTCCTGGTGTGGGAACCGTATCCTGAGGACTGAAGAAGTTGGTAATTCTAAAGCACTCTGACTCATGCCTGGTCTACATTAGAGGTGAGGTGGCTGTCACTGTCATTATTATTAATTACCTAATTGCACAGGAAGAACTTTTCTCACTGCCAAACGGGAGAACCCAGGTCTGTGTGGGAAAAGTGATTTTTTTTTTCAGGATACCATAACTAGTAGCCAGCAGAGAAGGAACTCGAGGCCAGGGCTCCTGACTCACAACTGATCATTTCTCTGTGTCAAGACTAGGAGGCTGTGACACTTTACCTTATCTTTCTAGGAGAAGACAAAATTTTGTCTGAAAATGTCTGATATGTAACCATATTGTTCCCAGAAACCAAGATCAATGATTCTGAACTGTATCAGAATGCCACAGGAAAGTAAATGATTCCACAACTTCAACCACAGCACTAGAAGAACCCAGCTTCTGCTGAGCACCATGGTGAGGGCTTGGGGAGAGATAATTGCTGGTATTTTTTCCTCTGTATTTTGGAAACTTAAAGTGGAGAGGAAGAAAAGACAAGGCAGAAAGGCCTACCAAAAAACTACAACAGTAGAACTTGTGTAGTGCTTGCTGTGTTTCAGACTCTGTTCTGTGAGCTCTACGTGCATTAACTCATTTAATCTCATCATAACAATTTGAGGTAGATTGTATCATTAAACCCATTTTCCAGGTGAAAATACTGAGGCTTATAAGGACCATTATTTTGCCAAGTTAAGACAGTTAGAAAAAGAGCTGGAATAGAGCCCCAGCTTCTGCCCAAAGTCTGTGCTCATGTCTATTTATTAAAGGGGAAGAATCATATTTTAATATTTATTTAAAATGATATGTCATTTGTAACAAATTATCTAGTTTAAGTGAAATTGAGCTTCAGTAATATTTTCCTCAAGCTATCAAAAATATTAAATACAATTTCCATTTTTAATCCTGAATATGATGCATTATTTATTTTGAATAATCAATTTTAATAGCTAGTGACACATATAAGGAAGTATTTATCACTGTTTTGGGGGGAAGGATATAAACTAAATTTTAAACATACTTCTAATGAGAAAATGAGTAAGAATAGAGTTCTTCTAGATTACATCCTCAATCTTTAATATGTTCCTCTGGCTTGATGTATTAAGTTGGACATTTCAAGGTTTATCTCATTGTTATATAAACAATCTTTCCCCAATAGTGGTGCTCTAGGGAATCCATGCCTTATGGAAGGGCAGATTTAGAAGTTAGTTTTGGGGATTAGAATGTTCTTCCTCATACAAAGAACGGCAGGATCCCAAGACAGGTGACTAAAGCCCACCTGAGCTGTGTCACATCATCCAAACTGGGCTAGAAGAAACACCGCAGGTACATTCACTCCACAGGGCAAGTGTATCAAGAGTATTAACATGTGCTGGGCAAATACCTCCTTCCAGAGGAGTGATGTAGCTTCTCCCCTTCCCTGCCAGGGGCTGGCTATGGGGCTTGCGGTGGCCGTCATGGTCACCTACTGGGTGGTGGCTGAAAGGAGTGGAAGGAAGGGGATTGGGGGCTGGCGAGTGAGAAGCTGGTCATTCCTAGATCCAGGGTAGTTAAAGGGTCTAGGGATATCTCTTTAGCCAGTAATCTTCATGACCTATTATTTTCTATCTCCCCGCCACCTTTTTTTTTGTGTGTGTGTCTTTTTTTGTAGATCCCAGTGATGGGTCTGCATGAATCCTGTACCATCACCTTCACTAAAGTTTCTCTCCCTTGAAGCCCTCTGTAGAACAAGACACATCTCAAAGCTTCTCTCTGATTCTTCTGCTTCTCAAGGAAATGACCTGGAAGTTTTCTGTGACAAGATTGTACTGAATAGTGTTTCCCCAAAATTCATGACTACCTGGAACCTCCAAGTGTGACCTTATTTGGAAATGGGGTCTTTGCAGATATAATTAGTTAAGAAGAGGTGATGCTGGAGTAGGGTGGCCCTTAGATTCAATGACTGGTGTCCTTATAAGAAGAGAAGAGACACCTGCAGAGACAGAGGGATGAAGTCCATGTGAAGATGAGGCAGAGATTGGAGTGATGCTGCTATAAGTTGAGAAGTATCTAAAGCCACCAGAGCTGCAAGAGGAAAGGAAGGATTCTTTTCTAGAGCTTTCACAGGGAGCGTGACCCTCCTAACATCTTGATTTTGGACTTGCAGCATCCAGAACTATGAAAGAATAAGTTTCTGTCATTTAAGGCCCTCCATTTTTGGTTATCTGCTTTGGAAGCCCCTGGAAACAAACACCAGGAAGTTTTAGTGGGGCTTTTCAGTTGCCCACCCAACCTATTACCAGCCACCACCCAGCACCTCTTCCCAGTGTTTCTAATAAAGCTGGGAGGGGACAAGGAGGACATTGGAGTAAGAGACGTCCCTCTCAATGTGAAGACAAGTGAGACAACCCAGGGAAATACTAAAAGATTGGAGGTGCCCGAAAGAAAGGGAGACTTGCCTTCCCCCTCTGGACATTGGCTTAAGAAGTGGACTTGCCGATTTGCCTCTCTGAGAGACATGGGAGGGGAGGCAGCCTGGACAGAGGGTGGGCGTGAAGCAGGCTGAGTTTCTTGTGGGTCAGTGGACATCCCAGAAAGAAAGCTGAGCTTGAACCATCTTGCTGGTACCCAGCTAAGAAGAGTGTCCGTCAGGCACAGGAATCCTAGCAGTAAGAGGCTTTGGGATTTTCCCCTGATGTAGGGAACAATGGGGCAGGGGTGAAAGAGGTCAACCAAGCACCAGGTTCTGAATGTCAGGGAATTGTGAAGTAGGTGGGGGCAGAGAAGGGAGCTGACAGAACCCTCAGAGCTCATACGTGCACCCCACAAGACAGCCAGCATTTGGACGCTGCCATTCAGAGGAATCATAAGCCAGGCAGCCAGCAGAGCTTCAAGAACCACCCAAGAGAGGATGCCAGTAGCGACCACTTAAGTGAATAGGCCTGTGTCCCTTTCTGGTGCCTCCTTGCTGCCCCATCAGCTGAGAGAGCTCAGGCAACAGGGTGTGGGCATTGTAGAAGCAGATCTCACCCACCCTTCAGCATTTAAGGTCCCAGCTCAAGTCTGCATAGAGGGAAGGAGGACATGGGATCTACATCAAGATTGAGATTGAAGCTTTGGAATGCACCAGTGACTGGGAAGGTGTGGAATCTGCCCAAGATACTGTTAAGGGGTGTTCAAAGGATGATTCGACAGAGCAACGTGAGAAGGGCAACGTGTAGAAGAAACAAAACCATTTTGTGTTTGTAACCCCATGTTCGGAGACTCCTTAATAAACCGGTTACAGTCTCAAGAGTTTTTGCTTTATTTATGTATTTACTCATGTGATAGGGACACGAACAGCAGTGAATGGACTCGTCTGCTCTTCGTCTTCTCATTTTCGTCTGCAAGCCTGTTGGGAAAGGGACAGGATCATTGGTGTTTTCCCTCAAGACTCTTAGTGCTTTGAGACCAAGAACTTGGGCTTGTTTCTCTACCTTGCAGTTGTCAGATGAGCCCAGTGAATGCCAGTTGAGGAATTCAGGAATGGATCCAAGAATAAATTGAGAATAAAAACTGAGAATAAGGACATAAGACATCTCAAAGGACCCTCCAACCTCCCTTTCTAGACATTTTACCTCAGGAGTCAGCATCACGGTTCCGGTGTGGAGGACGGCAAGACAGTAGAGTGACTATACTATTCTGTGGAAGATGTGGGGCTTGGGGGGCTGAGGTTCCCTCATCCCAAGTGAATGCCAGTTAGAGATGAGAAGTAAGGGTCAGAGCTTGGGGGAGGAGCTCTGGGAGGGGAAAAGGGTGGAGGATTCTAAGCAGTGACTGCCGATGGGGAAAGGGAGAGAGATTCTCTGTTTGTGTTGTCTACATGGAACACACCAGGGCAACCGTTTTTTAGGTCGAATACAGCTATGATATAGAGATGTATATATTAAGGAAATGTGTTTAGCTTGTTTATATACGTCCCTTAAAATGTTTAATATGGAAGCAACCTAAATGCCCGTTGACAGATGAATGGATAAAGAAGATATAGGGTATACACACACACACACACACACACACACATACAATGGAATACTACTCATCCATAAAAAGAATAAAATAATGCCATTTGCAGAAACATGGATGGACCTAGAGATTACCATACTAAATGCAGTAATTGAGACAATGAAAGACAGATATTATATGATATCACTTATATGTGGAATCTAAAAAATAGTATAAATGAACTTATTTACAAAACAGAAACAGACTCACAGACATAGAAAACAAACTTATGGTTACCAAAGGGGAAAGGGGGGAGGAGGGATAAATTAGGAGCTTGGGATTAACAGATACACACTACCATATATAAAATAGATAAACAACAAAGACCTACTGTATAGCACAGGGAACTATATTCAATATTTTGTAATAACCTATAATGGAAAAGAATCTGAAAAAGAATATATATACAGTTGTATAACTGAATCACTTTGCTGTACACCTGAAACTAATACAACATTGTAAATCAATTATACTTCAATAAAAAAATGTTGCCATTCAAATTGCTTCAAAGGAAAAAAACTGTTTAACAACTGCGTTCTGGAGAGGAGTATATATTTGTGGATGCTTAAGAGCAATGTGGCTATGAATTAGGAACTGGGAAATAAGTATCCTATTGCATGCATATCTTCATGTCTTTGCATCTTCAGGTGAACTTTGGTTTTAGACAGCACAATGCCCATCCCAAGACTTGAGTCATCCGGAGAGATTTTATTTCAGTGGTGTGGTGTTCTATTTTGTGACAGAATTTTAGAAGAAAGAACTTCCATCGTAGCCATTTACTGAGGTGAGCTTTAAATTTATGAGTCTCAGGGAACAGTGGTATGCTCTCAATGAAACATCAAATTAATGATAAACTCTGCTGATTTGACAAAAAAAAATCTACCGAATTCTTACTCAGAATATCTTTACTTCTAGCCAATGAGGTTTTTGTTGTTGTTTGGGGGATGCCGAGGCATCATAATGTGTAGTTAATGAAAAGAACATGTGTTTTCACACTAGCACACTTATAAGTAAGAAATATGAATGCTTCATTTGGAAGAATAAATTGGCTAGTCAACATAATGTATTTGACAATTTTGGCAAGACAAAATGAGAAAGCTGATTTGAAGGACTCCGTCTTAAAAAAAAAAATCATATTGTGGGGATGCAATTACTTTTCAACTAGAAGAAATAAAATTGTGCATCTTCAAAATATGCAGAGTATCCAACTTGCAACTAATCCTTAATTTTGAATCAATAAGGTTTAATATTTCACCAGCAACCATAGGTTGAAATCAATGCTGTCATGGCTCTTCAGAAGAACAGAAGCTTATGAAACAGAATTAAAGGCAATCATCCAAGGATGAAATAAAAGAAGTATGTTTTGCAAGGTTTTTGTGAAAGGAAAAGATATAGCAGCCCAACCCATCCCCTGGAGGTCTTTTCCTTCCAGTTTCAGTGTGAGGTTCTGGTGGTTCACGAAAATGGGTTCAAAAGACTTAGTGAAAAAAAGAACGGGGACATCATCAGCCTGCTGAGTGTTCGAGAATGAGCCAGGTTTGGACATCATTAGTAGGTGTCTTTGCCTCATTATTCTTTCAAACTGGGAACCCTGATGTTTATGTTGATAAACTATGGCACCTGTATCAGTTAGCTCTTATGGCATAACAAACTACCCCAAAACGGAGTAGGCAAAAACAATAGCCATTTTCTTCTCTTACATGTCTGTGGGTTGGCAGTTCGGGCTGGGCTCAGCTGGGCAGTTTTTCTTATTTCATCCAAGTTTATTCATGTGTCGGCCATCGGCTTCTGGGTTGGCTGGGGCCTGGCTAGTCTAAGATGCCAACAGATGGGATGGCAAGTCTCTGTTGCAGGCTAGCCTGGGCTTGATCTTTGCAGGATTCCAAGGGGTGGAAGTATGCAGGACCTCTTGATGCCTGGGCCCCAGACTGGCACCCTGTCATGTCCACTTTATTCTTTTGCCTGAAGTAAGTTATAACAACAACCCAGATTCAAGGTAGGGAGAGGTAGACTTCATTTCTTGATGAGAAGAGTCACAAAGTCACATTGCTAAGGGTGTGATTATATGGAGAACCGAAGGACTGTGGCCATTTTGCAGCCTATCTCAGAGCTACTCTTATGATTAGTCAATGCCCCAAAGAGCAGCAAACTTATGGCACTTACTCACTGTTGGAAACACCATTTCCCCAAAGAGGGCGCCGTACTTGGAGAGAGGAAATGGCTGGGATTAGAAGTATCTCCTGATTATCTTCTCTGCAGTTTTCAGACCACTTTACAGGAGAAAATAACAAAACACATAGTCTTCCCCTGAGAACTCCAGGGGCAGGTCTTAAGAAGAGGAAATAAATAGAACAGGATCTTCATTGTGGAATGAAACATCATGGTGATTAATTTTTAAATGGTCGGTTCTCAAGGGAGACAACACCTTGCATTGTGAGAAAGCTGAGGGAGAGGCTCCAGCAACAAGCTCTGAGTGCGATGTGGAGTTCAAACCGCTGGCAATAAAATGTTATGTCTAAGCAGCTGGTTATGTACAGGAATTCCCGTATGTAAACACGTGGCTGGGGGGATAATGTTAACTTAACCACAATCTGGGAGCCTGTATGGTGGCCAAGACGTGTAAATCCCAACAGTGTCAGCCGCCACAGCTGGGTGGATTAGTGCCCTCGAGGGTGCAAGCCTTCCAGAACTGTGAAGGGGAAGAACTCAAGGCTGCGTGCTGCCTGTGATGGGCACCTGCTCATGCCTGAAAGTATTTACTGTCTTTTTAGTTAGTTACTGATAACTAAACAAGTCTTCAGAGGTGACTACTCGGTGCCTAAATTGTCCCCTTGTTATACTCATAGGATGACAAGCCATTTGTCTGTGCAAGAGCCGAGAGGAAGACAAAGCCACTTCTAAAGGCTTCCCCCAGGGCCGGCCCAACACCCTCCATGCACCTGCACCCTGCACTCAACTGTCAGCCATCCGTGCCCTTGTCCCATCTTTCCTCTCCTTGCTCCGGGTGTCTAAATGACTCCTGTTCTGTACCTGTGGCAGACAGACTTTCAGGTGGCCTCATATTCATACCTGCTATAATCCTTTCTTCTTGAATGTGGGTGGGACCTCTGACTTGCTTCTAAACCACAGAACATGGCAAAGGTGATGAAGTGACACCCTGTTCCAGGACTCTGTCAGATGTGAAAGTGGGCAGGGCTGGGGCACAGAGAATGGAGGCAAGTCCTGGGTAGCAGTGAGGGTGTTGCGGAAGTAGGGAAACAAAGGACACCTTAAGCTGCCGGGTGGCAGGTGTGGACAGAGAACAAAATCTGGTCAAAGAAATGGCACAGACGAGAAGAAGTTTCAAAATGGTAAATCTGGAAGAAGATGCAGGGATGGGGACCTTTGGAATGTCAGCAGGGCTGCGGTGGAGCTGCCTGGGGGTCTGGGCTGGAAATCCAACTCCCACTGAGTCAAATGCTACCTATTCCTTGAAGCCATCTTTGATGGGCCTCTAAACCCAACTTAAAGTTAAACGTGACCCTCTCCTTATCTTGCTGATCTATTCTTTGAGCCTCTATTACAATCTATTTTATTCTGCCTTTTATTTAAAGCCAATTACATACTTACTTATGTGTCTTTAGATTTTAAGCTTCTCCAGGGAAAGCAATGTGTCATGGTCATTTTTAGTTTTCCATCACACTTTCTCTATGTACACAAAGTACCTTGAAGTAATACTTTGCTAGTGCTTGTGTGCTGGATTTTATCAGCAGGCTCTATGGCAATTCTCCTGTCCACACATCTACATACATCAAATATTTTGCCTTGTAGAATCATACAGGGCAATTCTCACTCCAGAAAAAAATAGTTCCATCAACAGCCCAGCCTATAAACTCAATACTGGGAACTACGAATTGAGAACTCAGTCCTTCATGTGGCAACACCTGTGTTTTGGTTGCCCTGAAACTCTATCTCTGATCTGCAGTGAAAATTGTATTTTCTCATTCTTCCTATGTCAGCTCTCCAGATATTAGAAGACTGCCACCTTGCTTCTCCTCGTGTAAATATCACCAACCATGTCAACCATTCTTCACCTAGAGTAGTAGCCATATCTCTCACTTGTATTGTTCCCCTCCTATGAATTGTCTCTTACCTGCCTTGGAATGCAGTGCCTGACCTGAACCTGTATCCCTACCAACCCACCAGGTAGCACAATCATATCTACTTTTAGAGGGGGCCCTGGAAATCTACTAATGATATCCAAGACCCCTTAGATTTTGCTACTGGCTACAACAGTTTACGGGGGCATATTTTGCCTGGGACCAAGTCTTCTCTCGTTGAACTGCTCCTAAGCCGCGATTCTCTATTGTGCTATTGATTTGGGAATCAATCAAAGGACTATACAACTCATTCCTTTTACATTTCTTCTTTCAGGTTTTGGGGCCATTGGACTAGCAGGATGAGCACATTTTGGATCCTGATTCTTTTAACCTATTAGTGACCCCATAATTATGTCCTTCCATGTTCTAACAAGCATGCTTCCTACAACATCATTCAAGACACTGATTAGCTGGTTGAACAGAACAGAGCAAAACGCAGAGCCCCAGGGCACATGGCTTCCTCCTTGTAGGCTGACATCACTCTATTAATCAACGCTTTGGACACGCTTGTTCAACCAGTTACAAATTCACTTAACTGTCCTCTAGTCCCACCCCCATTTCTCCTTCTTGTCCACAAGAATATCCTGAGCAACTCTGTCAAGCGCCTTGCTGAAACCCACTGATCAGATCCACTGATCAACCAGCCTAATAACCTATCAAGAGAGGAAACGAGATTAGATTGGGGTGGCTTGTGTAGGAGACAGCAGCCTCTTGGCAGTCGCTGTTTTCTCGTCCCTGAGCTCACAGATCAACCCGTAATGATTAGTTCTCGCTTTCTGCCAGGGATCAATATTAAGCCCACTGATCTGTATTTCACAGAATAACCCTTCCTCTCTCTCTCTCCCTCCTTATCTCCAAGCCCTCCCTCCACCCTTCTGAAAATTGAACCCTTTGCTGACTCAACTCTTCAGAATCTTTCCTTTGCTTCTTGTTTTCTTGAACAATCCTTGAGTCTTCTGTCACTTTCATGTCTCCTGATAATTCCTGGGGATGCCTCTTACTGTCCTCCAGCCTCAGTTTCTTCCTCTGGAAACAACAAGGCCACTCTCATCTGACCCCTGAGGTCACCCTGAGAACCCAATAAAGAAACGTCTATGAAAGCTCCTTACACAATGCCCAGCATATAATGGATAATTGTTAATTGAATACAAAGAACCACATAAATAAGAAATTTTATTATAGTTACATGTAAGATACCCACATATACACACAGAGTGCTTTTCTCCAAAGCCAAATAAATTACATTTTGAGACTTAGTGTGTGCTGTCATAATTTTAGAAACGTGTTCTTCAGAGAATCTAAAAGACTTTGACCTGATTGTCTATTCAAAATCAGCTTACCCTAAAATCAGATTTAATAAGAACCTTAAATTTTGCTACACTCCAATTGCTTAGTTCTATTTAAGGAAATTTATGATCGTTGGCATAGTTTTTATAGCTTTTTGCTGCTTTAGGTGGGTAAATTGATTGATTGTGTTTTGGATCAAATAGTATGGTATTTGAAACCTAAAAAAGAAAACATTCTGCTGGAGAGAGAGTGTGGGAAAACATTCTCTTTTTTTCCCCAAAACATCTATTGGAAAAACACTTCTTAACGGAAGTAGAATTTGCATGATACGTGCTAATTGTGATGTTTCTACTGTTAATTGGCAAATAGCCTAGAAGTAGTAACCATGTTTCTTATCTCAATCAACTGACAATATCCTTCATCCTTGCTACTTAGAGTATGATCTTCACTCTTCTAGAAGTAAAATAAGTTGTAGGTTGCTAGGGACCTTAGCATTCAACCTAGGTGAAACACGGTTATCTTGTAAGGGGGGAAACTGAGGCACCTAGAGGCTAGGTGACTTGCTCAAGGCGACCCCTGGGGAATGGCTGAGCTGGATCTGTCAGCCAGGGTCTCCTGACTCCAGACCTGTGTCATTTGTAATGATCTGTAGCTGTACTGACAGGTTTAGGATCTTTGGGGTGACCTGTCATAGGTCCTTTGCTTCTAATTCCATTGGATGGTGACCTGGAAAAAAAGTCCTGTGTGTGGCTGTCAACCAGCCTCTTCCTTGCCATTTAACTTAGTCCCGGGAAACATGAAGGCTTCAACTCTGTGCTGTCTGGTGCCCAGGGCAACGCGGATGCTGAGATGACAACGTGCATCTCTGGGATGCACAAATTAGAGCTGATTGATGGAAGGCCACCAATAAAATGTCACATCTTATAGATGTGGATGGGCCATGGGGCCAGTGATAAAGTGAGATCAGTGGGGGCTCTGACATCCACGCAGCCCGGCCATTGTATTGACGGTGGGAGATAGTATCGATCGAGCTGCCAAGATGATCCTATTATGCAATTAGAATATTAGATTTGCATTTTTAATTCCTTTAAAAGAAATTGGCTTGAGGCAATTTATGGCAGGGAAATATTAAGATGGATCCAACTGCTTTGAAAATAAGAACTCAGAAGAAGCTTTTAGGGAGATGCAGTCATTATCAGAGAAAAGTTTTACTTATAAAAATGGGCAACAAGGAAGTAATAAAAACACAAAGATAGGCAAGTTGAAAGAGCTCGTGGAAACCAACTTTACTCCGGTGCAGAAGAATGAAATCCCCCCTACCCTAGAACACAGTTTAGACCAGCCGGGGGTATTTAGTTACACTCAGTGTGAACACACATGCACATCACACTGTGGGCGGACTTCCACTGCATCTGCGCAGGGCTGCGTTCCCTTCCTTGTGCTGCAGACATGTTTCCTATACAGTAACCCCACCCCCCATCCATGGTTTTGCTTCCTGCAGTTTCAGTTACCTGCAGTCAACCATGGTCTGAAAATATTACATGGAAAATTCCAGAAATAAACAACTCATTAAGTTTTAAGTTGTTCTGAGTAATGTGATGAGATCTCATGCCATCTGCACCATCGCACCTGGGACGTGAATCATCCTTATGTCCAGTGTGCCCTGCCCCTTAGTCACTCAGTAGCCGTATTGGTCATCAGACCACTCACAGGGTTTGTGTTCAAGTGACCCTTATTTTACTTAATAATGGACCCAAAGCACAAAGGCAGTGATGGTCGCAATTTGGATACACCAAAGAGAAGCTGTATAGTGCTTCCTTTAAGTGAAAAGGTGAAAGTTCTCGACTTAAGGAAAGAAGAAAAATCCTATGCTGAGGTTGCTAAGACCTACGGTAATAAGGAATCTTTTATCTGTGAAACTGTGAAGAAAGAAAAAGAAATTTGTGCTAGTTTTGCTCTCACACTTCAAAGCGCAAGAATTATGGCCACGGTGCACAGTAAGCACTTAGGATGGAAAAGGCATTAAATTTGTACAATAAGATATTTTGAGAGAAAGAGAGAGACCACATTCACAGAACTTTTATTATAGTATATTGTTATAATTGTCCTATTTTATTATTAGTTATTGTTAATTTCTTACTGCGCCTAACTTATAAATTAAAATTTTTGATATGTATGTATAGAAAAAACAGCATAAATATGGTTCAGTCTGGTTTCAGGCATCCACTGGGGGTCTTGGAACGTATCCCCCCGCGGATAAGGGGGAGCTACTTGTACCAGCTCAGCCCGGTTACTGGTTTCTGTTTAAGAGACTTACTTTTCACCAGGGGTTTTTGTGCTGGGTTGGCTGCACGGGCAACTGACGTGAGTCCTCCTTCCTCTGAAGTAATAATATTTTAAAAATAATAGACTCCATTTATAATGGCTTTTGGGGAAATGTTTAAAATCTGAGAGGTACTAGCAAATACTTTTTGTTTTAATTTAATTTAATTTAGTTTTTTGGTTGCGTTGGGTCTTCATTGCTGCGTGTGGGCTCTTCTCTAGTTGCAACGAGTGGGGGCTACTCTTCCTTGAAGTGCGCGGGCTTCTCATTGCGGTGGCTTCTCTCGTTGCAGAGCACAGGCTCTAGGTGCGTGGGCTCAGTAGTTGTGGCACGTGAGCTCAGTAGTTGTGGCTCACGGGCTTAGTTGCTCTGTGGCATGTGGGATCTTCCCAGGCCAGGGCTCGAACCCGTGTCCCCTGCATTGGCAGGTGGATTCTTAACCACTGTGCCACCAGGGAAGCCTGCAAATACTTTAAAAATAGGAAACTGCATCCTTTTGAAGTGTGGTTGGCATTTATTACATCAGGACAGTCTGGGCCGGATCTGTGGTCCAAATGGTTTCTGAGCCCTTGGGAGAATTTCTGGGTAAGCTGAGATGAGGTCATCAGATAAGAAATTGAAACCACAGTGAAATTACAAGCCAGATTTCAAGGGGGAAAGACTTCTGTCCTCTGGAGCTTCTAACGTAGTGGGCAGACAAGCAAGAAATTACAGTAAAACTGGATAATTGGTATAATGAAGGGAAGGACACCCAGCAGAGGCTCAATCATATTGACACCACCACCTCCTCCACCACCAACAAAAAGCACACAGCTAGCTGTCAATGCTAAGTGTTTCCAAGTGTGATGGAAGAGGAAGGTCAAAGCTGTTTAAGGAAATTTGGAAAGGCTTCCTAGAGGTCATTGCATTTGAGTTGAGACTTGAAGGAGTAGGAATGTGAACAAAGGAACAGCACTGAATGTGAAAATGTGTGGAAAAGAGCATGGTGTGCTCAGGGCCTCTGCTCAGCAGGCTAAGGGCTTATGTGATGAAGCCTCAACAGGTCAGGGGAGTGGGCCTGTTGCATGGACGCCATATTGGCCCTGAAAAAGCACACATGGTGGGGGTATTTAGGGAAAGACCTAGAACGGAGACACAGGTGGTATTGGGAGATACATTTATGCTCTAAGGAGGACACTTTTAATCACACGTTGGTTCCATCTGTCCACTCAGAAGACATTTATTAGGCCCCTGTATGTCCTGGGCATGGCCCTGGGTGCTGGGGTCATAAGGAGCTTAAGAGCACAGTTCTTTCTCTCCAGAGGCTCACAGGGGAGCCCAGGGGTGGATGCCTTTGCAGGAGGGAGTGAACTCCTAAGAGGTACATGGGTGCAGACAGAGAGAGTGTTGTCATGAATAAATCTGAATAATATATTTCGGATACAGTGGCGACTTTGATGGGATTTAAGAAACTTTAGTCTTATAGAGAACGCAAATTGCTGAGCAGGACTTCTGCTCTTCACGGACTTGGCAAAGGTTAGCTTACTCCCAGCCTCTCTGTACAAACCATCAGATTCATTTCGTCCCTGGGTTCTGCTGAGCTTTGTCACCTGATGTATTCATTTCCTGGAGCTGCTGTAACAAATTGTCACAATTCGAGTGGCTTAAAACAACAGAAATTTATTCTCTGACAGTTTTGAGGGCCAGAAGTTCAAAATCAAGGTGTCAACAGGGTTGGTTCCTTCTGGAAGCTCGGAGGGAGGATCTATTCCATGCTTTTCTCCTAGCTTCTGGTGGCTGCTGGGAACCTTTGGCATTCCTTGGCTGGTAGATGCATCTCCCCAATCTCTGCCTCCATCTCACACGCCTTCTTCCCTGTGTGTCTGTTGTTAACTCCTTGTGCCTTTCTCTTCTGACACCTGCCATTGGATTTAGGCAGGCTCACCCTAAATCCAGGATGATCTCATCTTGAGATCCTTAACTTATTACTTAATTACTGCAAAGACCCTTTTTCCAAATAAGATCACATTCATGGGTTCTGGGAGCTTAGGACTTAGACATATCTTTGGATGGGGGGAACATTATTCAACCCATAGGAGTAGTAAGAAAGGACCTCCTTGACAGGTTCCTGATATTAGGGGGAAAATGTTCAGTTTTTCATCAAGTACAATGTTAGCTGCAAGTTTATTTTCCATGAAGTTTTCATGTCAAGTCTAGAAAGTTTCCCTCTGCTCCTGATTTGCTGAGATTTTTCTTATCATGAATGAGTGTTGGATTTTGTCCAGTGCTTTACCTCCACCCATTGATGTGAATATCCGAGTTTTCTTCTGTAGCTTCTTGATACGCTGTATTACATTGAGTTTTGCCTATTGAACCAGCCTTGCATCCTTGGAATAAATTCCACTTGGTATGGCATGGACTTATATATACTACCAAATGTAAAATAGCTAGTGGGAAGCAGCCGCATAGCACAGGGAGATCAGCTTGGTGCTTTGCGACCACCTAGAGGGGTGGGATAGGGAGGGTGGGAGGGAGACCCAAGAGGGAGGGGATATGGGGCTATATGTATATGTATAGCTGATTCACTTTGTTATACAGCAGAAAAGAACACACTGTTGTATAGCCATTATACTCCAATAAAGATGTTAAAAAAAAATTCCACTTGGTTGCGGGGTACAACGTTTTATATATATGTATTATATATTAACAAATTCCATTTGACTATTAAAAATAATACAACTGGGATTTTTAAGGACCATGCTGGTTGCATCCAGACTTACTACTATGTGAAAGGGGGAAGAAGAAATTCCCCAGGGTTTGGGGCTTATCGTTAAAACTCACTGGGGAGAATGAGGTCTCTTCTGTGTAGTGTAGCTTCAGCGTGACTTCAAGGCAAATGCAGGGGCTTGTGAGAATCAAGGAATGGCCGTGTTTATCCCTTAAACCAGCCTCTTCAAGCAAGGCTGCTCATTTAGCTCAAAGTGGGACTTTATGTCAGTAATGTCGCCCTGGAATCCAAAAGACAAAGATGAATGGAGTAAAAATGTAGTACTCTTGATTTATCAAATGATTTTACCTAATGAATCCATCATATTCAACAGAAACCACATTAGCAATTCCTGTTATTGGTCTTATCCACCCAGAAGCCCCTTGAGGTCCACCCTAGTGCCCACATCATCCATTCAAAGGAAAAAGAATGCAAAGTTTAAATAGATTTTTTTGTAAGTGTAAAAGGCTTGGACAAAAATAATGCAAACCAGTACAGACTGAGATGGCAAAGAGACCCGGCTTCTTTCTCCTATTAAAGAACTACCAAGATGGCTATTACACAACCTAGCAGAAAAACTGAGATCCTCATTAGCTAATAGAACAACAACATGGCGTTCTGAGAAAGCTTGATTTCATTTCTCATCTTTCTAAAGGCTGTGGCATGTACTTGGTAATTTCTGCAACTGTGTTTCTGAATTTCTGGAGCTGCATCTTTGCTTCATTGTGTTAAACAGCATGAGTGGGTCCAACTTTCAGTAACTGACATGCTTAAGTTGTTCCTTTGGTGCAATTCAGCAAACATCATTAAGCACCTACGATGTACCAGGCTTCATGCTATGCCCAAGGATTCAGATGATGAATAAGATTATTTTAGGTGGAATGTGTATGTGATCTTATTCCTCTGAATATCCTAAAGCTTTAAAGTCCTGTGTGTATTTGTAAGATTTATTCTTGACATGTGCTTTTGAATGATAATGAAATGGGTGGCCATATGGGAATTCAAGCCCCTGAAACTTTAACTCAGAGATCCTTACTTTCTTCAGCTTTTAGTCAATAAGAAAAAGTGCCTTAAGCCCTTCTCTCTTGGACTTATGAAGAAAGCACAAGATGTTAACATAATGATGCTGTTTCCAGTGTACAGCACCGTTAATTGGGTCTTTGCTATTTTATGTATAGAGTGAAGCTTGATTTGGGTGTCAGCAAGTTGAAACCCTAACAACCATCTTTCCTATAGATTCAGCCCTTCCCTGCCCCCACCCCCATCAACTGTGGTCAATACTGCTGCTTCTCATCAAAGGTCTTCTGTAAGGAAAGAAAACACGGAAGAAGCATCTTTTCATATCCTTTAACTTCTAGAATCAGTGTTGCCCAGTAGAAATAGGACGTGATGTATTTTAAAATTTTCTAATGAAAAGAGACACATAGAATTAACTTTAACTGTATTTTTTCACCACAAGGTGTCCAAAATATTATAATTTCAACATGCAGTCAATATAAAAATATTAATGAGATTATGTTATGTTTATTTTTCTCATATTGAGACTTCAAAATCTGGTGTGTTTTTACATTTATGCCACAAATTTATTCGAACCAGCCACATCTCAAGTACTCAATAGCCACATGTGTTTAGTGATTACCATATTGGACATTGCAGTTATAGATGAATATTTCAGTACTGGTTTCTGATAAAAAGAGGATATCAGTCTTTTTATGAAACACTGAGGAGTTAAAAGAAAATGGATTACTTCTGGGTGAAGTTTAAGACTATGTTGATGAGAAGAAAAATTTTATGAGACTTTTCACTGTAGAAATATCTTCAAGGTTGAGTTTTGTGAGTGTGTGTATGTGAGATGTATGTAAACACAGGATTTCCCTGGTGGTGCAGCGGTTAAGAACCTGCCTGCCAATGCAGGGGACACAGGTTCGATCCCTGGTCTGGGAAGATCTCATATGCCACGGAGCAACTAAGCCCACGAGCCACAACTACTGAGCTCGCATGCTGCAACTACTGAAGCCCGCATGACTAGAGCCCATGGTCCGCAACCAGAGGAGCCACCACAATGAGAAGTCCGCACAGCACGATGAAGAGTAGCCCCCACTAGAGAAAGCCCGCATGCAGCAACAAAGACCAAATGCAGCCAAAAATAAAAATTAAAAAAAAAAAGTTCTATCAGTAAAGGACATGAATTGATAACTGACTTAAATATGTACTTGATTGTAAGTCTAGCCTAAAATGAATTAAAAGCTAACTCTATAAGTATTGAAGACATTAGAAAACAATAAGAATTTTTACATAATGTTGAGAAAAAACAGAAGGGGTCAGGTTACATATAGCACACTGGAAGTTTTCCATGGCTATACCCGTGTGTGACCCATAACTGATCATGCTGTCTTGTGAGGAGAAAACGGGAACTGCTAGTTTGGAGAAGAGAAAGAAAATAGAAATCTATTTGCTGAGGCTCCAAATGTATCATGGATTCATGCTTATTATTTAGTATCTTTATATTAATTTGGCTGAAATGTTAATTTGGATAGTATCATCCTCACCAATCCTCATCTTGCAATGTTAATATGCTCAGTTCTTTATAAGTTTAAATCATGAATAGAGAGAGAATAATGCCCCTATGAATGTTTCTTAGGGAATCGCAAGTACATACATGTATATGTGTGGCCACCGCTCCACACATGCAGACCCTCGCCTCACTTACAAAACAGACGAGACCACCTTGCTCTAACTCAGCTGCTGATGTAAAATGACACACTAGTGAATGTGTGCGAGCCAACTCAGGGAGTAAGTCAATGCCACGGGTTCCCACATTCTGAAGTGCCAGGTGACACTGGTCAGAATGTCTAGTCCCGGAACTTTATAGCTGAAAGTGTTATTTGAGATCCCCAAGTCCAGTCATCTTATTTATTAGGAAACTGAGGCACAGAGAAGAATGCCCATGGTAACACAGTCAGTTAGTGGCAGAACTGGGACCAGAACTCAGGGCTCCTGATTCCTAGTCCAGTGCTTTTCTCACTGAGATATTGGAAGAGGGAGAAAGTAACATAGATGAAGCGCTGGTTTATCAGTCAGTGTTTCTTCAGGGAATAAAATCCAGTCTAGATATTTCAAACAGAGGGAATTTAATAAAGCGAATTGGTTACATAAGTGACGTTACAGCTAAGAAACCACCAGAGAACCATTAGTCAATCAGTGATTAGCAATAAGAACGTTCCGCTGCCACCTGTTGGGCTGGAGAAAGACATGGCAAGGATGTGATATTGAACTGGAGCCCCAGAGTGGGGATATCGTGGATGGAGCTGGGAACCAAGAGTGGAGGGCTATCTGATAGGAGGTGCAGGCGCTGTTGGAATCTCTGTTACAGGTAGAGTAAGACTCTCCAGTCTTACCATTGTCTCGTGTTGGACAAAGCTAATTGGCAAGGAGCATGGGAAATGCAGGTCCCAGCTGTGCAGAGCAGAGTAGGGCAGGGGTTCGGAAAGCATCTAAGAACTAATGACCCCTGCTGCCCAAAATGGGTAACCTTAAGAGAGTTCTATGGTCTTGCAACAGATTTATCATTTATTATGTTTTAAAACTAATTTCAGAAATCATTTGTGCACCAAGTTCACAATATCTGTGGTGAGAGGAGACGTCAGCCTGAGAAGCAACCGGTGGCTATAAATGTAGATAATCAAGAGCTGGCCACACCCATCATCCCTTTGGCCTTACTTAGGTCCATCCTCATTCATTTTTGTCTTGAGACGTCGGACTTCCCAGTTTATTGTCTGAATCCATAGCCTTGCTCTTTTTGGGAAATAAAAAATTTCCATTCAGGCCTTCCTGGATGTTGCTTCTATGTGTTTCACAATTTGTAACAATTGAGGGTGGTCCCTCAGGTACGGGATAAATCAGAATTCATCCAGAACCAAAGGGACAGGCTGGTATAAGAGGGGGTATTTTGTTTGTGTGTGTTTCTGTTTTTGGCAGTACAATACATTTAAAATTATTTTTAGCATTAAATCATGCATGGCTGGAAAGAGTTAATCTGTCCCAGCCCCATGAAGGAGAAGCATGGGGAAACATTAACCATCTTTGACTGAGAATATTCCGTGTTCTGGGAGCTCTCCTGAATGCTTTGCATCTATTACCTCACTTAAGCCTCACACTCACCATGCTATGTGTTAGAAACAACTCTTTCCCCCAATTTTCAGATGAGGACACTGTTGCTGAGAAAGATTTAAGTAACTCTGCCAAGTTGGCAGGTTGATAAGTGGTGAGGTTGTATTTGGAACCCAGGCAGCTTGGCTGTAGAGTCCCCATTTAACCACTAACTTGTGCCTCACTCTGACCTATGTTGGCTGGTGCCTGGGTCCTCCCTAGGGTCCTAGACATGCAGCACTGTGCTCTGATACCCAGCGGGCTGGTGGGATTGGCCAGGGAAGCTGCTGATACTGTGATGAGGTGGTAAGTGCCACATTATTGCAGGGCACTTGGCTGCTAACTGCCATTTAATCACAAGATGAATATAGTTATTTCTTTTCTCCCTCTACCCGAGGGCCAGCTAGATGGTAATTACTTCTGAACTAAGTGCTGAAGATGTGGCTTTGCACGGAGCTGGAACTAAATGCCATGACTCTCCTCTGAGCCGCCGCATTCCTGGCTGCCCTTGTTTACCCACGTGGCTAATTAAACACATTGCTTTGATATTAGATGCTCTTTCCAAGCTTCCCATTTCCCTGAAATGATGATATTTTCCCCCTGGGAAATGTGATTTCAAAAACCCTAAAATTTGGACTTTATATTTGGGAAATAACCCCAATTTTTGTAGAGATGGCATTACATTTTGGCCAACAGTTGAAATAGAAAACTTCACATTTGGAAAGTTCTAAATTGAAAACGAGTTAATCTAGATCGTTTGTTTCTGCGCAGTCCCTGAGAAAGATTAAGTAACTCTGCCAAGTTGGCAGGTTGATAAGTGGTGAGGTTGTATTTGGAACCCAGGCAGCTTGGCTGTAGAGTCCCCATTTAACCACTAACTTGTGCCTCACTCTGACCTATGTTGGCTGGTGCCTGGGTCCTCCCTAGGGTCCTAGACATGCAGCACTGTGCTCTGATACCCAGCGGGCTGGTGGGATTGGCCAGGGAAGCTGCTGATACTGTGATGAGGTGGTAAGTGCCACATTATTGCAGGGCACTTGGCTGCTAACTGCCATTTAATCACAAGATGAATATAGTTATTTCTTTTCTCCCTCTACCCGAGGGCCAGCTAGATGGTAATTACTTCTGAACTAAGTGCTGAAGATGTGGCTTTGCACGGAGCTGGAACTAAATGCCATGACTCTCCTCTGAGCCGCCGCATTCCTGGCTGCCCTTGTTTACCCACGTGGCTAATTAAACACATTGCTTTGATATTAGATGCTCTTTCCAAGCTTCCCATTTCCCTGAAATGATGATATTTTCCCCCTGGGAAATGTGATTTCAAAAACCCTAAAATTTGGACTTTATATTTGGGAAATAACCCCAATTTTTGTAGAGATGGCATTACATTTTGGCCAACAGTTGAAATAGAAAACTTCACATTTGGAAAGTTCTAAATTGAAAACGAGTTAATCTAGATCGTTTGTTTCTGCGCAGTCCCCTGTTTGCAGCTGGTGTATGGAGTTGAAGAGCTGCTGGGTTTTGTCTTCTGTTTTCTAAAGTTTGATGGATATAAAAACAATCATATGGAATTTCTCTAAACATGGACATGCAATCTATTGGCTCATGTTTGTCTGAGGATTTTTCCTCCAGGTAACTACTAAATGGGTTGGAATTGATCTGCTTTTTGCAGAGGCAATAAAATGAGCAGGTTAAGTGACTTGTCTTAAAAAATTCAATTTATAAGCCCAGTCCTGGTTTTCCGGTTCCCGGTCAAATGGCACAGGTGATACCCGAGGTTAGTAAGTCTTCAACCTTATGAAGACCTAATCAGCTTGGTCCAGGCTTGGAATTAATGGAGCTGTGACAAAGGTCTCTAGTAAAGCAGCAGTCAAATTTTAATTGGTTACCAAGGACTCAGTTTATGGTTTTTATGTTGGGACTCCCTGTAGATAGTTATCTAAGTGACTTAACAAAAACCCTCCAAATCTCAGTGTCCTTACACAATAAGGCAGATGTTCTCAAACTTTAGAGTGTCTAAATCTCCTTATTAAAATACAGGGCTTTTAGAAACCCTCTCGCAGGGTTTCTAATTGAGTATGCCGTGGTCAAAGCCGGAAATTAGCATTTTTAACAAGTTTGCAAGTGATGCTGGCACTGCTGGTCTGGAAACCAGTGCACTAAGGGCTTATTCTTTCCTGTCATCACAGTCCAATGTGGGTGTATCTGGCTGGGCAACTCTCCAGGGATACTCTGCTCCAAAAGGTAACTCGGGGCCCTAGGCTCCTTCCTTAGAAGCTCTGCCATTCCCTAAGACCACAGACCCCCTCTTCTGCAAGCAGCTAGTGGGTCATGGAAGAGAGAGGACATAAGGGCCGGGGCTGTTCTAAGGGCCAGGCCTGGGAGTGGGATACACTTTGCTTACATCCCATTGGCTAGAATCAGTTATGTGGCCTCTGCCTAACTGTAAAAGGAAGCTGGGAACAGAGTCTAGCTGGATGCTCAGGAGGAAAAGGAAACTGATTTTGGTGAAAATACAGCCATTTGGGGCCACATCTAAGTTTATGAAAGTCCTTCTCTTTATCTTTCTCCTCCACCTGACATGCTGTGAAAGTATTTATCAACCACTGTTTTTGAAAGTTTAATGATGTCCCTTGACTCACCTGGATATATCACTGAGTACTGGCAGATGGAGCTGATGAAGAATGTTTTCCGTGCTCCTCCCAGGGATGGAGATGCCATGAGAGCAGTTCACTGAGGTGAAGGGTCTGCCTGCCCTGGAAGTGAGACCAGATCTAGAATGGGGGTCCCTATCTGTGCAAAGTGTCAATGTATTGTCTCCCAGCTCCAGATTGACTCTTCTCTGCCCTGATTTGTGATACTGGATCTGGACCCTGTAAACATTTCTCCTTTGCCCACTGGCCAAATGTTAACTTCATCACAGGAGGGTTTTAGAACGGCGATGCAAGGTGGAGACTCTTTGCTCCTGGGTTCTGGATCTTCGGCGGTACCCTCCTCTGCAGTGGCCCAGTAGCCTATGAGCTCCGGCTGTTGACCTCCGGCCATGCTGTCTCTGCTGGTGGCCACTTCCCAGGAGCTCTTCCCACGCACACCCCTACAATGACAGGCTGCTTCTCCAGACCATCTCAGGCCTTTGCCTTCCAGGATGTTTCTTGACCACGAGCAGGTTGTAAGTTCTTGTGGTAGTCCCCTTTGATGAGCTCTGAGTCTCAGCCTTGTGGATGGCAAGAGGGGGCCCTTTTTTTTTTTTTTTTTTTTTTTTTCGGGGGCC
>NW_006771034.1:320191-341547 GCF_000442215.2 Lipotes vexillifer
TGGCCATGGCTCAGGGCCCCAGCCGTTCCAAGGCATATGGGATCTTCCCGGACTGGAGCACGAACCCTTGTCCCTTGCGTCGGCAGGCGGACTCTCAACCACTGCGCCACCAGGGAAGCCCTAGGGTCCCTTTTTAAAAATAAAATAGTTAAGCATCTTTTATAGTTAACATTTCTTTGCATTACATCTTCCTTGTTAAAATAACTAGAGTGATTTCTGTCCTTTGAATGGACCCTGACAGCTGTGCCCTCCTCCTGGTGAATTTTTTCATAGAAAGGCAAAGTTGAATGCACATCCACTCACATCAAAAAGCAGGACAGCAAAACTATACCTACTCAAAGCTCACTTCCATCTAGCCTCTTCTTTATCCTCTGCCCTCATCATGTTGATTTCCTGCCCTGAGAAAGGCTGGCATTCTCATCCAATGGGAATCGGGTGGGTGGGTCTTCAAGTCTCACACTTCTAGACTCTATAGTCTGCAGCCTCAGCAACCAGGGGCTCCCTTGCGTAAGGCCCTGGGTAGGCTTCCCAGGTTAGCCTGGGGCATGAGAAAGAAAAATGAAACGCATGTGTCATCAGTAACCAGAAAGCAAATGTCGCTGCCTCGGTCTGCGTCCGAGGGTGAAACCATAAAGTAAACTGTGTGTAACCACCGGGTCTCGCCTTGGCTTGGTTCTGCTGCCACAGCAGTAGGGAATCAATACAACTTAAAAAAGAATCCCAGGCAAAAGTAGGATAAACAACACAAGATCTAATTTTAGGCCACAGAAAAGAAAAGGTCAGCATAGCATAAGGATAATAATAAAATTAATTCCAGTCAGCATTAGTTACTTATTATTTCTTTTTTTTGCACAGAGGATGGATCCATGCCAGTGGAAGGTTGAGGCCAGCTCTCCTTTCTTTCTTGCGAGCTAACCTTGGCTTCCCAGACAAGCCACAGCAAGGACTTTTTATCTGAGGCAAGTTCAGTCCTGGACAAAGGCAAACTCATTCCTGTGATTCAGGGACGCTGAGAAAGCTCCTTACTAGGAAACCTCTACCCTATTGCCACAATGTCTGAAATTTCACTGTAACAGCCTCCTGGATGGCCATCTACAGACCGCCTCCCCCCTTTTAAAACTGTGGTGAAATTCACATAACACAAAATTAACCTTTTTTTTTTTTTTTGCGGTATGCGGGCCTCACTGTTGTGGCCTCTCCCGTTGCGGAGCACGGGCTCCGGTCGCGCAGGCTCAGCGGCCATGGCTCACGGGTCCAGCCGCTCCGCGGCATGTGGGATCCTCCCGGACCGGGGCACGAACCCGTGTCCCCTGCATCGGCAGGCGGACTCTCAACCACTGCACCACCAGGGAAGCCCCAACTTAACCATTTTAAAGTGAAGAATCCAGTGGCATTAAGTAGACCCACAGCACCATATAACCACCACCTCTATCTAGTTCCAAAACAACTTCATAACCCCAAAAGGAAATCCTGTACCCACTAAGCAGTCATTCCTCATTCTCCCTCCAGCCACTGGCAACCACACATCTGCTTTCTGTGTCTATGGATTAGCCTCTTCTGGGCATTTCATATAAATGAAATCATACAACATGTCTTTTGTGTCTGGCTTTTTTCACTTACCATAATGTTTCAAGGTTCATCCATGTTATAGCATGTGTCAGTACTTTGTTTTTTTAAATGACTGAACCCAAATGTTCATCAGTGGATGGCTGGATAAACAAATTGTGGTGTATACATACCAACTCCCTTTTAAATGATTTTTAAATGATCTTCTCAAATGGAGGCTGTAACACATAGGACCACTGTGTCTTACTTTGAATGAGATTATCTGATAAAATGGCTTTGGACTAAAAGGACCAGGCACTTAAGTTTGAAACCCTCATTAATGCATTCTTCATCATACTTTTTTGTTTTCTTTGGTTCAAAGAAATGAAGTCGCCTCATTAATATGTTAGTACTTTATCTGATGATGTACTATATCTCTATTTTTTTATCCTCTGGAGAAAGGACCATCACAGTTAAGCTATATACTACTCTACTAATACATTGTAAATCTCTGAAACAGCATCTATGTCTGTAGAGCCAAGACAAAGTATTACGTAAAAATTCAAAGTGTATTAAAGGGAAGCTCCTAAAGAGTTACTTGTCAATAAATCTCTCTTTCTCTCCTTGTTTCCCATGAAAGACAAATGAAATAGTCACTAGCAAAAATAGCTAGTAGCCTAATGACATCATTTAGTTGTTTGTGTGGCAGTAGGGGAGGGGGACTGGTGTTTCCAATTGGACATTGCTTCTCTCTGCCTCTTCTGCTCATGACGTACCATGATTCCCCACGGACGGAGGGATACGGTCAAAAAGTCTCAGGCTGATTTTCAAGTCTCCACTGGTCTGGACCCCCTTCACCTCTATGACCCATTTTGTATAAATATCACTAACAAAAACTCCTGTTTGAGCCATTTGGGTCTCCTACTTTCACCCAAAGAGGACACAGGCATTTCTGCTCTGGTATCTGCTCAAGCTCATGTGCATCACCTTTGAGTCCAGAGCCTTCCCAGCACAGGGTGCTGGTGACTCGGCATGTTATCTGATGGGCGATATGAAGCCAAGGGCAGTTTTCAATATGATCTGATGCTTTGCTTTTTTCAGGGGGGGGTGTCTCTGGGACCAGAGATGCTGGTAGGTAAGATGCCTTTCAGGGGTCCGGTGAGTGGGGAGGAAGCAGCAACAGGATGAATTCTAGGTGAGAGGAGTCAAGTTAGACAGGTATTTCTTAAACAGTGTCAACGTCAATCAACAGTCCTTGGTTGCTTTTCAGATTTCTCTTTTAGGTGAAGGTAGAGATGAGTCCTTTCATGGAAAGTGGGAAAACAGGAAGAGAGACAGTGAGCAAGAAATAGAAATATCCAATCCACTTTGGGGCAAATCAATTCATGGTGTCTGAAATGTCCAGGTGGACTTGGTCAGTTGAAAGCTGAGAATACCACTCTCAAGAGAAGCCAGAGGAAAGGGATATAAAATAACTATAAAAAGCACCACAAATATTTGCATGCTAATTGTAGCTTCTAAAGTCTTTGAGGGGGTTTGAAAACAGTTTGTTTTTCACATAGTTTCAGCATTATTCTTGCCATCTTATTTTTAAAATACTGTTTGCAGTATCTATGATGAAAATGCTTGCTTAGCAGTCTAACTCATATTAATCACAAATTCCAAATTCATGGCATCAGAATTACAAGAAGTTTCATATTATATAATTAGAAGAAGACTCCAGTCTTTGGTTCATTGACTCTGGAGCCATATTACAGTCTTGTTATATTTGATAATGACATAGCAGACATTCTATCAGAACTTGGATGCTGGAAGGAGATTCCAAAATGCTTTAATCTTGTCACAAATCAGAAGCAGCTGCTTCTTATAAAAAGGAAAGCTCATGTTTGGATGGTCCACAGACAAACCAATGTGACTTACAGTCTTAAATAGCAGATTCTGGGGTTTTCAGTTGGCAGGTGTTCTCCATCAAGCAACACCCACCCCCCCGCCATGTTGATTCCTGTTGGTTTTATTTCTTTAAACTTCTCTCAAACTGCAAATTGCATTTGTGAAGTGAACTTTATCATAGGCACTTAGGCATTTTATGGTGAAGGCTAAGCATTATCTTGAGACTTTTACACACCGGAGAAAACAGATAACATGGAAAATGTAATTCGAATACAACTTGCCCCCTCTGAGTGGCAGAATAACTAAAGAGAAAAAACTAAACAGAGGAATGTTACTGTCGTCAGTCAGTCAAGGGCTGCAAGCTTTGAGCGCTGAGTCTACAAACCTTCTGATGGTTCTATGATGACATGAAGCTGCTGTTGTAGAAACTCTAAAACTAACGAGGGTATTAGCTTCATTGATTTTCTGAAAATGGGAAAGAAAAAAAAAAAGCGCTCAGCTAAGTCCAGGAAAGAGATTTAATACAACTGTCTTTTAATAATATTAAGTTTCCTAGAATCAATATTTTCTCCCCCTCGTAATATACTATGGGTTGCTACACACCAGTTGCTATGTAGGAGAATGGGAATCAATAGAAGGCTTACCTTCTTTGGAGACTATTTCAAAGGCCTGCATAATGGAGCATAGATTAGGAAGAATGAAATTGAATTTTAAGTACACTGACATTATGCTGTCATCTTCAACCATGGGAATGAAGATTGTTCTGGGGCCCGTGGGACCCATGAGGCTCAGGGCAAGAGATACCATGTAGAGACTGGCTCACAAAACTCCATTGACTGTGGCTTCCTCCAGGACTGCTTAACAAATGCTAAATCCAGGCCTTTCGGGGCACTCCTAAAAAGTATCTTCAAACACCCCAAGGGTTACTTGATGAGTAGTGTTGAAGGAGTCTTTTTCATAATGTTCAGCCTTAGTGGCTTCAAAATTATGCTAGATCCGGTCTGTGTTAACTCAAACTCTGATGTTGAACCCCCTTTCTACTTAGCTTTATTTTGTCTTTATTTCAGAAAGTCAAATGGATATTTCTTAGCTGATAAAAATAACTCTTGATAGAATCACTGAAAATTATTTACAATGTGCTAAAATGACATTATAAATATCTATGGAAAACACTCAAAAATAGCACAAAAATATCAAAACCTCAAAATTTGAGAGAAGGTAGAGTACATGAGTTTTTTTTTAGTGTTGTTTAATAGTGTTTTTCATCTCTTATTTTAAGAGATTGACTTGAAAAAAAAATCTGGAGATTTAATGTGATGTTGAAATTTACCTGTCACTATAAAAGAATGATTTGGATGACCCAGCAATCCCACTCCTAGGTGTTTACCCTAGAGAGATGAAAACTTAGGCTCACGCAACAACTTACATGTGAATGTTTATGCCGCTCTATTAATAATTTTTAAGATGTGGAAATAAACCAGATGTCCTTTACCAGGTGAATGGTTAAACCAACTGTGGTACATCAGTACCAGGGAATACTATTTAGTAATGAAAAGAAACAGACAATAACTTTGATGATGATTCTCAAAGATGCTATGCTGAGTGAAAAACAGCCAGTTTCAAACAGCTGAATACTGTATGGTTCTATTTAGATGACGTTTTCCAAAAAGGTCAGAATAGACTTGGAGAACAGATCCATGCTTGCAGGTGCTGTGAGGTGGGGAGAGGGAGAAAGAATGTGTCCATTAAGGGAATGTTTTAGGTGATGGAACTGGTCAGTATGCTGATTGGGGTGGTGGTTAGGCTAGTCTGTACATATGAAAATTTGTAGACCTGTACACCAAAGGGGAAATAGTTGACTTTACCATATAATTTAAAAATTAAAAGATTGCTTATACCTTGACTTATTTTTAGATTTGGAAACAGCTGCACTTAGATGATCATTCTGTAAAAACAGGTTTTCCATACCATAGATGGAAAGGTAGCTACTAGCACTCACATGGATGGGTTCTGGAAGAAGCCCTATAGTTCAGTAGTTTAGTAGGGAGTTACTTGTGTCTTACTCTCCAATGACTTGAGTATAACCTGCAAGTTCCCCAGTAATTATTATGAACAAGTTGGTATTCTCAGTCATAAGACAGCACCTTTGAATGCTTTATAATTCATAGCATTTTCCCATTTTAGTATTGCCAAGTAGGTAGGGCAGGAATTCTCATCAGAGTTTTGTAGATGTGGGAAACTGAGGCATGGGGAAGTTAGGTAACTGGTCTCAAGTCACCAGCTGGTGAGTAGCTGGGACTGATGCCCAGAGCATTTGAATATGGACTGGTCTAACTCTAAGGTTTATTTTTAATTTTTAAAATGCTAATTAAAAATTAAAAAAATTTGCACCTGTCTAGCTCTAGGTGATGTCTTGCAAGCTGGAAATCACTGAGACCAATTAAGACATCTTAATATGTAGTCAAAGAGCCTCGTATCACAGCATGCCCGGGAAACAAACAACACACAACCTGGTCACAGGAGAATAGTATAGGGAATTCCAAATCCTTCCTCATCTTTAAATTTTGCGCTTAGCTGGAGACCTTTGCTAAATGTCTTGTACCTACATTGTCTTACTTTGAAAAAGAGAAAGCAATGAATCGAGGATTTAGCTCTCTGTAACAGAAACGTGGGATGCCAGGGAAACAGGTGCAATGCAGGGAGAAAGTGGACCTTACTGACATTTTAAAGGGACAGATGTGGAAAACGAAGGGGTTTCTGCTGGACCATGTGTGCTCACAGCTCATGCAGTGGGCACTCTGGCTTCAGCCCAGAGATGGGCTGCACCAACCAGCAAACAGCCTGTTGCACGGTGGGTGCAGCAGCTCCCTTTCTCTAGGAGAGAGTCACTGTTTTGAGCACTTAAATTTGAACTGGAGGCCCAGGAGATTGAAAGGTCGACCTTTATTTATATCTTCTTTTCCATCCTTACAATTCCAGAGCTCTGTGCTTCTAATCTCCTACCTGTAATCTGTGTGAGGAAGGCGCTAGAAGTTCTGCAGGAGGCCTGGGGAAAAGCCAGTGTCCTGTTCATGGTGCAGAGGAAGTCTGGTTCCATTCTGAAGAGTGGGTAGCTGACCTGAGAGCAAGTGGACACAGAGCAAAACAAACAACAAACCAAACCTAATCCAAAAAAAGGTCACTTCCTTTCTTCTTGAGATGGGACACTGTAATCCTCATGGTTCTAAAGTCTAGAAAGGATTGCAGAACTTTTGGCATTCACTAAGTGAGTAGATGGGAGTGTGACCCTGCACCCTGGTGTCAGGAGAGATAGAGCCTTGACTGGCCTCCTTGTTCTCCAAGCCCTAGGTATACGGGTCAGCATGGCTGCCCATCGTTCTTTCATGATGACAGAGTGTCCTTTTGTGCAATTCATATTTTGCAGTGGCAGATAAGAAGACTGACTCTCTTCCTATGAGCATGATGCATGTTTTAAGTCATTTTCCATGCCAACTTCTTGTGATGTGTTGGCGTGTTGGTCAACAAGGAAACAAACTTAGCTGGAGCAGATCAGGGGCCACCCGTGGGTGAGAGAGGTGTCAGCTGAGAGGTGGACAACCCTCGGGTCTGGGAACAAATAAAAAGCCAGCTGATGTCCCCTGATCCTTTACTTAGATCCTCCCATCTATGTTGGAATCTCCCATTACTCCATCAGGACACCAGGAAATTTGAAGAGATGAAGTGAGTCTCCTTCTTGGGATCTTTCTTATTTTCACTTCTGTCCCTCCTCATCTCACTCCGTCCCTTTATCTCACCTCCCCCACCCCATTTGTCCATTTGTTTCTCTTCCTTTGGGTCTTTCTCTGAAAATCTACTTTTTAAATTTATCTCTCTCTTCCACTGTACGTGGTGATTTGCATTCTGAACCCATGGTGTGCAGTAAGGCTTCTCCGAAAAAGAGTCCTCAAAAAGCTCATAGCATAAAATGTTTCTATCTGGGAAAGAAGTTTCAGAATTGTTGATAAGTTTCATGTTTATCAGCATTTTTTCAGGCTAGCGGTCTGGGTGGAACTCTTCCAGCCTTTCTTCCAAGTTTCACCTCACTCCAAGTTGCTGCCACTATAGATGAGATATTTGTAATTGGATTCAGGCAGCCTGATCCGTGGAGTTATTACTGTCTGTTAGTCTACAGATTCCAAAATGATGACCTTATAAACATCGAAGCAAGATTAATTATTACAGCACTACATGAAACTTTAACTCAAAAACTGTATATTTGTTTGCTGACTCAGAGCTGAGCCTGACAGCACGAGCTCAGGCCTTTCTCTTACAGAACTCCTGGGGTAGCCTCAGCTGGGCATTCTGACCACAGCCCCTTAGCTGTCCTTGCTAACAAAGCTTTCCTCCAAATAAAGGGCTTCCTTAATTCAGCCACTTCCCTCTCAGACTGCAAGTGCCACTCTGCTCGCTGGTTCCAGCAGATGACCAGCCGTAGTGAGGGGAGAGTTGTGCACGATGGTCTACCTTCTACTCAGTTTAACATCTTTTATCTCCTTCTCCAGAAAGCATCCTTCTCTCTCTGTCTTCCAAATGGTGAAAGTATCAGCTTTCCCTATTCGTGGGGAAAATATGACACCGAGATTCGAGTTTCTCTATGCATTGAAATTTGGGAAAATATGAAAAATGATTACAATACAGTGTTGTTTCATTGTACACAGTTTATTTATAGTTGGCATTCAGTGCCCCAGTGGTTCTGGGGTGGGACTTTTGTTGAAATGAATTAGAGTGGGGAATTATGCAAGAACAATCTTGTTATTTTAATAGAGCGCACATGGACAGTCAGATAATCTCAGATAACCTCTCCTATTTCTACACGTTATTGCTGTCTCCTCTGTCTGTTTTAGTCATTCCATCTCTGACTGCTTTTTGGTACACTGTCTCTTTTCTATGCTTTTTATTATTTTTACTGCTCTTCAGTTTCTCTATCAGTCATTTTTAACGTCATGCATCCATACTGTACTGTCATCTCACTAGGATCTTAAATTCTGAGTGTTAGGAGAGAGTTAGTTCCCTGCTTTTTTTTTTTTTAGCATCTTTATTGGACTATAATTGCTTTACAATGGTGTGTTAGTTTCTGCTTCATAACAAAGTGAGTCAGCTATACGTATACATATATCCCCATATCTCCTCCCTCTTGTGTCTCCCTCCCACCCTCCCTATCCCACCCCTCCAGGTGGTCACAAAGCACCAAGCTGATCTCCCTGTGCTATGTGGCTGCTTCTCACTAGTTCCCTGGTTTTTAATGTTGCTATTCTGCTAATATATTTGGATGCCACTTTTTTATTGTGTTAAAATACACGTAATTTAAAATTTACCATTTTAACCACTGTAGAGTGTACAATTCAGTGGCATTAGGTACATTCATGATGTTTTGCAACCATCATTACTGTCTCGTTCCAGAACTTTTCATCACCCCGAATGGAAACCTCGAACCCGTTAAGCAGTTACTCCCATTGCCTCTTCTCCAGAACCCCTGGAAAACCCTAATCTGTTCTCTGTCTTTATGGATTTGTCTGTTCTGGACATTTCATATCAATGGACTCATACAATACGGTCTTTTTCTAATTTTTTTTTATTGAAGTATAGTTGATTTACAATGTTGTGCTAAATTCTGCCATGCAGCAAGGTCACTCAGTTATACACATATATACATTCTTTTTCCCATTCTTTTCCGTTACGGTTTATCCCAGGATATTGAATATAGTTCCCTGTGCTACACAGTAGGGACTTGTTGTTTATCCATTCTATATATAACATTGATAGTTTGCATCTACCAACCCCAAACTCCCACTCCATCCCTCCCTCCACACCCCTCCCCCTTGGCAACTACAAGTCTGTTCTCTATGTCTGTGAGTCTGTTTCCTCTTTCATAGGTAAGTTCATTTGTGTCATATTTTAGATTCCACATATAAATGATGTCATATGCTATTTGTCTTTCTCTTTCTGACTTACTTTACTTAGTATGATCATCTCTAGTTTACAATATGGCTTTTGCATCTGGTTTCTTTGACTTAGCATAGTGTTTCCAATGTTCATCCATGTTGCATGTTGCAGCAGACATTAGTACTTCCGTTTTTAAAAATGATATTCTTAAATTAACTTTTTCTCCTTTAATGAGTATAATTATATTGCTTCAGTGTTCAGAGGATGGAAGACTCCTACGTGAGGACATTTTCTCATCATTCACATAACCAAGTACAGAACTGGGCAGTGTTTGATTTTACTTGATATCTGAGCTGTCATCATCGGTTCATGTATGGCCCTCTCCCATTTTACTTATTCATTTATTAATGATATGTTACAGGCATCAATCATCTGCACAATCCAAGAACTAGAATACTGCCAATAATGTTCATTGACATCTGTCCTCCCCTCTCCTCCTGAGAAGTCAACACTAACTGGCATTGGGATTTTATAATGCTGCTCTTTCCTTGTTTCATTACTACAGTTTCATTACAATGATGTTTGACACGGCCTCCATGCCCGCGGGTTCCTCATCTGCAGATTCAACAAACCGCGGATGGAAAATATTCTTAAATTAACTTTTTAGTTGAAGCACATTCTATTGCTGACTCAGGACTCATGAGCCCTGTGTTCTCTACAAATCTCTATCTTTCTAGTCTATTTCTTTCCAAAGCATAGCTTGGAATTTATCCTTGGGATCTTTCATTTTGTTAATGAGGTGATGGTGATGATAATGATGATGATGATGATGATGATGATAACACACACATTTTTTCTTGAACATCTACCATGTAACCATAACAGTGATTGGAACTTTACACACAGTGTCAAACTAATCCACAGAGAAGTCATGTTAATGAGAATTTCATACTCATTTGGCAAAAGGGGAAGCTGAGGTGTGGATGAGTTAAGTCCTCATCCGCAACTGAGAAGCAGAGTTGGATTTGTGCCCAGGACCTTCTGTTTCACAGCCCACCTCCTCCCAGTCTCTTGATTTTTCTTGCTTTTTTCAAGCTGCTCCAGGTCATAGAATAAAATAAGAGGATCCTAGTTTTCCATCTGGTCTGAAGCCCTTGGGAAGTGGGCTGAGTCAGGTTCTCCAGTGGATCACAATGACTTTGGAACTATCAATAACTTTGATAACTTGATGCTTTATGAGGACACTGTACATAGTCCAGCTGTCTGGTTTCTTCCTTGCACTAGATCCTCCCCTGAGCATTCTTGCCTCTACACATTCTGCACATTCTTTCTCCTCCCCTTACAGTCCAATCTGTCTTCCTTGCAAAGACAAACTGAATCCAGTTCCCTCTGTAAAGTTGTCTCCTTCTGCTTTAACCAATTCTCATCTCCTTTCTCATGACTCCGATAATGTCCTTATAATACACGGTCAGATGACTAATATGGTTTTGTGTGCCCATCTTGCCTCCCCAGTTAGCCTTCGCTAACAAGTCTTCAGTAGATCCCTCCCCCTCCCCCGCAATCCAGCTTTTAGTTCAAGTTTAGACACAGAATTATACTTTGACATTCTTATTGGAAATAACTGGTCAAATAGTAGAATTCAAACCCATACTCTCTCCTCTGTACCAAAGTAGACCAAAGACAGGAATTTAAATACACAAAGATGCAAACATAATGTGCGTTTGGAGAGGAGCTCTACTAGAATGAATCTCAGAGAAAGTAGTTTTTGGGACTCAGGAGACGATTGCTTGATGGTTAGTGTTGAGGATGATCTGCGATGTTTGACACGGCCACTTAGCAGGCAGCTGGGGGCAGATACCTGGGGCAGGTACATGCTATTGTGGCTTTATTGGGAACCTCTGTTTTCTTGCTAAAAAAATTGGACATATATATTGTGTTCCTCCAAACACAGTTTGGGGGATGTTGGCTTAAAGTCACGTAACCTGATTGCTTTTTTTTTTTATAAATTTTTTTTTATTGAAGTACAATTGATTTACAGTTCTGTGCCAATCTCTGTTGTACAACAAAGTAACTCAGTTATACACTCCAACCTGATTGGTTTTGAAGCATGAATTTAGTACTGGAGCTATACTCCTCTAAAGTAGAAGCCTTTCCTGTTTTGGTTAATTTGATATTTATGGAGGAAGCTCATTAACTCTTTGAGGACTTGAGATATTCTATTTGGGCTGGGCATGGACAGATGCCACCAAAACCTCAGTGGCTTAACACAGTAAGAGTTTATTATTATTCCACATGGTTTTGTGGAAGGGCAGTGAGGCTCTGCTCCAAACAGGCATTCCACACCCTCAGTAGTGGTCTTAAAAAGTCCCCTCCCCACCGACTCCAGCCATGAACACACGTTCTTTGACACTCCTCTGATGGAGAGATGGTATCTGTGTCCCTTCTCCTTGAACCTGGGCCAGCTTATTGATACTTCAGCTAATAGCATATACCTGATGTAATATGTGTGCCTTCCAAGCTGGCTTCAAAAGACCATGTAGTTTCTGCCTTCTTTGCTGGAGCCCTGGGCTGCCTTGATGTTGCCGTTTGTGAGCAAGTCCCCACCACTTAGAGAGTCTACAGTGGGCACTCAAGGTGGCAGTCTTAGCCTTTGAATCATCTTCCCCAGCACCAGATATGTGAATGAACAAGCCTTCAGATGATTCTAGACATTAGCCGTTGACTTCCCAGCCTCAGATATAATGGAGCATTGACAAGTCATCCTCTTTTTACCCTGTTCAAATTCTTGACCCACAGCATCCATGAATGTAAGTCAATGCTTTTTTTAAGCTGCTCAGCTCTTCTGCAGCATGGTAACTAGAATTCCACCTATGACACCATCACAAGGGGCTCAGGACTTACCTTGATAGTGTAAGAGATGACAGGAGAGCTGAGCAACAGCAGTGACATGTTTTAGCCTGGAAGTGACATTCCTCATATTTCATTAGCCATGACTAATGACATGGCCAAACTTAATTCCAAGGGTATGGAGAAGTGTAATGAAGACGTCACTAGAAATAGACAAGAACTACAAATTGGTGAACATCAGTAACATCCACCTCCATAAGCTGATAACCTCATGCCTCCTGCTATGGACTGATTGTGTGCCCCCCACATTCATATGTTGAAGCCCTGACCTCCAACGTGATGGTATTCAGAGGTGGGGCCTTTGGGAGGTCATTAGGTTTAGATGAGGTCATGAGGATGGGGCCTTTATGGTAGGATTAGTGACCTTATTAAGAGAGACTCTAAAGCGCTTGCTTTCTCCCTTTCTCCTTCTCTCCCTCTCTCTCTCCCTGCCCTGTGAGGACACAGCAGGAAGGCAGCTGTCTACAATCCAGGAAGAGAGCTCCCACCAGAAACTGACCGTGCTGGCTCCTTGATCTTGGAATTCTAGACTCGAGAGCTGTGAGAAAATAAAGTTTTATTGTTCAAGCCACTCACTCTAGGTATTTTGTTATGACACTGAAGCTGACTAAGACACTCCCACACTGCAGATATATTCAAAGACTTATTTCCTAAGTACCCAAGCTGCACAGTGAGTTTGCTGGAGTTTTACACAGCAAAACAATAGACCTCTATATGGTTTATGCTTCCTACTCGTTACACTATTTTATCTGAGGGATGTGCACTCCATGCCATGGCACGCGTGTTTACAGGTAGGACTCAAATACGCACTTCACATTTCTCTGACTTCCTATGTACGTTGATGTGCTTGATGAGTTTAGAGAGTCCTAACATTTTGGCAAGTGACATGATTTCAATAGATTGATAAATTATGATTTGCATGCAGCAACTGCCAGCACACAAGAACACCATGACATTCTTCTGTGAGAAGCAGGGTCATGCTCAGCTCCTTCTGGAGGCAGGAACATCTCTACCTACATTCCATTCCCATCCAGTTTCATCTGTCACATCTCTCTAGGCAAAAGAAAAATAATGCTTTGTGTGATCAGATAAACCAGGTGAATTAGGGACTCTCGCAATAGTCACCATCAGTGCTGATTGGCCTTGTAAGTCATAGTTAACGTATGATATTTCAAAGGGAAAAAAATCACATTAAAAATGACCCAGCAAGTGGTGAATTGTACCAAACTATAATTTCGGATACTTGTGATTCACCAGTGATTTCCTGTGTTTGGAACAATGTTATAAATTTCTCAGAGGCTAACAGATGATTAGGAAAGGATTTGCTGTGCTTTGTTTTATTGTAGATAACAGGCCACAGAAATATGATTTTAGTGGGTACTAATGGACTGAGTCCCTTCAAAGGATTAATAAGATTGTT
This sequence comes from Lipotes vexillifer, assembly GCF_000442215.2. Taxonomy (NCBI): domain Eukaryota; kingdom Metazoa; phylum Chordata; class Mammalia; order Artiodactyla; family Lipotidae; genus Lipotes; species Lipotes vexillifer. Next base: position 333,876 of record NW_006771034.1, read on the forward strand.
GCCTTTTGGATTGTCTTTAGACAACTGAGATGCTGAGTGCCATTTTTAAAGGAGGAACTCTTCACTTACAACAGCATTTTGTTTTGACAACCAGGTGAATCCTGTCTGGAGCATCACACAACGCACACAAGCCGATGTTCTCTCCCCGCTCTGCCTACCAGAGCACTGTTACCAAAATCAACGATTAATGGTTGAAAGAGTCTGAAAAATGGCTATCCCTTTGACCTTTCTAAGGTTTGTCATTTAGTTGACATACCCATTACCTCAAAAATCAAATGTGTTTGTCTAAACATTATTCTGATGTTTACTTTGGGCACTAAAGGGCAGACAGCTGACCACGGACCCGCTGACAGTGATCAATTCAGCCTCGAATCTTGTCACTTTCCCTGTTTATTCTGCTATCAATCTCCCCTTTGCCTGCCACGTGGCCACTTTCTGCTGCTCAGGCGCTTTTAAAACTAACAATAATCCAATTTAGAATTGATCAATGAAAATGTGTAGTCAGTAAGCAAAATGACAAAGTCTGCATGTAACCGCTGGCCACAGTCAGGAGTTTATTTATTTATTTTTATTTTTTATTTTTGCAGTACGTGGGCCTCTCCCGTTGCGGAGCACAGGCTCCGGACGCGCAGGCTCAGCGGCCATGGCTCACGGGCCCAGCCGCTCCGCGGCATGTGGGATCCTTCCAGACGGGGGCACGAACCCGTGTTCCCTGCGTCGGCAGGCGGACTCTCAACCACTGCGCCACCAGGGAAGCACAGGAGTTTATTTTATATGGATGGGGCTGAAGGCAAATTTTAATTAATTAATTAAATGGTAACATTCGAGCTTCTTCCCTGTTTTTTTTTGTTTGTTTGTTTTGTTTTTTTGAGTCAGATCCTCTAAGTTTTACTGTCTTAGAAATGGGGGAAGTGGGCCCGTTGACTTTCTGATAGAACCAGTATTTTCTGGAACAGTGCTGCTCCTTGGGCCTTTCTGTGATGGTGGGAATGGTCTAGATGTGTGTTGTCCAAGGTGGCAGCCACCAGACACCTCTGGCTGAACTTGAACTATGGCTTGTGCAAAAGAGGAACTGTATTTTAAGTTTTATTTAATTTTAATAAATTTAAAGTTAACATTAAATGGCTTTATGTGGCTAGTGGCTACAATTCTGGATGGTGCAATTCCAGAATGTTGACATTTATTATGATGAGATGAGGTCTGCTGATGTGGTTTGGATGTCATACTATCTAGACACAGTGTATCAGGAGGTCACAGTTTCTGGCCTGATCCAACATGGCTACAAACCAGGCAAGAGAAGTTCAGGGAGATATTCAAGTCTTCCTTGTGTCCTAAAGGCAATGTCATGTTTGACCAGGGCTCCTTGCCTGGTCCATGGGAGCAGGGCTCCCAAGAGGGCCTGGATGCTGCTCTGCATGGCTGGCTACTCCCCAGCAGACGGGAGAGCTCCAGCAAGAGAAGGTTCAGGACTGGTGCAGGAAGGTTCCTAAAAGTCCCCCAAGGCAAGCCCCATTCTTGGCTGCATCCCAGATCTGGTGTCCAAGACAGAAGGGTGCATTTCGTTCCCAGTGCCAAGTGGCTCCTGAGTTCTGGATGTGACCAGGGAGCCACTGGTTTCTGGCTCCCAGATTGTCTGGGCTCTTGGGCCTGCATCCCTTCTTTCCCTCAACCTCAAACTCCATTTTTGCCAAATCCAGCAGTGGGGAGTCATTTGATGAATTTATCAGAACAATTTGAAAAATCATTTCTTAAAATTATCTGCAAATGTTACGTTCAATGAGCAAACAGTTTAAAAACTAATTGCTAATGAGATTAGAAGCACATATAATATTTGGGGGTCTTTTTAAAAACATGAAATCAACTTAGCTTTTATCTCTAGACAGATATATATCAAAACCTAGATTCGAATTTTTGAAAAACTGTATCACTTATTTGAATTTCAGAGCTTATGGGAGAAGTTATGAGCAAGTAGAAACACTTTATGAGGGTTATGGTGTAATCAGTGGAGATTTAAAATGCTGTACCAGGGCTTCCCTGGTGGCGCAGTGGTTGAGAGTCCGCCTGCCGATGCAGGGGACACAGGTTCGTGCCCCGGTCGGGGAGGATCCCACATGCCGTGGAGCCGCTGGGCCGGTGAGCCGTGGCCTCTGAGCCTGCGTGTCCAGAACCTGTGCTCTGCAACGGGAGAGGCCACAACAGTGAGAGGCCTGTGTACCGGTAAAAAATAATAATAATAAAAAATAAACTAAAATAAAATGCTGTACCAGATAACTATTGTCTTAGAAGGAAAGTGGTCTGGGTAGTCTCTTGAAAGAGATTCTAAATTTGTAATCATCGTGTTATTTACATACTGACAACAAAAAAAATTAAAAGCAAAAGCCAGTTTTTATTTTTAAAAAATGGAAAAAATTTATTTCCTGAAAATTTTCAGTAGGAAAAAAATTTAATTGGGGGCATTTAAAAATTAGTTTTTAATGAAGCTTTATGTGACAAACTGTAAGAGTTTGACAATGACAACAAAAGGATATCTTATAATTAAAACAAGCAAATATCTATCCATCTATCTGTTATCTATCTGTTTCATCCATGGTTTCACTATCCAAAGACAGACACTGTGAATATTTTTTTGTATTTACATCTAATCTTTATTCTATTTGTTTTCATTCTAAATGGAAAGATCATGTATATACTATTTATCCTACTCTTTTTTTCATTTAACATTGTAATACTTATATTTTCCATATATTGCATATTCTTTAAAAATATAATTTTTAAAAGTTACATTATAATTAATGAAGTGAATATACACAATTTATGTAAAAACTGTGTTTGTATCTGGTATTTAGATTACTTCTGAGTTTTTTCTTTTCCTTTTATAAATAGTGCTTCTGAATATCCAGAATTATTTTCTTAGGCTCCATTCTCAAAAGTGGACTTACTGAGTTAGAGTATAAACATTGCAAGGCTCTTTGCCAAATTGCTTTCCGAAAGGATTGTACCAAAATACCAGCAATATTCGAGAGTACCTTTTTCACAGTCCCCTTATCAGCAGTGGAAATTATTATTTTTTAAAAAATCTTTGCTAATTTGATAGGGGTCAAAGTTTACTTCATTGTTATTTTAATGCCCCATTCCTTGATTACTAGTGAAGGAAAACATTTCCCACACATTTGTTGATTAGTTATATTTCGTTTTTGGAAATTGCCTATTCACATCCTCTGTCAATTTATCCATTGGCGCTTCAGTATTTTAAAATTCAGTTTGATTAACCTTTTTATGTATATAATGATATTAGTACTTTGTCTAGATAGTATTTTTTCCTGTGACTATTTTTCCCCAACTGTGATGTTGGCCTTTTAGTTTTGTTCTATTTATTTATTTTGATTGAAGAGAAGCTTAAAATTTAAACTTAGTAATATATAATAATGTTTTCATCTTACTTTTAGTAAATTGTACCTCCTCCAATGATGGTAAATTTAAAAGGTTTTTTCTTCTTGATTTCTTATATATTGATATTTTATATTTAATTTTAAAGTTCCCTTGGAATTTATATTGTTTGGTGAATGATTTTAAGTGAGAATCTAAATAGATTTTTTTCATCAAATAATCAATTGTTCCAGGGGGATTTATTTATGAAATGACTTACCCCTTTCTCATTTATTTAAAATATTTCTTTTACCATACATGTTATATATATATATATGCAATAAGATAGCCAGTTCCTTGACTATTGTGTTCTGTAGATTTCAGTTTAACCTTGTTCCAGAATTTCAATATTTTATATACTTTTGATCTATACCCTTGGTCACAATTGATACCCTTGGTATCAATTTATACCATTGGCTGACAGGTCCAGAATACTCCCAGTCATTCTTTTTCAAAAAATTGTTTTGGTTTATTTTACTGTGTGTGTGTGTGTGTGTGTGTGTGTGTATGTGTATGTGCACACCACAGGAAGAATGAGTATCGATTACTGACTTTTTTACTGACATATTTTGAGTTTTACTTTTTCCAAAGTCTTCCCATCTCTCAAGACCAGGTCAAATCCTACAGCCCACAGGGCCTTTCCTGACCCTTCTTAGTGGGAAGGACTTATTTCCTCTCTTACCTCTGTATGTCTTCACCTGTCCTTCTCTTACAGCATCTTTATGTGCTGCCTTGTATTATAATTATTTGTGGACAGATCTTACTTTCATCTAGTTATATGTCTGTACGGGCTGAATAATGGCCCCTAAAGATGTACACGTCCTAATCTCTGTGAGAGACATCTCACAGAACCTGTGAATGTCGTCTTCCATGGCAAGAAGGACTTTGTAGATGTGATTAAGTTAAGGACCTGGAGATTCAGAGATTATCCTGAATTATCCAGGTGGCCCCAAATGTAAACCTAAGGGGGAGGCAGAGGGGACTTGACTACCGTGGAGGAGGATGTGATGAGACCACAGAGGCAGAGATTGGAGTGATGCTGTCAGGAGCCACCAGCAGCTGGAAGAGACAAGGGACAGCTTATCCCCTGGAGACTCCAGAAGGACCTGGCCCTGCTGACACCTTGATTTTAGCCCCTTAAGACTCATTCTGGATGTCTGACCTCCAGAACTGTTAGAGAATAAATCTGTGGACTGTTTTTGCTCTCAGTTTTTGAGCCCCTAAGTTTGTGGTAATTTGTCAAGAACCCAGTTGGAAGTGAATACTGCTATCCCCCACATCCTAAAGGCAATAATAGACTCACCCAGGGCACCGTTCAAGTACGAATTGTCCCCTGTGGGGGGATCAGAGTTGGAAGTGTCCAAGCCTTACCTGAGGAATGATGCTTAGATAGTGGATTCTGGTTGTGTTCTGCTTTTTCAAATTTGATCCAGCTCCGGAGCCAGGAGCGGCACTGACTGCACACGTGATCCTTCTTCTTCTGGGGCCATAGCTTCACGTGCCAGAGTCTTGTTTCAAGTGAGATGCTGTTTAGCTCAGCATCTATCAGTCTCTGTGAGCTGAGTTCAAAGTCACTGCGGCCATGAATTCTACTTTAAAGAAGTTATTTCCAGGGTTACTGATGAAAGCCACAAATTAAAAAGACATGAGTTCAAGAGAGACATTTGAATGACTAAACTGATATGTTTTCACAAACATTCCTACTTTCAGCTTTCTTATTGTATAAAGTGAATATGAACATATATTATTGGAGTTTGGCAATGGTATTGCTTTATACAGTACATATTTGTTTAAACCTATGCTTTTTATTCTTTTATTGGAGTATACTTGCTTTACACTGTTGTGTCAGTTTTTGCTGTACAGCAAAGTGAATCAGCCACATGTATACATATATCCCCTTTTTTGGATTTTCTTCCTATTTGGGTCACCACAGAGCACCGAGTAGAGCTCCCTGTGCTATACAATTAGTTATCTATTTTATATATAGTAGTGCATATAGGTCAATCCCAAACTCCCAATTCATCCCACCCAAACATATGCTTTTTTAAAAAAACTTGATTTAATTTTTCAGTGTCTTTGTGAGTAGGAGAAATGTTATACACATTCTCCAGAAAAGAAAAGAGGACTAGCAAGGTGGGCCATTTATCCAACATTTTACCCTTTTATTTATTTATTAAGATTTTGAGGGTCTGCAAAATGCTCGACATTGTGTTAAGTTTTTAGTGATTTGAAGTTGAGTGAAACACAGTGCTGACCTTGAAGGGTGTTGCCATCTGGGAAACAAACAATTACAGTACATTTGGAGAGGGACTCCTTTAGCTGGAGGGATCACAGAAGGAGGTGTTGGGTCTCAATCCTGGTTGCACATTAGAATAACTCCTAGGAGTTTAAAAAATACTCAACTGCAGACCCCACCCCAGATGATGTGAATCACAACCTCTGTGTCAGAAACTGGAATCAGCTGGGGAGACAGATAAGGAGGAGGAGGCTGTAACACAGAGGAAACTTCATGTATACATAGGGCTTTAAGGGGTTGGGATTAACATACGCACACTACTATATATAAAACAGATAATCAACAAGGGCCTACTCTATAGCACAAGGAACTCTACTCAATACTCTGTAATAACATATATGGGAAAAGAATCTGAAAAATAATAGATATATGTATATGTATAACTGAACCACTTTGCTGTACACCTGAAACTAACACAACATTGCAAATGAACTACACTCCAATATAAAATAGAAATTAAAAAAAGAAAATCAATACCCCAGCCCCCCCCGCCCCCCCCAAAAAACAAAACACAAAACAGAAACAGACTCACAGACATGGAAAACAAACTTTTGTTTACCAAAGGGGAAAGGTTGGGGGGAGTGATAAATTAAGAGCTTGGGATTAGCAGACACACACTACTATATATAAAATAATCAACAAGGACCTACTGTATAGCACAGGGAACTCTACTCAATGTACTTTAATAGCCTATATAGGAAAAGAATCTGAAAAAGAATCGATATATGTATATGTATAGCTGAATCACTTGGCTGTACACCTGAAATGAATACAACATTGTAATCAACTATACTCCAATATAAAATAAAAGTTTTTAAAGTTTAAAAAAATAAAAACTACTCAACTGCAGACCTCACCCCAGATGATGTGAATCCCAATCTGTGTTGGAAGCTGGGATCAGCTGGGGAGATAGAGGAGGAGGAGGCTGTAACCCAGAGGAAACTTCATGTATACATAGGGCTTCAGGGGGCAGCAAGCAGGGTGCTGACCTAACATAGGGTGCATCGTCCCCGGGGTCCCCACTCTGGTGGGCTGCAGGGTTATTGGAGGGAACCCTGGAGAAGGGAGATGGGATTTGTGGAAGGTGTACCATTTGCTGAGTGCCCCTGTGTGCCATGCGCTGTGCTGGGCTTTTCACAAATTCTCTCTTTTAGTTGTTGTGAGACTTTTCAGTTATGTGTCATTATCCCAATTTTACACATAAGGAGTCCAAGGCTTGGGTGATTGGGAAGCTTCCTCAGGATCACAGAGGTGGTAAGTGACAAAACAGGGAGCTGACTCCTGATGCAGTGTTGTTTCCATTTACTGCGCTGCTTTGCATAATTGAGGCATGGCTAGAGGTAAATACGGTAAATAGTGGAAGAAATGCCCAGCTCCAGCTCTGGGGGCTTTACTAGGAACTTTGATCTTCAAGCTGAGTCTGTTTACCCTTTGGGGATGGGAGAGAGGTGGGGAGTGGCATCCAGGAAACAGACAACCAGTGCACAGGCTCAAATGAATGAAGCAGACACGGCCTTTGTAGAGGTATCCAAGCAATCTGTTAAGCCTCAAGCATGGAGTGATGTGAGGTAAAGAGGAGAAAAATCTGTTTTGTGAATTATTAATCCATGTGTTAATAACAGTGTGTTAAGACTCTAATTGACCTCACTTTGAAGAAATTCTCTGTATTGGAAACTATTGTATGCTACCACTTGTTGTAACAAAACTTTTGGGTAGAAATACTACGTTTTGACATTCTAGCTAGTCAACGGAGTTTTTCCACACTACTTACTATGTAGGTTTTCCCTAGCTCATGTATACTCGTGATTGGGTGATATCAGAATGAACCCTTCAGCTTAGAGACTTGTTCCTTTTAACTGTTTTGGGGTAGATTGGGGGAAACTGCAAATATGATTACCTTGAGGGATGTTCTATTTAATTGCCTTTTTTTTTTTTTTTTTTTTTTTTTTG
>NW_006771034.1:341712-380395 GCF_000442215.2 Lipotes vexillifer
TTTTTTTTTTTTTTGCGGTACGTGGGCCTCTCACTGTTGTGGCCTCTGCCGTTGCGGAGCACAGGCTCCGGACGCGCAGGCTCAGCGGTCATGGTTCACGGGCCCAGCCGCTCCGCGGCATGTGGGATCTTCCTGGACCAGGGCACGAACCCGTGTCCCCTGCATCGGCAGGTGGACTCTCAACCACTGTGCCACCAGGGAGGCCCCTGATTGCCATTTTTATTGACCATTTTCTTTGCCCAATTTCAATAGTTAGTCTGATGGGATGAAAGTCCTTGCAAAAGGAAAGTTTGTATAAATTAATATAAGTGAATTCTGTATTTATATGAATAAGTATTTTATTTTCTCATAGAAAAATATGAACAAATCTTAAACTCTCTCTGATTCCAGCCAGCTTTACCATTCAGAGACTCCATAGTCATTATGTTTTTACTCTAATCCTTTGTTTTTTTCAACTGGCTTCCCTGTATTTTGAACTCTTGAGTCCTTACTTTTCACCCTAAATTGTCAGTCTGGATGATATCTGACTTGTGGACTCTGGGTAGTAAACCAAACCTTAATTAATCTCAATACAACTGCCCTAAATGCAATTTTATTTTTTATTTTCTATTGTTGTTTCAGATAAAATCCTGCTGTATTTATTTGATTCTTTTCTTTTAAACTGAAGGAGTTGATTTACAATATTGTGTTAGTTTCGTGTGTACAGTAAAGTGATTCAGTCATACATATTGTTATATTCTTTTTCATATTTCATATTCTTTTTCATTACAGGTTATTACAAGATGTTCAATATAGTTCTCTGTGCTATACAGTAGGACCTTATATTTAACTATTTTGTATATGGTAGTTTGCATCTGCTAATCCCAAATCTACAGTTATTTTAAAATCCACACATATACACAAATCTCTAAGTACACACTTATATCCCACTCAGTGGAGGTCAGATTGTTGTTAGGATAATAACCTCTCCAGGGGATACTCTCCCCCATGGCCTGGTCAATACATTTATACAATGTAATTAAACCATATCACTTCCGTGACAGGAAATTGATGACCTTCTAATTATTTCAAGATAACTGAATATGTAATCATTTTCTCCTTTAACCGGGAGACAAGAGTATATTTTGAGTAAATTGAAAGTGGACTACAAGTACTTATTTTGTGTGTATGCTGTACGTTTGTGCACGTTTGTGCTCTTTCCACAAGATATCATTTTGGAGTGCTTGTCCCAGGATTTAGGAAAACAATTTAGAAAAGCCCATGTTAAAAATAGGAGATACACTACCAAATGTAAAATAGGTAGCTAGTGGGAAGCAGCCGCATAGCACAGGGAGATCAGCTGGTGCTTTGTGACCACCTAGAGGGGTGGGGTAAGGAGGGTGGGAAGGAGGGAGACGCAAGAGGGAAGAGATATGGGAACATATGTATATGTATATGTATAACTGATTCACTTTGTTATAAAGCAGAAACTAACACACCACTGTAAAGCAATTATACTCCAATGAAGATGTTGAAAAATAATAGGAGATTAATAATTTAGTAAACAGTGTTTAAAAGGTGCTTGATGATTATTGGAATTAAGAAAGATCTACCAACACTACCCTGAATTTTCATATGGTGTATAAGCTCACAATAAATTTTAAAACTGTCTGGTGGGAAATATACGGCAAGTAGCTCTTTAAAAAATTAGACTGAGGCCTGCTCATAACATCAGAGTTGGCTAATTCCCATGGGGGAGATTGAGTTACCACACACTTTTATTGAGGGACATTTTGGGTGACAGAGCACGATGGACAATTATAGGGTCCATATTATCCAAATCAAAAACCGAAACCCAACTTGTGATGGGTGTGCAGGTTTCTATGGGGATAATGGACCCAAATACTTCAAATCACAATTATTTCACACATTGGGACGACATAGCTTTTATATTTTTAGTATAGCAGATTTTCCCCATTAAAAAAATATATTTTATAATTCCCTTGAGTAAGAAAATTCTCAACCTCTACACTATGTGTATAGGTGACTAAAAAAACCCAAAAAAGCAAACAAAGAAACCCAACCTATCCAAACGGGAGCATTGACTTTCCAATCCGGTACAACAAAACTTCTTTGTCTCTCCTCATAGGCCAGAAATGTGGAAAACACCCTTTCTCACCATCTTCCATTAAGAGAAAAGAGAATTTGTGTTACTACTTGAAAAATCAACTGCTTAATCTTCGACTGAAATACCAGTCAGTAAAATTAATGGAGAGTGGGACAATTTCACTAGAAACACCCCACGGTGAGTGCTTTTGATTTATAGTTGGACGTATTAACCGTATAAATTATACCTAGAAGCAGCTCTTTACTAGATATATTTTATAACTAAATTAATATAGTGACTTCCACATGTTACATTTAAAATTTTCCTTTCTTTAAAAACTATGGCAGGCATGGTCTGAAACATGTCGTCAGTCAGGGCTTTTCTTTAATAAACAATTTGGAATCTTATGGATCTTTTCCCTTAATTTTGAAGAGACCATTAAGGATAGTGTTAAGATGGTGTGACACGACTCCCTGATTTTTTATGATGATGACTATATTTGGAGTATAAACCCTTTGTGAAAAAAATACAGGCAGGTTGCTATTAAACTCCTGACGAACTGGTTGGGTGAAGACAGAGTGGTAACTAGTAAACAAACCCTCTGCCTCTTTAAATTCCACAATCAGAACATAAGGTTCTTGAGGACAGGGGCAGATCAGGGTTTTTTTTAAAAAAAATTACCATTAAAGCAACAATGACCAGCACCTAGTACATATATAGGAGGTCCTTGATTAATATACTCTTTTACTTTGTCAATAAACCTTTCGTGAAAGTATGACACTATGCCAGGCCCTGGGGATTCAAAATCGACAAAACAAGGACTTCTGTTTTTATGAAGCCAAAAGTTGAGTAGAGGAGATATCTATTATCTAAGGAAATATGCATAAGAATAGAGATTTATACACTGGAAAACAGGAGAGGAAAAGGTAAGTAGTTACCTGGAAGTGATATTTGAGTTGGGCCTTGAATATGTGCATAGATATTTATAAATAAACAGCAAAACCGTTGAGGTATATTCACACTTTTCTGGCTTCCTCCCTTGAACCGGTTTGTTTCATGAACCAAGGAACTTCGATGCTAATGAATTTCTCCATTTTATTCCAGTCACCCACATTTCAATGGCAAACTCCTTTTTTTCTTGTCATGAAAATAGCTGCATTCAGTAGTTTTAACTTTACCGGAATTAAAATGTTAGTGAAATAAGCACAGAGGTCTTCTTTGAACTTTCCATTGTTTGTAGCTTTTAAGTGGTCAATGCAGAGTAATGTTAAGAAACATGAATGAGTCGGAATGCTGGTTAAAATGGATTGAAACATCATTTTCTTCTGAGCTGTAAATTCCTTGATGAAAAAAATTATTTTAACTGACCTTATTTCCTATGTATATATATCAAATGACACCTGAATCATGTTAAGGCCTTAACCTTTTCCCATTTCCTGTTGTAAAACTGCCTGAATCTGACATCTTTTTAAGTGGAGTTAAAACTGTTTTCACTTATGATGTCAGAATTCAGATAATGCCCAAATTGATGCTTAGTGATCTGTGTTTTAAACATCTCATTTTCTAAGATGTCTTCTCTTATTTTAAGCAAGAATAGAATTGCATGTTTGAGTTTCTCTAGAATTAAAACTAGTCACTGATTACAATATTCCCTGTCGATTATCTGAAGCCTATAGTCTAGGTGACACAAGAGGCAAATTCATTGCAAGCCTTCAGCCAGATACTGAGTCTCAGTTCAAGAGCTGGGGCAGTACAGAGTGTGGATGGTGTTTATGCTCCAACCTGTCTTACTCTCCCACTGGGTGCTCAGGGCTCCCTACAGACTCGCTTCCCCACCATCCCCTAAATGACCTTGGCTCTAAGGGATATGGTCTCCTCACTATTTTCCCAAACTATTTTCTCAAATACCTGCCATGGCTTGCGGCATGTTCTTGTGTCCATTTATTAATTCTTCATTCAAACAATGATGATGAGCCCCTATTGTGTGTCAAGTACTCTCCTAGGCTAAAGCAGTGAAAATCAGATGGATTTCTGGCTTTCAAGGAAACTTAGGAAAGTAAAACCAAGAAGAAACAAAGATAATTTCAGGTTGCAATAAGTACAATGGAATAACAAGATAATAAAATAAAATAAAATAAAATAAGATAAAATAGAATAGAATAGAATAGAATAGAATAGAATAGAATAAAATAAAATAAAATAAAATATAGTAATGTATTGATAATAAAGAAAGGGGGCAGCAGGGGAGGGGTTTACTTTAGACCACATGGCCAGGGAAGGCTTGCCTGAGATGGTGATAAGGGAACCAGCAGGGTTCTGGGGAAGGAGAATTCTGGGTGGGGGGAATCATGGGAGCAAAAACCCTAAGGCATGTAGAGGAAAAGGAAGAAGTCCAGTGCCAACCTGAAAAGAAAGGGAACAGTAATGCCAGGGGAGGTGGACGAGGGCCAGTTCTCATGAATAACTCTAATTTTATATATTTTAAAATAAGAGGTTTTATTATTGCTTAGTTCTGGCAAGGGCAACAGATTGGGAGAATATTACCATTGTAAAGACAGGTTGTTATACTCAAGAATCGCAAGCAGAAAGAACTTGGCCCGGTTTCTTGCCACAATGGACAAAAGAATGAGTGAGGCAGGGTAAACAGGTTTAAGATTGATTACTTTGAATAATTTCAGGAGGCTCTGGGGCATAGGAGCTGTCCTTAGGTGTTTGCAATGTGACCCTGGAGCGATTGGGGCAGGTGGATAGTGTCCAGGTATGTGAAAGCCTGATAAAGAAGGAGTTAGGTGTGTGGGCTCTGGATTGGTTTACATTTGAAAGGCACCCTCAGGGGTGAGTTGTTTACTGTCTTTGGGAATTAGCTAACCCTGTGGGGTGGGGCAGTCCCTCTAGGAGCAGCAAGACCTAATGTCAAAGCATCAGAAAATAAGAGACACGGCTAATACATACAAAAAGTATACCAGAGTATTGAAAAAGTTTATGAAACTAGCACAAGCTTGACCAAAGCTCACAGGAATGAGGATGAAAAATGGCAATGCAAATGTACTCACGAACATAGATGCTAAAATCATAATAACATATCATTTGTGAATTATGAAAGTTTTGTTTCTTTCATAAGTCTTTAGGCATTTAGTTTATATTTCCTTGTACTTGCTAGAATTTCCACTAAATTGTTGATAGAAATTATAACGTGCATTTGAATCTTGTTCCTGACTCCCAAGGAGAGTTTTTAACTTTCATCATAAAGTATATTTGCTATGAATTTTCTTTACAGGTTATGAAAGTCCCTTCATATTCCTAGTTTGTTAAAGGTTTTTGTTTTTCACATAAATGAGCATTGAAATTTATCTAATCATTTTTTCTGCGTCTATTGGAAGGACCATATGATGATTTCATGTTTAATCTGTTAATGCAGTTAATTATATGAATTTTCTAATATTAATCCAACTTTGCCTTCCTAGGATAAACCCAAATTTACCATAATGTATTTTCCATTTCTATACATTACTAAATTTAGTTTGCAAATAGTTTGTTCAGGATTTTGTACCTGGTAAGTGAATTTGATGTATAATTTCTTTATTTTGCAATGCCCTTGTGGATTTTGATATCATGATTAAGCTGGACTTTTTCTGTTCTCTGAAAGGTTTTGTGTATGACGGATGTCATTTCTTCCTTACATATTTAAAAGAGATCACAGGTGCAGCCATCTGGACCTAGAATTTTCTTTGTGGAAATATTTTTATTTACAGATTCAATTTCTTAGATAAATATAGAGCTATTCATATTTTCTCTTTCTTTTTGTGTCAGCTTTGGTAAGATGTGATCGTCAAGGAATGTGTTCATTTCATATAAATTGTCAAGTTTACTGTCATAAAGTTTCTCATAATATCTTTTAACCATATTTTTAATGTCTATTTCTTGAAGGATGAGATGAATGTTCCAGATAAACCACATGCAAAGTCCTGGTGGTAAAAGAAGTATAGCATTTGGGGAAAGCAAATCTATCATATAAATCTAAATACAGCACCAAAGTGGGTATTTGGAGATATTTTTAATAATTAGGAAAGAATAATGACAAAAATCATGGTGTTTGCCTGAAAAGAATTTATAGTCAACTTACATTGAGACATGGCTTATATACATTCACATTTCAAGAGGGCACATATGAGACTGTATGTATGTATGTCAAGTGCTTTACAGTGGATTTCAGATTGCATACAAAAGTGCTAAAGGAAATGCCAAATAAGGGGGAAATGAGTTAATATTTTTAGGTTGTTTAGAATATGATCACCTATGTTTTATGCATGTTTAGGTCAAACATATCCTTTGTAAAATATAAGCAATGTCTGCCTCTCCTAAGAAAATTTGATTTAAGCTTGTACCTGGAAGCCTGTATGTGTATGCCACTCCGTGGTGTGTTTTCTTTTGGCCAATGGGCACCTGGATTTCTTTTTATTTTTTCAAAACATTTTTTCTTCCTCTCTGAAACACTAAGCTAATAGTTTAGTAATGTAATAAAACTTAAAACAATTTTCACCTGCATCTTTGGCATAAATCAATTAAATTAGGCACAAATATTGGTGTTTTAGAGATGAAAAAGAATTACCCAGTAGTGCTGATATGTGGGTACTGGTAATCTAATGAATAACATACATTTCCTTTCAGCTTACTAGCTGAAAGGAAATGATTTATTTTACAGAAATAAGTTAGCCTCAGTGTCCTGAGCATTGAATCTCATGTCTGGATCTTACATCTAGAATTAAAATAGAAAGTTTAACATATTTCTTTTAACTTATAATTTTTTTAAAAAAAATAATCATAGAAAGCTAGGCATCACAGCCTCTAAAGTATGGCAAGGTGCAAGAGTATTTCTGAACTTTTCTTACCTTTCAAAGATAGTCAGGATGGTGTCCCCCTTGCTGTTTTCTTTCTTTGTTTTTTGTTTTTTTGGGTTTTTTTGGGAAGAGCCTTGTGTTGTCAGAGATAAGCAAAGCAAAGATGTTGATTAGAGTTTATGGAGAAGTTCTCTTTGGGAAGTACACTCTGTTTTATAAGTAAGGCTGGTCAGACAGAAATTAGAAGGAAGGCAAGTCATTTCTTTTTTTTTTTTTTTTTTTTTTTTTTTTTTTTTTTTTTGACTCTGCATCATTGGTCTGTGTCCTGGGTGCCATCATTAGTGGCCTTCCTTGGCCCTCAAAGTGCTGAGGGATAATAAAAATGAACATGGAATAAATAATCATTCAAGGATGAAAGCAAATAAAAACAATTTAATACAAATGCTAGATGAATTTACTGCTCAGAGATCCTCACTAAAATAACTCTTAATGAATGTACTTGGGGAAAAGAAAATTGAACCCAATAGGAAGGTGTGGACTCCTAGAGAGGCCTGTAGATGGGGCTGGAAGAGGTATAGGAAGATCTTTAAGGGACGTCCCATCTGGCATTTCAACTTGATCTTTATAACAATGGCTATTGGGAGCATTTAAGCACGGAGAGACAGATCCACTACCTGCTGAATAGTGGTTGGAAGGCAGCAAGATAGGAAGCAAAAAGATGGGTTAAGAGGATGTAGTGGATTTTCTTGCAGGAAGTGATGAGGACTTTCCACCAGGTAGTGGAAATGGGTCTTAGCACTGTGGAAACAGAAAAGAAGGACCTACAAGTATGTCAGGGTGACTGGATATGAGCCTTGAAGCTATGACAGTAGTTAAGGATGACTCAAGTCTTCCCCTTAAGTTGTTGTTGGTGCCATTGACTGGGGGAAAGAAGGGTTTGTAGGAAGCAGTTTGGGTTTGAATACATTGAACTGAGAGGCTTACAAGGCATCTAAGTGGAGATGGGCCTCTTCAAACCCCAATATTGTGGTGTTATTACATGTTTTAGAATTTTTTTAATCTGATGGTTTTATGATATTCTCTCTCTGTCTCTCTCTTCCTCCCCCAACCATTAAATTGTATTCCTCTGATTGCTAGTGAAGCCCAGAGCTTTTCATTGGTTTATTAATCATTCTGGTTTACTCTTCTGTCAGTTGCTTGTGAGCTGTCTTTAGCAGATGTAATAGTTTGCTTACCCAACCAACATTTCTCTCCTTTCTTTCTTATTAAAAGTGTCCTGTTTTGGTTGAGGTGTGAGGTGGCAATGTCCCAAGAAATGAGGGCAGGTCTTCCCTAAGCTGCTACAGATAAGCAATGATTGGTCATCTGACCCATTTCCGGCCAATAGGACCTACAGGAAAATCTCCTTTACAGGTATTTGTGCTGTCTTTTCCAGTATTTGGCTTATAGATTTCACTCTGTTTATGGTGTCATACAAAGGTTTTTAATTTTAATGTAGCAAAAAATGTATCATTCCTTCTTTCCTTGTCATCTTTTGTCTTGGTTTAGAAGTGATTCTCTATCCTGAGGTTCTAAAACTATTCTCTATTTTTTCTTCCATAAATGTTAAGTTAAAAAAATCTTTAGATTTTAAATACATCTGGAATTTATTTTTGAATCTGGCATGAGGCAAAGATGTTTTTACGAATGTGTAGTCAGTCAGCCCAGAACATTTTTTGAATAGTTCATTCTTTCTTTCTGGTTTATATTAGCACCTCTCTCATATATGAAGTGCACATGGATATGTTGGTCTGTTGTAAATTTCCCTAATCTGTTCATTTGGTCTATTTTTCTACCGGTATTTCTTTTCTCTAATAAGTTGTAAGCTCTCTTGAACTTCTTTTTATGTAAATAATGCTTTAGTCTACAAATAATGACAATTTTATTTCTTCATTTCCAATGCTTATATTGATTATTTCTTTTTCGTGCCTTATTGTGCTGGCTAGGATTGCTGGTACAATTTTAAATAAAAGCAGTGAGAGTAGGCATTGTTTCTTGTTCCTGACTTGTTTTGGTTCTTTTAAGGGAATGTTATTAATTTTTCACCATTGTGTATGGTTTATGTTGATTCCATTGATCAAGTTAAAGGGGTTCCTTCCATCCTTAACTTGTTTAGGGTATTTGTTTTGTTATCCAGAAAGGTATTGAATTTTACTTTTGTGTTTTTCTGAATATTTTGATAAACATATAGCTTTTCTCCTGTAATATGTTGTGAATTATATTTGCAGATTTTTTTAATGTTAATCTAATCTGTAGTCCTGTGATAAGCCATACATGGCCATGATGTAATTATTTAATAGCCTGCTGGATTTAGGCTACCAATGTTTTATTTAGGTTTCTTGCATTAATGATCGTAAGATGGATTGACCTATAGCACTTTTTTCTTTTAATGTCCTTGTCCAGTTTTGGTGCCTAAGTTATACCAGCCTCATAAATTTAAGTGGGGAGCCCTCCCTGGAATCATTTCTATAAAAGAGGACAGTTTGTGGAATATACCTGCAAAATCATCTAGCTCTTCACAGTCTGTCTTTAGCATTAAGGACCCTCCAGGCAAAGGGACCCACTTTATTGTTAGCTCAGTCTTCTGTCCTCAAGCTCTGGACTGGGCTACATGGAGTCCAACTCCCTCCTTTTACCTTATCTTGAGAGACTCTTGGCTTTGACCTCCATTTTCCTCACACAGGACTAATAAAATAGCAGGAATTTCAAGAAATGAAGCAACTATATTAGGGGGAGACACAAAAAGAAGTGTGTGGAAGTAAGAACTTTTAGTATTGTTTCTCTTCCCATGCTAGTGGGGAAAATGGAGGCTCCTACCATAGTTAAGAATGTGTAGATAACATGCTGGATAAAACCTTGTCTTAATTTCTCTCTAGGTTTCTATTTTTCAGGGAATTTGGATAAATTCCAATTTGCAGGCCCTTTGGAAAAAAACTAAGTCACATGTTTATTTTTTAGCTTAAAAAAATATGTGTCTGATTTTGAGCCCTTCAAAGACATTCTTCTTCTTTGAATCCACCCCTGAGCACAACGCCTGGTGTATCACAGGTGCTCAGTAAGGAACTGTCTGTTTGAAGATGTTTGTTCTTCTACAAATAACTTATAAAATCAGTGTCAAAATCAGGCCAGACAACGACTATTATATCTTCAGGGAAGGAAGCTCATTTTATTTCTGCTTGAAACTAAAAGCCCTCAAACCAATAAAATGATGGAAAGCGGAAGTTTTTTAGGACATTGTTAATTCCTACTATTTGATCACTTACATGGGTATGTTGATTTCCAATATTAAAATGGTCTTTTAAAAAAATACTTTGCTTGCATTCACTGCCTGCATTTCTTATCTTGGCCTTTTGGTGTCATTCTTAGATTAATCTGAAAAGCATGTTAAGTAAGGGTGAAATTATTTCCCTAGCTTTGGATCTTTTTGGTCTGTGATTTGAACTGAAGGTTATCATAGTGCAGTTTACTAATATAACCTTTTCAATGTTATCTTAATGGTATGTTTTATAACTGACACACAACTGTAGAAGTTTAAGTACGATACAGAGAACCAGTAATAGTAAAGTAAGCCTTTATTTTTATGGTTAGTCTAGAAAGAGCTTTTTCTGAAATTACTATACTGAAGTTACTAAAGTTAGCTACATATGTTACTAAAATATGTATGCTACATATATAATTCTAACGTTTATCATTACATAATAATGTAACAATATGATGTTACATTATAATTTATATATGTAATATACAATATCTACGTATTTAGTTAAAGCAAACCAGGGTTCTTAAGCTATGACAAGTCCTGATTCATTCTCAGTGATCTGTAAAATAAAGTTTACTGTTCTCCATGGAGCTGCAGAGAGCTGATGAACTCGGCAACAGTTCCTCTTTCTCTTCTGTACATGGGGATACTCATACCCTTTTATCCACCTGTGAATGAATATGAAAACCTTTTGGACTTCAATGTTATTGCTAATCCCAGTGTTAGCCACATGCTTTTCCTTCCCTCCCAACCTGCAAATGCCTCAATAACTTTTCTTCTTTTCACCATTAATTGTACTTTTTTTCTCCATTGTCATTTTAATGCATACGCTTAAGGAGATTGACTTTTGTATGGTGTAACAAATAAGTGAACAAACCAACAAAATATATATTGACCCACAGTTCCACAAGCAAGAAGCAAAAGTGATGAATTCATTGTGTTTTTGACTGTTACACTTGGAATTCCCAATATTCTGTCTTTTAAGTCTCAGAGGAAGGAGCTGTACTTGTCTCCTGGATCTTTGAACAACTTCACTATTTGAGAGAATGAGTGTACTAACTCTGTAGCCTCTAGTATATCTGCCAGTAGCTAAGAGCTTGGGCAGCTCAACCTTCAAGTTTGGTGACCAGAGAAACCCTGGAGATCTATTTCTCAAAATATTCAACTGTCATTAGGATCCTGTCTGAACAGTATAGCAAAATAATTTTTTTTAAATATATTTTCTCAGAAAATGATTATTCTAATTTAGACCAAATTCAAATTTAGACCAAATTCAAATTCAGTCCTGCAGTTGGTCATGTTCTATGGTGTGAGATCAATGGGGTCTGAGAGCTCCACCATACTTTCAAGCTGGCATGTTGGCCTAACACAGTTTCATGGATGCTGGCAGAAGGTATGAGACCCCTACATCAGAGACAAATGACTTCATTACATATGGCACAGCAAGCAGTGTGAGCATCACTGTGTTGGTTCTCCTTGTCCCCTTATACCATGGGTATAATGCAGATGGGCCTAGATTTTGTTTATGCAATCAGTGGGTTGAAACCTTGTACTTAAGGAACCCAAATCTTACATAATGAGCAGCAAGCATTCTTACCCTTTGTTCCAGAAGAAGATATTCTCTCTATCTTCCAAGGCTGTTTGCTATACAAACATCCATGACAAGGTACTCCAGAACAAAGAGTGGTCAATGCCTTGTTTGCAAGATTTGTCTTTGAGAGACAGAGTAGAATGTGCTTTCAGACCTGTCCCACCCTACAGGGGAGACAGTTGACTATTTATCCTCTAATTCCCATTTGTTATGGGCTGAGAGCTGATCCAGGGGCATTAATTCTCTACCACTTCCGGTCTTCCTTACACTGTGAGAGAGAAATCCATGGTGGAGGAGGTGAGTTGCAGATATGGATCGTGGTATAGACAGTGAGTGTCTCGGGACTCTGGTGTGACATTGATAGCATCTGTCACACTCCCCAATTTTAGTCCTTCCTCCTCCCAATATTACTCATATATATTATTTTCCCTTTCAATCCATGCCTGAGCTGTTAGTTCTGCTAGAAACACTCATAGACCTTAAGTGGCTGGTGGTGGTATTTTCAGTTAGACTTTTCTCAGGTCATTCCTCTTAACCAGTCTACTACTCAGCAGTGTACCTGTTAGAGAGTGGGCTGGGGAAAGGAGCAGAAGCAGAATTCAAAGAGGTCAATTTAGCTACTTATTAAATCTTCGGAAATATGGAGAGGAAAATGTGGGAGCTAATTGCTCAAATATGTGTTTTAAAATTACTGTGTCTTTTGTTCCTGATCTCTATGACCCCAGCCTTGGAAAAGCAAGAGTTGGTCCTTAATCAAAGAGTGTGTCAAGGATTATTTTAAGAACAAATTGAGGAAATGTAAGCACAAGTCTTTCATCACCTTTTCACCACGATTAGATTTATTTGCGCTCTGTTGACGGCCCCCTTCTCTTTCAAGCTCTCCAACTGCTTTAGAATCAAGGGTGAAAAATGAAACCTAGTTCCTGCTTTTAAGAAAATGAGAGAACGCACATGCCATATTGACAGGTGCGTTTCCTGGGAGCTTAAAAGTATTGAGGATTTTTAGAAAAGAGCTATATGACCCTGGCCAATGAGAAATCCACTAACTCAGAATCTGGGATAAATTTAAAATGCTGGTGAAATGCATTGATGCATTAGGGCTAGTAGTAGAGGAAGGGTTTGCCAAGCAAATTAAAAGTACAAACAAGGGAAATATATAGTTTTTATAAGGCTGAAGGCCAACAAATGTTTCTAAACACTTGTAACCCTCTTTGAAATTGAAAGCTTCTGTGAAACAATGAATGTTCTAATTCCCAATGTTTCTTTAAAAATCTATTATTAAAAATTCTCTAAGACAGTATGCTCTTTCCTTTCCTTGGGGGCCCTGTCATCCTTGTTGCCATATGAACTTGAAATTAAGCTGAATTTTGTGAAAATGTTTCTCTACTTCAGACTTTTTCAAAACTTTCCACCCAATTAGGGAAAATTAATGAGGTTTACTGTACTTTGTGTTGATATTTAGTCACTGGCAGACAGATGGGACTTTGTTCCTCCCAAGTTAGTGTTTGAAAGCAAGGAGTTGTTTTCTTAACTTTCCCAAAGATTAGGAAAACACTATTCTAGAAAGATTGTTTCTTATTATTCTAAGCATCTACCACTTTCCACCTTCCAGCTTGCTTTCTTCATACTTTCCTGAAGGGTTCCAAGTCTTCCACTCTATCATTTATTCTCTCACAGTATGGCCTTCCTTCCATATCCATGGATCCTGCATCCATGGATTCGAACAACCACAGATCAAAATTATTACCAAAATATTCCAGAAAGTTCCCCAAAGCAAAACTTGAATTTGCTGTGTGCTGGCAACTATTTACCTACCAATTACACTGTATCTACAAGTACTGACATGGCATTTACATTGTATTAAGTATTATAAGGAATCTAGAAATGATTTAAAGTGTACAGGAGATGTGCGTAGGTTATACGCAAATACTACACCATTTCCTATAAGGGACTTGAACATCTGTGAATTTTGGTATTCTTGGGGGTTCTGGAACCCCCATGGATACAGAGGGACAACTGTATTTATACAATCATTACAGATCATAGCAAATGATGATAAATGAAACTTGAGATTTCAGTACAAACTCTTGATCATCAGGATGAAGAAATAGAGATCTGTAGAGGTAAACAGAGTCCTCTAAGTTTTGCTGCTTATTTCAGGCAGATCCAGAATAAGAACCCTTGAATCCCTTACCCCTAGTCTGGAGCTTTTTCCCAGCATGGTCCATTCCCTGAGAGAAAGAGGAAGGGATGGGATGACAGAGGGAGAGGGAGAGGGTGAGAGAGAGAATGAGGACCTGGGTAAAGGTTGTATCAGTATTTACTGTACTATTCTTGAAACTTTTCTCTAGGTCTGAAATGCTTTTTCAAAATGAAATTTTAAAAAATATAAAAGTCTTAGTCATATTTTAAAAGTTTGACATAGTGCAAAGTCCCTGAAGGCATATTTATCAAATAAAGCAGATGTTTACTTTCAATTAAGGTTCAGAGAGGAGAAAGACTTTTCTCCTGTGATATTTTCTCTTTTTAAAAACTATTCTTAAAATCTTTATTTTGAGTCACAGATAATTATTCATAAATATTATGTGTGTGATTCTTTTCCCTTATCATGAAACTCTGAGCCAGCAAAATTGACATTATGCATTTCATTCTGACGAGATATTAAGAATTTTTAAATGGACTTTTCTTGAAAGATTCATGGCCTAAATGGTGCTAAATAACTAAAAATTCAATACAGTCACTAATAGATATTTTACTTAATGCTATGAAGGCTAGCATACCAAACAATTGTATACAGATTATAATTGCAATATAATCTAATTTCTGTATTCTATAAGTTTCTTTAAATTTCTATAAATGTTTCTTGATTTTAGAATGTTATGTAACACATTCTCTTAATAGTTGTATCATGATATCTTCCCCTCTCCACATTAATTTAACTATTAGTACATTCTTTTTTAAAAAAATGTATTTATTTTATTTATTTATTTTTTGGCTGCATTGGGTCTTTTTGGCCACGTGCGGGCTTTCTCTAGTTGCGGTGAGCAGTGGCTACTCTTTGTTGCGGCGTGTGGGCTTCTCATTGTAGCTCCTCTTGCTGTGGAGCATGGGCTCTAGAGTGCAGTCTCAGTAGTTGTGGCGCAGGGGCTTAGTTGCTCCATGGCATGTGGGATCTTCCCAGACCAGGGCTCGAACCCATGCCCCTGCATTGGCAGGCAGATTCTTAGCCACTGCACCACCAGGGAAGCCCTATTAGTACATTCTTAATAATTATTTTAACATAACATATCATTTTTAATGTCATAATTAATCTTTTTTTTTTTCTTGCGGTACGCGGGCCTCTCACTGTTGTGGCCTCTCCCGCCGCGGAGCACAGGCTCCGGACGCGCAGGCCCAGCGGCCACGGCTCACGGGCCCAGCCGCTCCGCGGCACGTGGGATCCTCCCGGACCGGGGCACGAACCCGCGTCCCCTGCATCGGCAGGCGGGCCCTCAACCACTGCGCCACCAGGGAGGCCCATAATTAATCTTTATAGCAGGTACTCTTGAAAAAATAAATATTCATTTATCCTTAAACTGGCTGATGGAATTTTAACATATAAAGCCTGAAAGGAAATTTTTTCTTCTCCTACCTATATTAAGTAAATTGTCAGATATTGAATCCAAATCCAAACAGCATGGCGTATGAGTCAGTGTTCTTCTGAGAAACAGAACCAATAAGATATATATAGATATATACAAAGACTTTTATTGGGAGAGACTGAGGCATACAATCATAGAGGGTGGGAAGTCCCACCATCTGCTGTCTGCAAGCTGGAGGCCCAGAAAGGCTAGAGGTGTGGTTACAAACCCAACGGCCTGAGAACTAGGGGAACCAATGGTGTAAGTCCCAGAGACTAAAGCCCTGAGAACCAGGAAAAGAGAAGATAAATGTCTCAGCTCAAGCAGAGGGCAAATTCACCCTTCTTCTGCCTTTTGTTCTATTCAAGCCCTCAGTGGATTGTATGATGCCCACTGGAAGAGAGACATAGTGTGCTTTACTTAGGCTACTGATTGAGGTGCTAATGTCTTCTGGAAACACCCTCACAGATGCACCCAGAAGTAATGGTTTGCCAGCTATGTGGGCATCCCGTAGCCCAGTCAAGGTGACACATAAAATTAAGCATCACACATGGCATGTTGATATCATTGATGTTGTAACACTGGTTAGATAGGATGCAAATGACTACACTCCCAGGTTTATGGGTCATAGACAAGATTAGAGATGCCAGAAATGGTACTGCAGTCATACAGCTATTTGGACCTCAAATGGCTGAAAAGATTTTTCTTGAATATCAAGGCCAAAGCCCAACCTTGATGCATTCTTAACAGAGATATGTAAACTTAAATTAAGCTGAGTCACACTGACCTCTTCATGAAAACTATTAGGAACCATACAAGCCATTAGAAAATACAGTGAAAAATATCACACTCGGAATTGCAGCAAAATATAAATTATCTAGGAATAAACTTTTAAAGACCTGTTTAATGCTTATGAAAAAAAAAAACCCTAGAAAAGCCTCATTAAGGAACAGTAAAAAAAATCAAGACTCATGAATAGAGGACATAGCTTGTCACTGGTTAAGGAGTCTCAGTATTATTCAATAGTCTAAAGATGTCAATCCTTTAAAAATTAAATCAAGCTTCTTCCCCCCTCCCCACCTCCCCACCCCGGCCCCAGGAACTTGAAAATTAATACTAACGTTCAACTGGAAAAATAAATATCTAAGAATAGTCCTGAAAATTCTTTAAAAGTGGGATTGGGGGAGAGTATTTGGAGGGTGAGACTATTGCCACTAAATACTGAAATTTTTTATAGCATTACCTACAATATCTATATAGTTGGAACTGGAATAAGAACAGACATGTCAATTGAACAGAATATGCCAGAAATAGCTCATAATTTATGGGGAGCACAAATACACAAAGCCCTAAGTACATTAAGGCAACATTTTATCAGCAAAATAAGATAATTCAATAAATTACATTTGCTCAATTTACTACTCATTTGGTTAAAAATATCCCACTCCTAAATATCAAATAAATTTCAGATGAACTAAAGATTTAACCACAAAACCATTTTATTACTAAAGAATTTTAAATCTCTATCGCTATCTATATCCATTCTTAGGAAGGAAGAGGAATTTATAAACATGATACAATAATCAGAGGTAAATAATGGGAAAGACTGATGAATTTACTTAACAGTTGAAAAATTCTGCATGAAAAACATACTATAAGGCAAATGGTGAGCTAGCAAAAGCATTTTCAAATATATAGGACAAAAGGTAAATTTCATTGCTATGTAAAATATTTACAAATCAATTTAAAATAAAAGAGCAAGCAATCCACAGATGAAAAGAATTGGTAAATGACTGGTAAACAAAAACTATTCAACATTTCTCAATATTAGGAATCTCAAATTAAAACAAGATGCCAGTTTTTCTCATTTATCAGATAGTCAACAACAAAAGCATATTTGAAATTGCCCAGTGATGATGCTTGTATACACACTGGCTTGATGGGAATACAATGGAGGATCCTCTCTGCCAGGCAACAGTGAACATTCCTTTTGGGATTTAGGAATGTATCCTGCATCCATGCTCTGCTGGGTACATAAAGTGGTGTGTTGAAAGATGTTCATTATAGCATTTTTAAGGATAACAAAGAGTTGAAATATCTTAAGTATCCACAAGTGGTATTTTAAGTAAATCACGATAAATTCAGACAGTGAGGTAGGCTACAAGTCCTGGTGTTGGAGAGACTGCTCAACTAATGCTGTTAAGTGGAGTCCTGCATAAGACAACATGTACTATACGATCTCATAGGTGGAAGGGTCCAAAAACCTATTTTTGGTGATTATTTCTGGGGCCTGGAGTGGGATGGGAGATCTGGTTTTATTTCTGTATCAGTTGGATTTCAATTGCAGATGACAGGAGTGACTCTAGTTGTGTTAACCAGAGATTGATTTAATAGTTATTTCTTAATAAATGCTGGAGAGGGTGTGGAGAAAAGGGAACCCTCTTGCACTGTTGGTGGGAATGTAAGTTGGTGCAGCCACTGTGGAAAACAGTTGGAGGTTCTTCAAAAAACTAAAAATAGAGTTACCATATAATCCAGCAATCCACTCCTGGACATATATCCAGAGAAAAATCTAATTCGAAAAAATACATGCACCCCAATGTTCACTGCAGCACTATTTACAATAGCCAAAACATAGAAGCTTCCTAAGTGTCATTTGACAGATGAACGGATAGAGAAGATGTGATACACACACACACACACACACACACACACACACACACACACACGATGGAATATTACTTAGGCATAAAAAGAATGAAATAATGCCATTTGCAGCAACATGGATGGACCAAGAGATTATTATGCTAAGTGAAATAAGCCAGACAGAGAAAGACAAATACCATGTGATATCACTTATATGTGGAATCTAAAACATGATAAAATGAACTTATTTACAAAATAGAAACACACTCACAGACATAGAAAACAAACAAACTTTTGTTTACCAGAAGTGAAAGGTGGCGGAGGGATAAATTAGGAGTTTGGGATGAGCAGTCATACACTACTATATATAAAATAGATAAACAACGAGGTCCTACTGTATAGCACAGGGACCTACATTCAATACCCTGCAATAAACCATAATGGAAAAGAATATAAAAAAGAAGAAAAAGTGATATATATAAGACTGAATCTCCGTGCTTTGTGACCACCTAGAGGGGTGGGGTAGGGAGGGTGGGAGGGAGATGCAAGAGGGAGGAGATATGGGAACATATGTATACGTAGAGCTGATTCACTTTGTTATACAGCAGAAACTAACACACCATTGTAAAGCAATTATACTCCAATAAATATATTCAAAAAAAAGACTGAATCACTTTGTTGTACATCAGAAACTAACAAAACATTGTAAATCAACTATACTTCAATTATAAAAATAAAATAAAAAATTTAAAAAATTAGTTATTTCTTCTATAACCCAGTATTTGTGTTCCTTAAAAACTTTGTGTTCTTAAGAAAAAAAAACACAACTCTGTGCTCTTCAAAATTAATAATTATAGAATATATAGGTTCAGTGCAGATCACTCAAAACTTACGTCATTTTGCATCTAGGGCACCAGCAAAAACAATAATTTGAACCTCAGAGGACACTTGGACAGGTGACTGAACATGGCCGGGGTTAGCCTCGGGATGTTTAAAATGAATAAAGGCAAATGAATGAAAATGCTGGCTTTTGGGCTGAGAAAATGCAGATGGAAACTCCAAACCTGGAAGGAAGAGCAACCTATTCTGCGCAAAGCTTTGCAAGGCTGGGGGCGTCTCTTCTTGGGGGAGGGAGCGGCGGGTGCAGGCAATCCTCTTTGATTTTCTTAGGGTAGAGTTGAGAAGCATTCTGTTGTGGAGCTGAAGATTTTTCTTTTCCTGTTCCTCTTGCTCAGAAAAAACTGTGTATGAATCAAGACTATTGTCATGTTACTGTCACATCATCCCCTGACTCCCAGTCCTACAAGAGCTATTTTGGAGTCTTAGGAAGAGGCCTTGTGGCAGAACAGACTGTACATGGAGTCAGGGGCTTACAGAATTGTCAGAGTGCTGGAGGAGAGGCTCTAGGGTGGTCATCTGAGGACTCCAAGAACAAGTTGGGGCACTGGCCCTCTAGGGAGCCACTACCTGGTACTGGAGGGGACTAAGAGACCACCAGTGGAACTGCTGAGTTAAAATATGCACTGTCAATGCATCCGAAAAATAAGGGGTTGTGTGTGAATGTGTTGTGGATATGTGATAAAGCAAAATTAACATGTGAACAACAGTAGGATCTAGATGGTGGCTATATGGGTGTTCACTCTATAATACTTTCAACTATTATGTATCCTTGAAAAGGTTCATAATTAACCAAAACAAAACAAACTAACAAAAAAAAAGACATGTTTTTCTCTTTCTGACTTACTCTGTATGACAGACTCTAGGTCCCATCCACATCTCTACAAATGACCCAATTTCATTTCTTTTTATGGCTGAGTAATATTCCATTATATATGTGGAATCTAGAAAACTGGTACAGATGAACCTATTTTTAGGGCAGGAATAGAAATGCAGACATAGAGAATGGGCATGTGGACACAGGGCGGGAAAGAGAGGGCGGGATGAGTTGGGAGATTAGGTTTAACATAATACACTACCATGTATAAAATAGCTAGCTAGTGGGAACCTACTGTGTAGTACAGGGAACTCAGCTCGGTGCTCTATGATGACCTAGATGGGTGGGAGGGGGGAGAGAGGTCCAGAAGGGAGGGGATATATGCATACATATAGCTGATACACTTCACTGTACAGCAGAAACTAACACAACATTGTAAAGCAATTATACGCCAATTAAAAAACAAAAACAGGGCTTCCCCAGTGGCCCAGTGGTTGAGAGTCTGCCGGCCGATGCAGGGGACACGGGTTCGTGCCCCGGTCCATTTGCAGCAACATGGGGAAGCCTGCAAGTGTGCTTTTAATTTGAAGAAGCTTAGTGTGACTCCTTGATTCAAGAAAATCTGGGAATCATGGTTCTTAGCTTCCAGGTGTCTACAGTTTAGGGCTGAACAGAAGAAAATCATACTGAGTGAAGTAGGTCAGACAGAGAAAGACAAATATATGATATTCCTTGTATGTGGAATCTAAAAAAATGGTACAAATGAACCTATTTACAAAACAGAAATAGAGTCACAGATGTAGAAAACAAACTTATGGTTACCAGGGGGAAAGGGAGGGAGGGATAAATTGGGAGATTGGGATTGACTTATACATACTACTATGTATAAAATAGATAACTAGGGCTTCCCTGGTGGTGCAGTGGTTGAGAGTCCGCCTGCCGATGCAGGGGACGCGGGTTCGTGCCCCGGTACGGGAAGATCCCACGTGCCGCGGAGCGGCTGGGCCCGTGAGACATGGCCGCTGAGCCTGTGCATCCGGAGCCTGTGCTCTGCAACGGGAGAGGCCACAACAGTGAGAGGCCCGCGTATCGCATAAAAAAAAAGTCTAAAATAGATAACTAATAAGGACCTACTGTATAGCACAGGGAACTCTACTCAATACTCTGTGATGACCTATATGGGAAAAGAATCTAAAAAAGCGTGGATATATGTTTATGTCTACCTGATCCACTTTACTGTACACCTGAAACTAACACAACATGTAAAAAAAATAATTTTTATTGGAGTATAGTTGCTTTACAATGTTGTGTTAGTTTCTACTGTACAGCAAAATGAATCAGCTATGCATATACATATATCCCCTCTTTTTTGGATTCCCTTCCCATTTAGGTCACCACAGTGTGTTAAGCAGAGTTCCTTGTGCTATACAGTATGTTCTCATTAGCTGTCTATAACACATTTTAAATCAACTGTACTCCAATAAAAATTTTAAAAAGTAAAATAAAGTGTATACTTTAGGAGATATGTGTCTATATGAATATATTAAGTGCTTGCTAGTAAAATAAAGATATTGCAAAGCATAAGGAAAAAAAAAAGGAAAGTGGCTGTAATTGGTGCTGACGTAATGGATTGATTCTCTTTATCCACTGCAATGTCATACTGTTTTGTGTTGTTTTCTCTTTTTTCTTTTTCATGAGTTTTATAAATGAGGTATGATTTATGTACATTAAAGTGCACAGTT
Organism: Lipotes vexillifer; assembly: GCF_000442215.2. Taxonomy (NCBI): domain Eukaryota; kingdom Metazoa; phylum Chordata; class Mammalia; order Artiodactyla; family Lipotidae; genus Lipotes; species Lipotes vexillifer. Next base: position 363,248 of record NW_006771034.1, read on the forward strand.
TGATGAGTTTTGATAAATGTATATAAACATATATATAGTGTATATAAATATATGTATTTATATATATAAACAGTGTATATATATATATGTATATATATACATTTATATATATACACTGTATATATATAAATGTATATATATATATATATATACAGTGTATATATATAAATGTATATATATATATACATTTATATATATACACTGCATATATATAAATGTGTGTATATATATATATATATGTATGTATATATATATAGTTACCACACCAGTCAAAATATAGAACATATCCATGACCTCAGAAAGTTCTTTTGTGCCACCCCTAGGGGCACTGCTCTGATTTCCAACCTGATAACTTAATTTTGCCTGTTCTCTACCCCAGAGAAATGAGGAAAAGAAAAAGTCCTGCTAAAATAATTTGTCCAAGAATGGTGATAAAAACATTATTCATAACAGCACCAAACTGGAAACATCCCAAATGTCCATCAACAGGAAAATAAACAAACTGTGGTATATTTGTGCAATGAAATACCACTCATTAATAAAAAGGAATGAACTATTGCTACACACAACATGGATGAAGCTCAAACACAAATTAAGTTCCTAATTATTAAAAGAAGTTTCAGCACATTTTAATTCTGGGACAAGTTTCACTTTTCCTTTACGCATTTCTGTAGTGGTTAAGTTATTATAATAATTACATATTAATATTAAAAATTTAAAAATAAAATGCAGTAAGCCTTGTGATTAAAGTTAGTAGCTTTTGTTGTAATATTACATATTTTAATTATATTTATAGCTCAAATATAAAATATAAGTTATTTATATTTTAAATATAAAAGTAAAATCATAGATATCTTATTTATTTGGAAGTGGAAGGGATCAAAACATGTCACCCCAAAATATGCTGCTTTGGCATATTGATTATTTTGAACTGCCAGCAACTGAGAAACTGCTCTCTATCTTCACCCTTCCTGCCTAAAAGCAGGACATAAATTTCCCATGAGAAAGGTGCCCTCCTGGTACCAGGAAGAAGAGAACGTTCTTATCATGGGGGATAGGAAGTTGACACAAAGATGAGTCAACTCATCATAAGCACAAACCTTACTGAAACAACCCTCATCTTCCATTAGTTTCCCTCATGTATTTCCTGGCCACTTTCCTGCAATGATCAGCCCTAGAAGCCCAACTCCCTTTCCTTCGCCTTGCCACTTCTCCACAAATTTATCATCTTTTGTTAAGTTGTTTATAAGCTCCTGAGTCTAACAAGTTCTTTGGAGTTTTTGCTTCTTATCCATGAAGCCCTCTGTGTCACATAAGCAATGTTAACATCATATAAACTTTGTATGCTTTTCTTTTGTGAATCTGACTGCTGTTAGTTTAATCTGCATGTCCCAGTCAGAAAACATAAGAGGGTATATAGGAAGAGGTTTTCCTCCCCTCCAGAGGCAAAGAAAGAACTCCAAGTCACTAACTGCTCTTCTAGGTGACTGATTACTAGGACCATATACAGAATAGGCGACTCATTGACTTCCTGAACACACTCAGATTGCCTTTGCAGAATAAGTCAACATTGCATTTTTTTTTTTTTTTTTTTTTGGGATACGTGGGCCTCTCACTGTTGTGGCTTCTCCCCTTGCGGAGCACAGACTCCGGACGCGCAGGCTCAGTGGCCATGGCTCACGGGCCCTGCCACTCCGCGGCATGTGGGATCTTCCCGCACCGGGGCACGAACCCGCGTCCCCTGCATCGGCAGGCGGACTCTCAACCACTGCGCCACCAGGGAAGCCCAACGTTGCATTTTGATTTGACTTCATAACTCTATCAGTTGAGGTGCGTCTGGAGCAATAGGAAACTTACTAACAGAGGTTTCAATCATAACAACTAGTATTTACATTACAAAAACTCTGGAAGTAGGTGGTCCCAGGGTAGGTTTGATGGCATAACAATGACTCCAAATCCTAAACTTTTTTTCTTTTTCATTCTGATACCCTTAGAGTGTGAGCAATGCCCCTCACCTTCCACTCATGCTCGCAAGACAGCTGCCACTGCTCCAACAATTGGGTCCTCACACATCTGACAGTGTTGTGGCTGTCAGGTGTTGTGACAGGAGGAGCTGGCACAAAAGGGCTTTCTCCTCTGCATGTCTTATTTGTCAGGGAGGAAAGAATCTTTTCTGGAAATCCAGAAGAGATTTCTTACATCTCTTTAGTCAGAACAAGGTCAAGTGGCAACCACCAATCACTGGCTAAATCGATTGGGATTGTCACCATTCAGTTACACCAACTAAATCATCCAGAGTGACACATTGGTGCCCGTACAAAATCAGGGTCTGTAGGCTAGGAAGTGGCTGTCTGGGACATTCTCAATGTCTGTGTAGATCAATAATTATAGGTTATTTCAGTAATGCCCTGCCTCACCAATGCTTAGAGTATGGACCCTTTTTTCCTGAGGAGATGGTAGAGCAGAGGAAAAGGCAAGTTCTGGCTTAAATCACACAAGCTCTGTGTCTTTGAGCAAGTGACTACTTTCCTGAGAGTCAGTTTTCTTATCTGTAAAGTGGGAATGATAATAATCCTTGACATGTAGGAGCTGGTGAGGAACAACAGAAATAGTACATGGAAAACACTTGGCCTATAGTGTCTAGCACATGATGTGTGCTTAATAAATAGTAGGTATCATGACTCTCAGAAAGAGGAGCTTGGGCTTAAACCACAGCTTTTATCAACAAGTCAGTTTGTACATTTCTGTAGTCATTCCCTTTAGAGACCTAGAGGATACATATTTGAAGTCCTCATGGAGCTGCTGTGAGGAGTACATGAGGTTCAGGTAAGCCCATAGTTGGTCCTTGATGAGTTCTACTTGGAGTCCAGTTGGGAATCAGGTTCATTTCCTGACAGTTATGTGAACTTGGTCACCTCCATGCTGAGATCGGGCAGCCCTCCCCTCCCCTCCCTGATGAACCCGGCATGGGTCCGCCCTTATCTGCCTGTGTGCTGCTCTGTGAGTGTTTGCAGAAAATTGGCGAAGGTCTGGCCTTGCTGGTTGCGATCTGTGAAGGGCAGAGTAAACCAAGGGGATGGCAGGCAAGGGATTAATGCTGGAATCCTCCAAAGCCCCAGGATACTTGCTTCACAAGATTTTGAACCTTAATTCTGGATTTTTGGATTCCTCCCTTTTTTATAACTTGGGCTCTGACATCACTAAGCAGGCAGAGCCTTAGGAAACCGTACAAGGACTTGGACCTTTGTGATTTTCTGCTACAGTTTCATCCATCAGGAAAGGAGCTGATGACTGAATATAGTGCTGTGCATTCATCCACTGCTTCTGAGTGTGCACAACGCCTTCACTGATGCTATCACACTGGAGCCTGTACAAGAGAGATGGGTCTTGTTTCTCCCTTTCTGTAAATGTGCAAAATGCAGCCTCACAGAGGTTAAACGATTTAGCCAAAGTTATCTATTTAGTGCTTCATTAGGAGTTGGAATTTGAAATCTGATCTGAGGGTCCCTAATATCCTCGGGAGACAGTAGTTTGACTATTATGAACAAGGAACATCTTTCACTTTTTTTTCTTTGGGGTTTCTGTAAATTTTTCTCTATTATACAGAACCAAAGAATGAGAACAAACCCCACCCCCCTTACAGCATTATCCAGGCTTCCAATTTATAGGGCAAAAGATTATCCTCAAGTCGTTCCACAGAAAAACCATCATTGGTATGGCATAGAGAACTTCCCAATGTAGGAGACTTCTGAAGCCTGAAAGTTAAAAACCAAAGGTCAATTCACACCACCTCTGTGAATCAAGTGAATATTTATTTTCACAATTAATAAATGGCAGAGGGATTAAAACATGGTTTTTGTTATGTTTTGTTTTTTCTTCATCTAAAATCTTCTAAAGAAGGGCAGTCTCTTGGGAACTGAGGAGAACACACACCTCCAGTTTCTCAACAGCTCACTTAGAGGAGGCTTCTGAGATTCAGGTCTAAACAACGCTCCGTTCATCATCCACGGCCTGTGCTCCAGGAATGCAAACATCCTTTTTAGGTGGAGTTGGTAGATGGCCTACGATGTCCGCTGCCCTCACAAATGGCTTAGAGGGTCCTACTCAACCAGTGGTGGCCTGCCCACAGTCATCCCCCATGACAGCCCCCTTCAGTCCCTGTCTTGCTCAGACCCTGGGTCCTTATCCAGCACCTCTCATAGCATCTGCCTCTAGCCTCCTGGCCCGGCAACATCTGGGTTAAAGGCCAACTATTGCCCCTCTTTGGACCCACGTGGGCTCTTAAATGCTGAGGGCACTCTCCCTCTAACCGTTTACTGTGAGTACTTGTGCATCTGTCTGGCACAGCTGAATATGCACCCTTGGGGGCTAGAGGTGTGTTCTGTTCACTGTGGGTCCCCAGCGCCCTGGCTCAGGGCCTGACACCCAGCAGGCTCCCAACACTCATTGAACAGATGCAGGAACCACTGTGGAGTGAGCTCTGCCTCTCACTACATGGCTGATACCTCACTCAACAGGTGCACCCCAGGTGAGTCATTTTGGATCACCCTCCTCGCCTTCTCTTCCCCAGGCTCTAACAAATGGAACTTGAACCAAATTCAGCATGGTGGTAAGAGCTGGATTCCTGTTTTCCCCTCTTTATTGAAGACACCTGGCCAACAGGTGGTCCACACCTGGATACCTGGGAACCAGGCAGTTGCAGCCTCCCCACTGGAGGGCCCTGTCCAGGGGGGCTTTCTAGGCAGAGTCAGGGTTTACTGGAGAGTTGGGTCCTTCTCTTAGTCCACGAGGCAGTCCTGAAAAGGGACAAGAAAATGCCACGGGCAGGGCCCTGACACAGTACCTACACACAACAGAGCGCGTGATCCTCGGGGGAAAGCAGAATCAGCCATGCTGAGTGATTGGAAATACAGACCTGATCAGTTCCACCTGTTATTTAAAGACTGAGCAGTTCCTCTCCTGGAGTACACAGCACGTGCTGAGAGAAAGAGGCGATGCCCCTTAATTCTGGCATGTACAGTCCCAGGCCAGGACACATGGTGTCTGGAGGAAGCCCAGGCAGGTTTTCTGCCTGCTCTGTGGGGCAGCCCAGCTGCACAGGTACAGCCCTCTGGATGATGCATCGATGCCTGGACAGGACTCTGGAGCCGCCACCTAATCTCCCCGCCCCTCCTCTGCATCCCGACCCGTGCACCCTCCCACAGTCTTCTACTCCCCCCCTTACCACATTGCACAGAAAATGTCTGTTTATGTGCCCATTTCCCAAAATATTAGAGCACTTGTGCCATATAGTATATGTGCCAGGCATTATTTGAACCTTGTCACACATATTAGCTCATTTAATCTTCACAAGAACCCAGTGAGATAGAGATCCCTGTAGCCCCATTGAATAGTTGGGGGCAAGGGCTCCATGAGTCACTCTTTTGTCCCCAGCCCGGGACCAGGTTGCGCAGAGAAGCTCTCGGGACATAGAGTTGAGTGATTGAGCGGATGAAGGAATGAGCTGTGTTTACTGGCCATTTAGAGAAAAGAAATACATCATGTCTACTCAGCACTTTCCTACTTTCCTTCCTTCTAGTCATCACTTCTCTGTCTTATCCCATTATTTTCCCAATCCTTCCTCCACCACCTCAAAGACAAAGATTTAAGCCAACTGAAGTAAAGTATCCATTAAAAACAAAGTCTCTTAATTGGCTAAAGTTACATTTTTCTGTTTGCTCTCTGCAGTTTGTGAAAGAATGAGGTTGGTGTTATGGTCTGTTTGGAAAATGCCCTTTGAGAACAGGGACAGTTAATGACTGTTTCCCACTGAGTCCAACAGACAGTGCCAAGTACCCCGCAGGCACAGAGAAAATATTAATTGATGTTGATTTCCTTACTTATTATTTAAATATGCTAAATGGCCCCTGAGAAGCTTTCAAAAAGTTAACATGTTACCCAAAATACGTGACTTATCCAGGGAGTACTTTACTCTTTACTCACTGAGAGTTCAGTATGTCTGTTTTCGAAGCCTATTCATTTTGCAAATTTGATGAATTTGCACAGGAAGAAGTGGAATAATATTTGGTGATAAAATGGTCGTAAATACTCCTGATTTCTACTAAAAGTCAACTGAATACTAAGTTGCCTGTGCATGACAAGCAGACATGGATCCTCATGGGCTGGAAAATTTGATTACGTCTTTATACTGATGTTGTGTGTCATAAAAAAAATTGTTAAAAGTTGAAATATGACAAGCTTAGTTGTTTTCCCTAATTCCCCACTCCTAGAGCACCTCGGCGGCATAAGCCTAAAAAGTTAGGCCGTTTGACATTTTTGGTGCTCAAGTTGTTGGGAAATAATTTTATTTCAAACCCAAATCGCAGACAGCTTTTCATTCTGAAACAGGAAACATTTAAGAGTTATCAGTGTCATGTACTGTTGAGAGATTCCAGAATATATTAGGCAGATGAGTATTTAAAGTGGTATGAATAAGATTTCTCTTGTCATCACTTATGTAGATTAAAGTTCGGAGTTTCTCTGTGGATTTCTGACAAGCCATCAACAACCATGAAGGATGATTTTCCTTCACTGATTTTGCTAATAAGTTGTCAGCTGATTAACACTGAGAGCTGGTCAGATTTGGGCTGTGTGTGGTTTGTGATCATGCAGGACAGGACTGCAAAGGGATTTTGATGCTGTCATTAGAGTATGATTACATTAAACAGTAAAATAAGACAGAATACAGTTCACTATCCATTTCTTGAACATTTGAGCCAGACGTGTCTGGAAATTTGGAAGATTTCAGATTTTGGACCATAATTTAATAGGCATATCACACATCGTATAAGAGCCCTAGCAAGGTCTGCAGCATCACTCCATAATCTAAATTGTTAACTATGTTTTAAATCAAATATATTAATATTCTCATCAGTGGGAGAAGGAATATGCATAGCGACCTGTCACTTCAAGGCAGGTTTTGTCCCAAATGAGTTTAGCACAAGAATTTCAGTTTCCAGAAATGTTCGGACCTTGGAATTGTCATAAGGGATTGTTGATGAGCATAATTAAGGTCCAAAATGTTCATGCTGCCAAAGAAACATCAAATCCAGTAACCACAGCATCTTAGATAAAATGCCACACAATTCCGTCCTAGGAAGGACTTTGTATTTTTAGATGCCACTTGTTTCTTCTCTATCCAGAAGAAACAATCAACCTCCACCTGTTGTTTTAGAATGTGTACTTAATGATGTTAAATTTTAAGTTTTATTTGAATAAGTAATATACTGGTAGAAACTTTAAAAAATCTATGCTCTAACAGAGCAAATCTTGTCATGTTTTCCTTCAGACCTTACATATGCATGTAATTTACTCAATGGAGACACTAGTCTTTTGTCTTTTTAAATTTAAAATTATAACACGTGTTTTTCTATGCATTTTACTTTCTTTATAACTGTCATTTTGAAGAATCTTCTTTGAAGTAAAATTGAACACAGTATTCCACTGCTACCTTGGAAGGAGGAAGAAAAAACACAGAGAACACAACAGAAACTATTGGTAGCTGTCCTGCCACATGGGTTAAGCACTGCTGTTAATAGTATGCAAAATAATTGTCAAGATCTTAATCAGGTACACTTCTGCCATGGTGAGTACAGTTTTATAAAATAAAATAATTGCATCAAAATGAATCCCATTTAGGTTATGCATTTATTTTAGCAAGTGACTCTGAGACCTAAACCAAGTCACTTAACCTCACAAGAACTTAATTTCCACCTCTGTAAAATCAGAAATTTTATGAAGTTTCTAAGCCACTGATTACTTGCTTTTTTTTTTTTAACATCTTTATTGGAGTATAATTGCTTTACAGTGGTGTGTCAGTTTCTGCTTTATAACAAAGTGAATCAGTTATACATATACATATGTCCCCAATATCTCTTCCCTGTTGCATCTCCCTCCCTCCCACCCTCCCTTTTGATTACTTGTTAAGCAATGAAAAAGTTTTGTTATATAGATAGTATTCTGGTGACAATTAACATTGTCAACTTGAAGAAATATAGTATCCTTAGGATTTTTGATTATATTATTATTTGTAACTTTTTAAAAATAATAATTCCGGTGATTGAATTTCTATTAGAGCTAAGCTGGTAGGCTTGTATTTTGGAGTTTTGAGCCCATGTTAATTTGTCCATATACTTTCCGAGTGTTTTTGCTATTGTCAGCTACAGAACTGATAGTGACAGAAGAGATAGAGCAAAATGATGGTTGAGAGGAAGTGGAGTGAGCTGAGATTAACTCAGTTCAACAAGAAAGGGAGTGTCACGCTCTCAAAATGTTAAAGTATCTTTCTTTTTTTTTGGTCAACAAATATGACATCTTTGGACTTATGTTGAAATTAAAAAAAAATTCAACCATGGAATCGTACAGAGTGACATCTGTAGGGACATATGAATGACATTGTTCATAAAAAGGGAAGGAGAATTTTACAAGCTAGAATTTATGAACTACATTCATGTGAAATTAATAGAGTGGTATACCTGTTAAATGCCTGAATTTCTAACATAGCTTGGAAAAGTCTTGCCTATTTACATTTTCCCCTTTGATTTTATTTCTTGTTCAGAGCTATGCTTTAATTGTGTTCTACTCATTGTCACTGGAGAAAGACCATTTGATCCATTCTAGAAGGAGCTTTGATTTTCCTCTAGTGTGAGATGCTTTGCAACTTAATCCACTTGGACTTAAGAGAAAGGACCACTCTAGAGCATATTGTCACCACTCTTGCCCCCACAGTTTTCCACGTTGATGGTGGCCACCCTCCTAATGATGGAGGCCCTCTGCCTTCCTCCTCACATTTTGGCTGCACAGGGAAAATAGAGGAGACTCTGGTGTTGAAATGAAAGAACAGTGTATATAATGCCAAGGACAAGCAGGGAGAGAGCGAGCTGGGAGGATTTTCCGGAAATTTCTGCTCTTATAGGTGTATTTATTTCTCAACAGATATTCATGGAATTTTCATTTTTCTGGTGTAGTGCTAGACTCTGGAATTAAAGGAGTAAAGAAAATTTTGCCCTCGGGGAGCTTAGAGTCCACTCTAAAAGAGAAAAGCATGAAATAGACAAAATAAACTGATAAATGTGTACATAGAAAAACAAATAAATAAATGGATACAAGAGATGATTAGATAAATAGACAAAAAGTAAGTGTAATTATGATGTGTGCTATGAAGAAAGTGTGCAGATAGAGAGGGAGGGTCTGCCTGAAGGAGGAACATCAAAGCTGAGATGAGAGCCAAGGTCTGGTTGCTCATGGGCTTCCCAGGGCAGCAGGGTGAGTCCTCCTCCTTTTTGAATTCTGACCCAGGAAGTACTCTGCTTTAGGAATCAGATTAACTTTCTCAGCATTCACCGGGTTCTCTCTGGGAAATTTCCTGAGCAAAACTTATTGAGCACGGTTGCCCAAATATTATTCCTGCCAAAGTCCTTCCTTCATCGCTCTAAGTGCTGACTACAGAGCCATTTGTTCTGGTTTCTGAGGAGTGTAAAGAGTTGCCTAATTTCAGAAGAATAAAATGAGACTGAAACTCTAGGTCCTTGGCTGTATCTTACTCTGCTAATTTTTCTCCATTGGAAGATTCTCTGGCAGAAAGAATTCATTGTCTTAGACAAAGGTTAGTGGGGATTGAGTTGGGAGGGACTCCTAAAGAGGTAGTTATCTGAAGTTCGGTTCTAGTGGTTTAGACATCACTTGTTTCTGTGTATATGTTAATAAAATTTCTTAGAAAAACACTTGACTATCAAAAGATTTGTAAATTAAGATTTGTAAATTAAGACCATTCTGGTTTCTCAGTTACTAATGAAACAAAGGAAAAAGCTTTGGACTGGTTTTGAGGGGAGACCCGAGTTATTGTACCCATTCTGCCCTTGAGTACCCTTGAGATCTTGTATGAGTCATGTGCCTGCCTTGGATAAGAGAATTCCAAATTCATATACAAAATGAAACTGGTAGACCAGATAACCTCCAAGAAATTTTACAACCAGATAACTTCCAAGATGCTTTACAGCTTTCACATTCTAAGATTCTGATGAATGTCTTGAAAAATTGAAAAAGGGACTTAGGATGATTGGAGCTCAAAGCTGTCTACTGAAGCCATTAGAAAGCCCCCTATTTCCATTCATAGTTTCATCCTGCTGTTCAGTTCGAAGTGTCCTGCAAGTATTACCCATCACGTACTCACCTTGTTTCACATGTTTCTCTTCCCTGCTGCCCTTTGCAATGGCATTAGACCTTTTGTTTTCATATAAGAGGACAGAAATACTTCTAGATTTGAAATTTCAACTGGAAAGCCCAGAGGATAAGCAATAGAAATTGCTTTAATGCAATAAAAAAAAAAGATTCAAGAAACTACAAAGTTTTCATTTTATAAAGAGCAGCAGAGTTTGTAACATAAAGAATGAAGACTGATAATGGGAACAACTGGGCAAATTTTTATGTTATCTGCAAAATCGGGATTTCTTCTGAAAATTCAAGAGCAGGAGCTTCATCCTTGAAGCTGAACAATATTCCCCAAAAGCCTTTGTCTGCCCTAATCTTCCATAATGTTATGCTTTTACAGTCAATAAGCCATTAGTAATCAAGAGATGTATAATTTATTAATTACACTCCACATTAATATTTAATCTTTTTGGTTGCTGAGCATATTTCTAAATCTACTTTTTAATTACATTTTAAAGATATAAATCTTCCAGGCAACCATTAGAAAAGTAATTTTTCTGCACATTATGATGCCAATTACTTCAAAGCAGCTGGTTGTGAATTCTTGTGATGATAGTTGGTAAAGTGGTGCATAGGTACTCTTCACTCATTTGAAAGCTAATTGAATAGTAGTGAGAAGGGAGTGTTATAAAGAATTTACAAAGACACAGAATAGCCAGGGGGAGAAAAAGAAACAACGTATATCAGAGAGTCATCCACAGCCACAGCGGCCCTCTTACCTGGGCAACATCAGTCAATGGTGAACATTTCCTGAGTTCTAAGATCTTGGGCTTTGGGTTTGATATTTACAGTTCACTGAAATAAGCAGCGCTTTTCTGTTATGACTCTGGTCCAAATAATGGCATTTTTAAGGCCATAAACAGAACTTCCTTACTTTTTTCTCCCAATAGTCATGTCAGATGCCAGGGATAATGATTTTGTCTTTCTTTTTTCTTGAATTCCCGATGAGCTGCTTTGCTTTGGCTGACATTTGAAAAACTCAGTTCCCCATGTTTTGAAAACTTTAGCGCCAGTTCCCTTAGATTTCTTTTGCCTGTCTGGCATTTTATGTGTTCTTAATTCTATTTTTTAAATTACCTCTATGCTGGGACAATTTTTGAAAGTGAGTTCTAAATTTTTTCACATACTCAAGCTTTGGTGGTGACGACAGTGGTTTCGGCAGAAGGTAGATTGAATCACTGAATTATACTTGGGGAAAATAACTGCTTATTTCTAAAACAACATTATTTCTGGAAACTCTGCCTTTCCATATATTCAAAAATATTTGTTGAATAAATCACTGAATAAATGTGGATGCACTTTTTACTCACAGAATGAGAAGTCTTTGTAAATTTTCTTTCTGCCCCCCATGGATTTGCCACTGTTCCTTTACTGGGTCTGAGATTTCCACCATAAAAATTCACTCCTTACGTTGGACAAAACTTGAGAGTTATTGTTTTGAAAAGACTATTGCTAAAATGCTTATGCATCACCTGGGAGAAGCAGGTATGTACCCGCACTGTTCTCTGAGCTTATTTGCATGCCCTAATTATGTAGTTTAGCTCCTGAAGCCTTCTGAACTTCTGTTCTTATGGCAATTTAAAAAATTCTCTTTATTTATTAGGTGGCTTAATTATTTTCTTCATTTAAAAATAAGAAATACATCACACATACGAGAATGCATGAAACTTAAATATACTGCAAATAATTTTTCAAATGTTCTCCTTCCCTTACTGGTTTGTAAACTTCATGAGATCAAGGACCATCTCATGTTCACTGCTGGATCCCTGGGGTTTGACACAGTGCCTGGTACATAGTAGGACTTCTAAAAATATTTTTTAAATAAACCACTGAATAAATGGGAATGTACTTTTTATTCAAAGAATGAAAAGGCTTTGGAAATTTTCTTCTAAAGGAGAATTTGGAGGGAAGACAAGACCCATTTACCTCTCAAGGAATATATAAAGAAATTTGAAAGTGAGAATGACATTTCTTTATCCTCCTACGAAGTTTAATAACTGATGAGTTTTTGTTTGTTTTTGTTTTAGGTCTTATTTTCTTATCAGAAGAATAGACGGACCTGAGTTATGATGTAAACTTCTTTTTTTTCTGGCTTGCTATTTAGGTAAGAAAATTTTTGTTGAAACTGGAAATTGTAACTCCTTTCCAAGTCTGTAATGCATGATATTCCAAGTACTCCGGAGAGTTTTTCCCTTCTACAAAAGTCAATTTTTGTTTTCATTAACCCCAAAGTGATAGTCCAAAAATACCCTTAATAAGCTGAAGTATATTGTATACATTTGCCAACTTCTGCCTTTTAATGTGCAGGGGGAATTCATGGACAACATGGTTTATTTGACAGTCTACAGGCCAACTGGTCAACAGCATTAGACCCATACACTGTGAAACATCTCTCAGGGTTTAATATTTGAGATGACACATGAGTGATTGTGTTTAAAAGGAACTTTCCTCCTAAATGGTGTGGTGGACCACACGAAGTAGCCTTTTTGTTTTACGTCTTTATTGGAGTATAATTGCTTTACAATGGTGTGTTAGTTTCTGCTGTATAACAAAGTGAATCAGCTATACATATACATATATCCCCATATCCCCTCCCTCTTGTGTCCCCCTCCCACCCTCCCTCTCCTACCCCTCTAGGTGGTCACAAAGCACCAACCTGCTCTCCCTGTGCTATGTGGCTGCTTCCCACTAGCTATCTGTTTTACATTTGGTAGTGTATATATGTCCATTCCACTCTCTCACTTCATCCCAGCTTACCCATCCCCCCCCCGTTTCCTCAATTCTCCACATCTGGCCTTTATTCCTGTCCTGCCCCTAGGTTCTTCAGAACCATTCTTTTTTTTTTTTTTTTTTGATTCCATATATATGTGTTAGCATACAGTATTTGTTTTTCTCTTTCTGACTTACCTCACTCTGTATGACAGACTCTAGGTCTATCCACCTCACTACAAATAACTCAATTTCGTTTCTTTTTATGGCTGAGGAATATTCCATTGTATATATGTGCCACATCTTCTTTATCCATTCATCTGTCAATGGACACTTAGGTTGCTTCCATGTCCTGGTTATTGCAAATAGAGCTGCAGTGAACATTGTGGTACATGACTCTTTTTGAATTATGGTTTTCTCAGGGTATATGCCCTATAGTGGGATTGCTGTGTCATATGGTAGTCCTATTTTTCATTTTTTAAGGAACCTCCATACTGTTCTCCACAGTGACTGTATCAATTTACATTCCCACCAACAGTGCAAGAGGGTTCCCTTTTCTCAACGCCCTCTCCAGCATTTATTGTTTGTAGATATTTTGATGATGGCCATTCCGACCTGTGTGAGGTGATACCTCATTGTAGTTGTGATTTGCATTTCTCTAATGATTAGTGATGTTGAGCATCCTTTCATGTGTCTGTTGGCAATCTGTATATCTTCTCTGGGGAAATGTCTATTTAGGTCATCTGCCCATTTGGATTAGGTTGTTTGTTTTTTGATATTGAGCTGCATGAGCTTCTTGTCAATTTTGGAGATTAACTGTTTGTCAGTTGCTTCCTTTGCAAATATTTTCTCCCATTCTGGGGACTGTGTTTTCCTCTTGTTTATGGTTTTCTTTGCTGTGCAAAATCTTTTAATTTTCATTAGGTCCCATTTGTTTATTTTTGTTCTTATTTCCATTTCTCTGGGAGGTGGGTCAAAAAGGATATTACTGTGATTTATGTCATAGAGTGTTCTGCCTATGTTTTCCTCTAAGAGTTTTATTGTGTCTGGCCTTACATTTAGGTTTTGAGTTCATTTTTGTGTTTGGGGTTAGGGAGTGTTCTAATTTCATTCTTTTACATATAGCTGTCCAGTTTTCCCAGCACCACTTATTGAAGAGGCTGTCTTTTCTCCATTGTAAATTCTAACCTCCTTTATCAAAGATAAGGTGACCATATGGGCATGGGCTTATCTCTGGGCTTTCTATCCTGTTCCATTGATCTATATTTCTGTTTTTGTGCCAGCACCATACTGTCTTGATTACTGTAGCTTTCTAGTATAGTCTGAAGTCAGGGAGCCTTATTCCTCCAGCTCCTTTTTTCTTTCTCAGGATTGTTTTAGCTATTCGGGGTCTTCTTTGTTTCCATACAAATTGTGAAATTTTTTGTTCTAGTTCTGTGAAAAATGCCATTGGTAGTTTGATAGGGATTGTATTGAATCTGTAGATTGCTTTGGGTAGTGTAGTCATTTTCACAATGTCGATTCTTCCAATCCAAGAACATGGAATAGCTCTCCATCTGTTTGTATCATCTTTAGTTTCTTTCACCAGTGTCTTATAGTTTTCTGTATACAGGTCTTTTGTCTCCTTAGGTAGGTTTATTCCTAGGTATTTTATTCTTTTGTTGCAATTGTAAATGGGAGTGTTTCCTTAATTTCTCTTTCAGATTTTTCATCATTAGCATATAAGAATGCAAGAGATTTCTGTGCATTAATTTTGTATCCTGTTGCTTTATCAAATTCATTGATTAGCTCTAGTAGTTTCCTGGTAGCATCTGTAGGATTCTCTATGTATAGTATCATGTCATCTGCAAACAGTGACAGTTTTACATCTTGTTTTCCGATTTGGATTCCTTTTCTTTCTTTTTCTCTGATTTCTGTGGCTAAAACTTGCAAAACTATGTTGGATAATAGCGGTGAGAGTGGGTAACCTTGTCTTATTCCTGATCTTAGTGGAAATGGTTTCAGTTTTTCACTATTGAGACTGATGTTGGCTGTGGATTTGTTATATAGGACCTTTATTATGTTGAGGTAAGTTCCCTGTATGCCTACATTCTGGAGGGTTTTTATCATAAATGGGTGCTGAATTTTGTTGAAAGCTTTTTCTGCATCTCTTGAGATTATCATATGGCTTTTATCCTTCAGCTTGTTAATATGGTGTATCACATTGATTGATTTGCATATATTGAAGAATCTTTGCATTCCTGGGATAAACCCCTCTTGATCCTGGTGTATGATCCTTTTAATGTGCTGTTGGATTCTGTTTGCTAGTATCTTATTGAGGATTTTTGCATCTATGTTCAGCAGTGATATTGGCCTGTAGTTTTCTTTCTTTGTGACGTTAGTCTGGTTTTGGTATCAGTGTGATGGTGGCCTTGTAGAATGAGTTTGGGAGTGTTCCTCCCTCTGCTATATTTTGGAAGAGTTTGGGAAGGATAGATGTTAGCTCTTTTCTAAGTGTTTGATAGAATTATCCTGTGAAGTCACCTGGTCCTAGGCTTTTGTTTGTTGGAAGATTTTTAATCACAGTTTCAATTTCAGTGCTTGTGATTGGTCTGCTCATATTTTCTATTTCTTCCTGGTTCATTCTTGGAAGGTTATGCTTTTCTAAGAATTTGTCCATTTCTTCCAGGTTGTCCATTTTATTGGCATAGAGCTGCTTATAGTAACCTCTCATGATCTTTGGATTTCTGCAGTGTCAGTTGTTACTTCTCCTTTTACATTTCTAATTCTATTGATTTGAGTCTTCTCTCTTTTCTTGATAAGTGTGGCTAATGGTTTATCAATTTTATTTATCTTCTCAAAGAACCAGATTTTAGTTTTATTGATCTTGGCTATCATTTCCTTCATTTCTTTTTCATTTATTTCTGATCTGATCTTTAGGATTTCTTTCCTTCTCTAACTTTGGGGTTTTTTTGTTTTTCTTTCTCTAACTGCTTTAGGTGTAAGGTTAGGTTGTTTATTTGAGATGTTTCTTGTTCCTTGAGGTAGGATTGTATTGCTATAAACTTCTCTCTTAGAACTGCTTTTGCTGCATCCCATAGGTTTTGGGTCGTCCTGTTTTCATTGTCATTTATTTCTAGGTATTTTTTGATTTCTTCTTTGATTTCTTCAGTGATCTCTTGGTTATTTAGGAGCATATTGTTTAGCCTCCATGTGTTTGTAGTTTTTACAGATTTTTTTTCTGTAATCGATATCTAGTCTCATAGGATTGTGGTTGGAAAAGATACTTGATACGATTTCAATTTTCTTAAATTTACCAAGGCTTTATTTGTGTCCCAAGATATGATCTATCCTGGAGAATGTTCCATGAGCACTTGAGAAGAAGGTGTATCCTGTTGTTTTTGGTTGGAATGTCCTCTAAATATCAATTAAGTCCATCTTGTTTAATGTATCATTTGAAGCTTGTGTTACCTTATTTATTTTCATTTTGTATGATCTTTTCTTTGGTGAAAGTGGGGTGTTAATGTCCCCTAGTATGATTGCATTACTGTCAATTTCCCCTTTTATGGCTGTTAGCATTTGCCCTATGTATTGAGGTGCTCATATGTTGGGTGCATAAATATTTACAATTGGTACATCTCCTTGGATTGATCCCTTGATCATTATGTAATGTCCTTCTTTGTCTCTTGTAACAGTCTTTATTTTAAAGTCTATTTTGTCTGATATGAGAATTGCTACTCCAGCTCTCTTTTGATTTCCATCTGCATGGCATATCTTTTTCCATCCCCTCACTTTCAATCTGTATGTGCCCCTAGGTCTGAAGTGAGTCTCTTGTAGACAGCATATATATGGGTATTGTTTTTGTATCCATTCAGCCAGTCTATGTCTTTTGGTTGGAGTATTTAATCCATGTACATTTAAGGTAATTATCAATATGTATGTTCCTATTACCATTTTCTTAATTGTTTTGGGTTGGTTATTGTAGGTCTTTTCTTTCTCTTGTGTTTCCTGCCTAGAGAAGTTCCTTTAGCATTTGTTGTAAAGCTGGTTTGGTGTCTGAATTCTCTTAGATTTTGTCTGTAAAGGTTTTAATTTCTCTGTCGAATCTGAATGAGATCCTTGCTGGTTAGAGTAATCTTGGTTGTAGGTTTTTCCCTTTCAACACATTAAATATGTCCTGCTACACCCTTCTGGATTGCAGAGTTCCTGCTG
>NW_006771034.1:380405-427591 GCF_000442215.2 Lipotes vexillifer
GAAATCAGCTGTTAACCTTATGGGGATTCTCTTGTATATTATTTTGTTATTTTTCCCTTGCTGCTTTTAATATCTTTTCTTTATATTTAATTTTTGGTAGCTTGATTAATATATGTCGTGGTGTGGTTCTTCTTAGATTTATTCTTTATGGGACTCTCTGCACTTCCTGGACTTGACTATTTCCTTTTCCATATTATGGAAGTTTTCAACTCTAATCTCTTCAAATATTTTCTCGGTCCCTTTCTTTTTCTCTTCTTCTTCTGGGACCACTATAATTCGAATGTTGGTGCATTTAATGTTTTCCCAGAGGTCTCTGAGACTGTCCTCAACTCTCTTCATTCTTTTTCCTTTATTTTGCTCTGTGGTAGTTATTTCCACTATTTGTCTTCCAGGTCACTTTTCCATTCTTCTGCCTCAGTTATTCTGCTGTTGATTCCTTCTAGAGAATTTTTAACTTCATTTATTGTGTTGTTCATCATTGTTTGTTTGCTCTTCAGTTCTTCTAGTTCCTTGTTAAACATTTATTTTATTTTCTCCATTCTCTTTCCAAGATTTTGGATCATCTTTACTATCATTACTCTGAATTCATTTTCAAGTAGACTGTCTATTTCCTCTTCATTTGTTTGGTCTGGTGGGTTTTTAGTTTGCTCCTTCATCTGCTGTGTGTTTCTCTGTCTTCTCATTTTGCTTAATTTACTGCCTTTGGGGTCTCGTTTTCACAGGCTGCAGGTTCCCGCTGTTTTTGGTATCTTCCCTCAGTGGCTAAGGTTGGTTCTGTGGGTTGTGTAGGCTTCCTGGTGGAGGCAACTGGTGCCTGTGTTCTGGTGGGTGGGGCTGGATCTTGTCCTTATGGTGGGTAGGGCCACGTGTGGTGCTATGTTTTGGGGTGTCTGTGAACTTAGTATGACTTTAGGCAGCCTTTCTGCTAATGGGTGGGGTTGTGTTCCTGTCTTGTTACTTGTTTGGCATAGGGTGTCCAGCATTGTAGCTTGCTGGTTGTTGAGTGGAGCTGGGTCTTAGTGTTGAGATGGAGATCTCTGGAAGAACTTTTGCCATTTGATATTACATGGGACCAGGAAGTCTCTGGTTGACCAATGTCCTGAACTCGGCTCTCCCACCTACGAGGCTCAGGCCTGACACCCAGCTGGAGCACGTAGACCTTGTCAGCTACATGGCTCAGAAGAAAAGGGTTGAAAAAAAAGCAAGAAAAAAATAGAATAAAATAAATAAAATTATTAAAAATAAAAATATAAAGGGCTTCCCAGGTGGTGCAGTGGTTGGGAGTCCGCCTGCCGATGCAGGGGATATGGGTTCGTGCCCCGGTCCGGGAAGATCCCACATGCCGCGGAGCGGCTGGGACCGTGAGCCATGGCCGCTGAGCCTGCGCGTCCGGAGCCTGTGCTCCGCAACGGGAGAGGCCACAACAGCGAGAGGCCCGCGTACCGCAAAAAAATAAATAAATAAATAAATAAATAAATAAAAATATAAAAATGTAATAAAAAAAGAAAGAAGGAAGGAAGAGAGCAACCAAACCAATAAACAAATCCAACAATGATAACAAGCGCTAAAAACTATGCTAAAAAAAAAAAGGACAGACAGAAACATAAGACAAATGGTAAAAACAAAGCTATTCAGAGAAAATCACACAAAGAAGCATACACATACAGCCTCACAAAAAGAGAAAAAGGAAAAAAAAATATATATATAAAAAAAAGAAGAGTGCAACTTAATCAATAAACAAATCTACCAATGATAATAAGCTCTAAATAGTAAACTAAGATAAACATAAAACCAGAAACAAATTAGATGCAGAACACAAACCCCAAGTCTACTGGTGCTCCCAAAGTCCACTGCCTCAATTTTGGGATGATTCGTTGTCTATTCAGGTATTCCACAGAGGAAGGGTACATCAAGTTGATTGTGGAGATTTAATCCGCTGCTCCCAGGCTGCTGGGAGAGGTTTCCCTTTCTCTTCTTTATTTGCACAGCTCCCAGGGTTCAGCTTTGGATTTGGCCCCGCCTCTGTGTGTAGGTCGCGAGGGCGTCTGTTCTTCACTCAGACAGGACAGGGTTAAAGTAGCAGCTGATTTGGGGGCTCTGGCTCACTCAGGCTGGGGGGTCGGAGGGGTACAGAATGAGGGGTGAGACTGCAGCAGCAGAGGCCAGGTGTGACATTGCACCAGCATGAGGCACACTGTGTGTTCTCCTGGAGAAGTTGTCCCTGGATCACAGGACCCTGGCAGTGGCGGGCTGCACAGCCTCCCCGGAAGGGTGGTGTGGATAGTGACCTGTGCTCGCACACAGGCTTCTTGGTGGCGGCAGCAGCAGCCTTAGCGTCTCATGCCTGTCTCTGGTGTCTGTGCTGATCGCCGTGGCTCACACCTGTCTCTGGAGCTCCTTTAAGCGATGCTCTGAATCCCCTCTCCGGCGCACCCTGAAACAATGGTCTCTTGCCTCTTAGGCAGATCTAGGTTTTTTCCCGGACTCCCTCCAGGCTAGCTGTGGCGCACTAGCCCCCTTCAGGCTGTGTTCACACAGCCAGCCACAGTCCTCTCCCTGGGCTCTGACCTCTGAAGCCCAAGCCTCAGCTCCCAGCCCCTGCCAGACCCAGCAGGTGAGCAGACAAGCCTCGGGCTGGTGAGTGCTGGTCGGCACCGATCCTCTGTGCGGGAGTCTCTCCACTTTGCCCTCTGCACCCCTGTTGCTGCGCTCACCTCCGTGGCTCCGAAGCTCCCCCCACTCCCACCCCTTGTTTGCACCAGTGTGTGGAAACTTTTCCTGCTTCACAGCTCCCTCTCATAAGGGAAGGTCCTGTCCCTATTCTTTTCTCTCTGTTTTTTCTTTTTTCTTTTGCCCTACCCAGGTACGTGGGGAGTTTCTTGCCTTTTGGGAAGTCTGAGGTCTTCTGCCAGCGTTCAGTAGGTGTTCTGTAGGAGTTATTCTACATGTAGATGTATTTTTGATGTATTTGTGGTGAGGAAGGTGATCTCCATGTCTTACTCCTCTGCCATCTTGGAGGTCCCTACCAAAGTAGTCTTTTTGGCTTTAGAACCTTCCATTATGGAGCATAGGTTAGTAGTTATGTACATAGACCTCTTTTCCGTGACATTCACTCATTCACAGTCAGGCAATTGGGTCATTGCAATGGGGGAGGAGGGGGAGCTATGGGAAGTCTAGACTGAAGTCTGGGGTTCTGATCTGTTCTCAGGGAAGAATTAAAATTGGGAAGGAAAGATGAGAGAAAGGAGGTAGCAAAAGTTTAAAAAAAAAGTAGCCACAATCCTTATGACACAAAACAGTCAAAAGAAAAAGATGGTAGATATAAAGGAAAAAAATTAAGCAGCATTTAAAAAATTGCTCTACACAGGCCATTTCTCCCCTCATGCATACATCTAAAGAGATGGAGGCAACTTTAAAAATCATTCCTTGGAGCCTCAGGTGGATAAACGGTTATATTTCCATCCACTTCTGGTTAGGTCGAGGAAAGAGCATTTAGACCTCACACCCTTGTCTTAGGGCAGCTAAGTTACAAAGTTGAACAGCCCTTGGCATGTGATGTGTTTTTTCATAATAATAATAATAATAATGATAATAATAATAATAATACAATAAGCAGCAATGCTTCACTTCCATGGAATTGCCCTTTTTCATTTTTGGGAATTCCATGTTTGTGGCAGAACCCTTTGCTATTCACGCTACTTTCTATAACTGGATGCACAAAACAATAAATGAGCCTGGCTCAGTTTGCATCCTATTTCTATCACAGTTATTCCGTGCAGAGATACCTACTATTGATTTACTTTCTCTCTGGAAGAAACCTTTTCTCCCTTTCTCTTGTTTCTTCATTTCTTCTCCCTCTTGATTTCCATCTGTCTTCTTTTCCCAAATCATACAGATTCTTTTCTCTTTGATTTTCTTCTATTTATTCTCTCAAGCCCTTATCTTGCTGGGAAAGGACTAGGAATTCACGGACAAGGAATATCAGTGGTCACAAATTTACCAACCAAACCACAGAGGTAAGAGCAAGGTATCTTCCTTGAAAGGATTTTCCCTGAGTGGAGATGTGTTTGTGGAGGACGTCACATAGTCCCTCTGCCTTCTCAGTGTCTCGTATCATTTTTCCAATGACTATTGGAAGTTAAGAATGCATGTGAATTTAACTGAGTGAGTTGCAATGTAAGTTTGAATGGCAGGAGCAAGGCGCGAAGGGTAATTAAAGAGCTTAGGGGTTAACATCATCAGAGGGCTGAGTTCCCTGCACTCATGCAGTGACTCGGTCTGAGGATAGGCTTGCTGAAAGAATAAAATTGATAGAACAAAAACAATGGCAACAGATATATATCATAACATACTCTGTACCTGTATGCCAGACACTTTATATTAGCTCTTATTGTCACAACTGCTTTACTGGTGGGTGTTATTATCTAGTTTGAAATGGAAATCTTGGCTCAGAGAAGTTCAGCGATAATCCCAGGATTGCCCAGTATGATGTGTATTCATAGCCAAGTTCTCTCTGACCTAGTGCTCTTGCTGTACATTTTACAATCCCTGGAGCATGCAGGAGGTAGCCATCTTGCCATTTGGATGACCATGGGTGTTCAAGGACATGTTGAAGAATTTCAAAAGCAGAATTTGTCCTTTTCCCCTTTCACCATTTGAACCTAATTCTTAACATTGGTCCTTCATAAAGTTAGATTTTGTACTCTTAAGGTCCAGATCATTGGATCTTTTCATTTTTCTGTGTTTATACAAAGGGCATTGGGCAAAGGACAATAGGAATAGTGTAGTAGTAAGAGCATAGATTCTGAAATCGAGCCGTCTAATTTCTTAAATCGAATTCCGCTACTGGCAGTGCCACTAGGGCACGTTACTTACTGATTCTGTGCCTCAGTTTCCTCTTTGTATATCAGGCCTTACAACAGTACTTATGTTACAGGTTATTGAGAGAATAAAGTCAGTTAATATATGTAAAGCTCTTGGACAGTGTATGTCATTTGTATAGAAAGAACAGTGTCAGCTATTATTATTTTATGTTATTTTCTTTATTTACCAATAATTGTCATTTAAATATATATGATAAAATCATAGTTGGTGAATTCAATACTATAAAAATCAAACCATGTTAACTTTCATGATGATTCAAAAAGATACTGTTTTTCATGTGTTGGTTGCAGTTGATCAGATTAAAATGAAATAGGAAACTGTATAACTTAATATACTCGTTCAGTAAAGTTGTTGTGGAATCTGTTACTTAAGTCCCAGGTTCAAGCTTTGCAAAGTGAGGTGCAGAATGACTTAAAGTGCAGCAAAACGAAAAATTTCAGAAACCATCCACCCCAAAGTTTGGAGAAACCAGATCAAATGTAAATTCCAAGGGAGAGCAATTGTGTCCTATTGTTAACTTCTCTTTAGATTGCTTTGAGCTAATGTTCAGTGTTAATGCCTGGCAAATCCCAAACAGGAAAAAACATAGGTACTTATCTTTCATATTATATATGACTAAAATTAAAGTTGATTTGTCCATTAAGCAGTGCAGTAATAGGTCTTCTGACTTTTCATAAGGCATTAAAGGAGTGATGCATATCAAGGAGACATTCTATTTCTAAAGAACACTAATCAATGCTGAGAACATTTGCTATAAATTATTCACATTTGTTATAAACCACTCCATCCTTTTAAAAATTAACAGTACACAACCTATAATCTAGGAACAAAAGTAGGGCTACCTCACCTTGAAAAGTTTGAATATGAGGGGCTGATTACAATAAGAGAGCAAATAGGATGCTGAGACTTAAGTTCAGTGTATTATGAGGAATAAATCACTGAGCAGCCTAACATCTGATAGAACATGATCCCTGCTCCTTCTTGTGTGTTCTTTCACCACACATTAATATTTCATGCAACCATTTCAAAATAAAGTCATAATGTGAGTCATAAATCACAAAACAGTAGTAATAAACCACTTCGGTTTATATTAGCTGTATACGGATGATACTTAAGTATTTCCACCATTAGCCTGGACTATTTGAGCTTTCTCTGGACCACATTTGCTCTATTTCTTCCATTTTAAGTGGTAGGAATATGGGAAACAATGCTAAATTCATTCATTAGTAATAAAACAGTGCTACTTGTTCTCATAATTGATTTCATTTCAACTTGGATCTGTGAAAATGATAGCGCAGTTGAAAGTGATAACATTATTGATCTTATTTTCTCAAAGAGCATACCTTTCCAATGAAACCTACTGAGGGGTCAAGGGGCGTCATATAGAAATAAAATATTGAAAGAAAAAGTAGAGCAATGAGTTGAAGATGGGAATGATTGAATGTATAAATAGGGTTTATACTCATTAATAAATGGCTTATTCTTTAGATAAGCTTCCCAAATGAGGCTCTTATAATGTTTCATCTTGGTCTTATCATTGTTATTATTAATATTGTTTTGGTTTCATTCTAGAGGAATCTGTTCCATCCTATTGCTTGAATATTCTTGAAATTGTTAGTACTAAGATCTGAAGAGGCTGGATAAGATTATATCTGTAAATATATATACCTATATTCTAGATGTGAATAAAAAGCTCATGAGTTGAAGCACCTGGAACTCATAAAAATGGAACTCCCACCAATCAGACATATTGACCAAGACATAAAACACATACATATATTACAGCCTTGTAAATATTTGAAGGAGATGCTCTTGGTGGTTTCTTGTGCTTAACCTCACTTTATGCTCTTCAGGATGGGGACACTGTTTATAGATCAACAGTTGGGTTGGTCCGCGAGCCTATGGCTAGAAACTCATAAAGTGAAAGTGAGGTTAACACTTAATGCCCTTGATGGATGCTCATGCTTTCTCTTAGATGCCGGATATGCAAAGGGACCAACCTGTTTCATCATTAGAAAAAGTAAACAGGTATAGTCACTGGATTGGGATGTGGTTGGAATGAAGCTATTAACAGGATTCACAAAAGCACACTGAGTAAAAATCTATTTCTTATTCAGCAAAATTTTCTTGACTTTCAAAAAATTTATCGATCAAGCGTGGACCATTCAAATCTCCTTGGGGGTCGCACAGGTTATATGTTTGAGAGAAGTGGGCTGGGTTCCTCAAGTCCTGGAAAACATATGTTTGTATCTGAAGAGTACAATGTCTTCCCAGTCACTACAGAAAGTATGGGAACATGGTCTCTTTTGTCAGGTCATCAGCTTTTTATGTATTGGATGCAGACCAGGTTAAGATACGAGTTAGCCTGTGTGGGCTAAAACACACTTTCCAGTCTGATTTGCTCTGCCTGTTACCAGCTTGAGACATCTGTGTCCACATCTAGGCAGGAACTTGAATGTAAACATCCATGTTGTTGTTCATAAAAAGAATGTATACTGTGTCTCAGGTTTTTGAATTAATCGTTTGGAAGTACTCAGATACTTTTCCTCAGCTGTGATCTCCAGAAGGTCCTAAAGTTTTGTTAAACATATATTTTCTTAAGGGAGAATTAGGTAGCTGGTGATACTGACATTGTTCGCCTGGATTTTCAGAGAATGAGAACATATGAAGTGCATGCATATACCTGGCATCCCGTGAAGGCTAAGGTAAGACCAGAAGAGGAGAAGGTAAATCCTCTCTGAGCATCTCTTCGGCTTGGGAGCAGCAAAGAGTTAGTATGTTGTGGTACACTTTAGCACATGCAGGATGATTTTATGGATGGCAGAAGATTGCCACATAGCAGGTGACTGTGGGCAAGAGGAAAGCTGAGCTTTGACCTCAGAAAAGAATTGGGTCTTAATTTCAAGAAGGCATTTAAGACAATAATCCAATCCTTTGGAATACCTAAATGGATGGTGGAAGCTACAAGAAAACCACAGGTAGTGTTAGCTCAAAATCAAAGTGGTGGGAGGTATGTGGAGGTGAGCAAGCAAGGAGAGGAGTTCTGAAGCCGGTGGAAGGGCACACAAGTGCTCAAGAACTGCAATATTTATAACCATGTGAGACCCGGGAGAGGAGGAGGGTGACAGCAGCAGAAGGTTGTGACGATGGGAGAGCACGTTGAAAGATGCATGTGGGCAGAGACGTGAGAGGATGCCCATCAACAGCCTTGTCAAGGTAACACCTTTGTTCTTTGGAAGCCAGGTTTCAGAGGCTCAGCTGACTGCAGAAATGGAAATCTCTTTCCCATATTACCCATTTTCTAACTCCATTTTCTAACTACTTAGTAGCTGCTACCCATTTCCATCACACTCCTGGAGCCCTTCGCTCTGTGAGTTCTGCAGGAGAAACCCAGAAAATACCTAGACAAGTCTGCTGGGATGTAGATGTATTATCGAAGTTTGGGGTGGGTACCCTCTGTACCTTGGGAATGGTTGTCCCTTGCCCATGTTCCCGATACTCCATGGTGGGCAAAGGACAGGATGAATCAAGGTAGGCTGTGAGTGTTTACTACCTTAGGCTCTTATCATTTATGTCTTCCTGCCACTCCCCAGTCTTGGCCACGCAGGACATGGCTAATTGCTCATTGGTCCACTGCAGGGGTCCACCCATTTCTGGTCCCACCCTGCCAATCATTTTCTTACTGTTTCCCTCTGAAATAAACTGGATAATTCCATGTAGTAACAGGTACATGGAGGGTTTCTCACTTCTTTTGACATAGAGCAATAACCACCAGTCAATTACTGGCAATTTTTTTTAACTGCAAATTTGAATTATCTTGGTTGGTTCCCATTGGAAGCTTGATTTATTATATTGGTTTAATCTCTAGAAACTGTGTCTTTCTCCATTGTTAGCAATAGAACCAATCTCAGAAATAATGAACACTCCCCAAAGTATTTCCCATAGTCATCTCCTCAGTGAACAATTGCTCTTTTCTTGAATTTAAATACTATTGAACTGGAGTCATCTCCTAGAGAGCGCTTCCTTTTTTTGGAAGTCTCCTTTAATGGACAATATGATGCAATCTATTTAGTGTGGGTTTAACTAATGAAGAATTGGGAATGCTGTCGATACATTTTCACCCACTGAAACAAACATGCCATGCCTGTTGTATTTAACTATGGAAAAGTAATTTTTTTAAAAGTGCATGTAAATACTGTAGATTCTGGAGTCACATAATGCATTTTCTTCCTTATTTTATTATAGCATCTCTATTTTTTTCTTTAGTATGGGTGTGCCCATAATAGTGTTACTGGCATCACTTAATTTAAAACCTGGCTGCAAGTCCTTTCCCCAAATTAATATAAGGAAAGATCAAGGTCAAGGTCAAATGCAGAACATTTGTCTCCATTTCAAGGATAGAAAGACTAAGGTCACTTTTGAATTAATTCATATCTCACAAAATTACAACCTACATTGAAATGATTTATTTATTAGATTAGGCCCTGGAACCATTAACCAAGTTCTTTTAAAATGTAAACAGGTAAGTATTGATTAAATCAGCCACCAGTGCATGTTGACTCCACAAAAAACTCCAAAAGCTTCTCATAACTTGGATCAGCACAGTCCGATTCCTTTTATCCTCACCTCATTTTAAAATTGTTTAAGCAACATTACCACTTAATTGCTAACTCATCTGTAGCAGGAAACAATTTTTCGGAATAAGCCCATGTACGGCTCTGGTTTTCCAGCAGATTATTTAGAAACAATATTTCCTTAAGATAACAATTTTGATAATGATGCAGGAAGGAAATATATTTGCAATTAAATGAACAGGCTTTAGCACAACAAGCAATAAAAAGCTTAACACTGAGCCTTTGTGAATTAAATGCCGGAACAACATTGGACAAAAGTCATGATTCTGCTGACACATTTATTTCTCAGTAAATGAAGACTGTTTAGGTTTAATGCATTTGTGGTTAGCAATAGTTTAAAAGATCAATGTAAATTCGTTTGGAACTACTAAATAAGGCTTTAATGAAACTTCTAACAGCGTGCTTTCACACCTTAGATCTCTTTATCATTCTGAGGTGACACAGCAGGATTCTCCTTGAGTTTGATGACATGCACAGAACATTATGAAGTGTTTGACAGATTTTATTTGACATTTATTTGATTTATGGGATTGATATTGGATTTCAACATCTCCCTATCTCCCTTTTGTTCAGGCTTAGTGCAGAGTGCTTATGAAGATAGTTTCTTCTAAATGTGTTATTAATATTATATATATAATATTACATATATGTGCTTATTAATATTATACATATATATACTGTTAATGAAATGCAGTTTAAGACTGGGATCATTAAACATTTCCACTCTACTAAATGAGGTAATGTATGAGAAAGCACTTTGCAAACTGTAAAGCCATATACAGATGTTAGTTATCATAATTATTGTTGTTACAGGAAACCAGGGTTTTATATATTATTATTCTGTTTTTCTTCAACACTTAATTCAAAGAGTAAATACAGACAACCAATTTCCTTAAAAACCTGCTGCAGCTTTTTAAACAGTTCTGAGCGTTTCATTAAGGTTTTATTGTAAATCATGCGTGGTGCTATGAATTTAGTTTAGCTTTAAAAAAAAAATCTGCTGACATAATAAACATGACTTGTTACATGCAACTTTCCCAACATGAAACTTTATTAAGAAGATGCTAGAGAATTTCCACCTGGGCCTGGGAACTGCTAAACGAAGCACATCACAAAGTTAGTCTGTGGGATGGAAAGGTACCTCCTGTTACTTTTCCAGTTGTGTCTGTGATTCTGCCTTTTCTGTCCTTCATAGCTGATGAACTTCACAAGCTATTATTGGTTTGAAGGAGGCAAAGAAAGGGATTTTTATTTTCTCTCCGTCTTCCTTTGTAGTTTGGTCTTGGAGAGACTTAGGGATTGAAAGACATTCACATGCCTATTAAAAAGAGTCAAGATAAAATTATTGAGGTAAAAACAAATGATTTGGGGGGTTACAATTTGAAACATCCTAATGATGTGAGGAAAGCTTGGCAAATTTTATGAACAGTTAAAGAACTTAACCTTGGAGATAGATGATCAAACTCTCTCTGTGATAAATTTAAAGTCTAGTTTATTCTTTACCATATATACTTCACAATATGATCATACTTATTCTTTCTTTTTGGTTTAAACATAGAATGTGAACTAAAGAAATTACTACTAGTTTATTGGGTATTTAAACAAATGAAGCAAAACTTAAGCAAATATTTTAAATAAACAGAGGAGTCCTTAACCAATTCCAGGACTTGGGATATCTCAAACGTTCTTGCTTGACGTGTAGTTAAGAAGGAAACATAAATACTAAAAGGCAAACGAGCAGAAAGTATTTCTTCCCACTGGTAAATGATGCTGCAAAAGTGTTCAACATAGAGGACTTGTTAGTAGATCCTGCAGTTTTGTGTATCCATTGGGGGGAGTGAAATAAACATAGTTATATATGCTTGAAAAGTAAGAAAGCACAACTAAGTCTGAGAAAAAAAATACTACAGAAAAATGGGGTAGGCCTTAACTAAATGATACAGTTGAGGAACTCCAAGACAAAGTTTATTACAACCAAGGTATCTCCTCCCTGGCTACACATTCCTAGTCCATCCGGACGTTGCAGGCTGACGATTTCTGGTTACTTGCTTCTTAGTGCACCCCAGGTGCATCCTTATTAGAGGATGGCTGAAAATGATACTCTGGTAGTATCTGAGCCAGCACTTACCTCATTCCAGACATGCTATTTTTGTTAATCGAAGCTTTGGCAATATTTGCTTTATTTGTGGTCATGCCATTTTATAATGCTTCACGTATATCAGGCACTCAGGGAAAGGTTTAGAATGGCCAAATAAATGAATGAAAAGAAATCACACCACTCACTCATTTCTGTGTCCATTTGAAAAGGTCAAAGTGAAAGTTGTAAAGACAAGAAATGAATCAAAATCAAAATCACTCGAGTACAGTTGCTTGACACATTATCACTGTGAATGTTATCTTTTTGAGTAGTAAGGGGGGCCTGGTTTTAGTCCCTTCAGCTGGTTGATAACTTAAATGTCAGTGAAATGTGATGTAATATAAAAAAAAAACAAAACAAAAACGATGTTAAGAACCCTTGCTTTGGGTATTAGTGAGAACAGATTTGGTATAGTCAGAGCGCCTGTATCTTTGAGTAGAATGTAAAATTTAAGGTTTTTTTTTTTTTTTTAGTTGTGCTTGCTTTTCTGGATTTACAAATAACAAACATTGAAACTGTTTACAGTTTTGTTGTTGTTGTTATTGTTACTCAAGGAATAGTGTCAGTGAATTAATTCAAGATTGCATTTTGTTTGTTTGCCACATAATAAATTATATATACTGGAGCTCCATTTTCTTGTCCTCAAAATAATGTTTGAGCTAACGTATTCCTCTAGCTTTAAAATGATTTAATTATTCGAAGTATAACCATACAAATGTGATTTTCCTATTAAAATCTTCAGGATATTAAAACTTATTTATACTTGTTTAAAGTTTTTTGAAAGAAAGATGAGAAATTCTAATTAGGATATGAATGATTCAGCCCCTAAATAGGTGACGATCAATCCTGATACTGTGATACATTGACGTGTATTGAGTTTTCTGAAGGAATGAGGTAAACTTTCAACTTTTAAAATATGTTTCAATTCTCTTCAAATAAAACATAAATATGTTAACAGTAGGGTATTGAAATTCTAAAAATATTGGGAATACTCGCAGTGCATATAACATAAAATGAAAGACAGAGGGAAAGTAATGCTTAAAAAGAAAAAACAATTTAGTTAAAGCTAATACAACTATTTTATTTTTATTAGACATCAAGGTAATCTTTTAATACTTAAAATATATTGAGAAGTGAATTTACCTAACAACTTAAAGCACTGATTGTATAAAACCAATTAAAGTTAAAGCTAATAAGATTGTCATTTTGATTTTAATGGCTTGTCTAGGGGAGCTTGGGAGTAGCAATCCTATTTTGCAAAACATTTTTATTTCATAAGATAAAGAAAAAGAAAGGTAAGTAAGATGTAGGTTAACACATATTGTGAAATCTTTCTATTTTTGATCAATAGCAAGTATTCCTATACTATACTGGTTTTAAATGTAGTCTTAAAGATCCAAGTGAGTAACTGATTTAAAGTATACCAATTATAATACAGATTTATATGTGTTTAAATTTATAATTGCAGATAATTATGACATTTCTTAAAGGGGAATAGATTTTTAGATGTTGGCTTTTGAACTCTATATAATATTACAAAGAATGTCCAAAATAATCATTTTTATAATTCCAAAATACTGACCTTAAGACATTAAATTTTGCCCTGACCATGTCAGCCAATCCATGAAGGAAACAAGTGATAAACTTGATTGATATGTGTGGAAGGACAGAGTTACTGGTACAAATATGAAGTTAATAAAACCAGGGAAATAATTGGGTTTTCCTTAAGCTGTTTTGCAAATACTGTTTACATTTTCCCAGGGAAGTACGAAGTCTAAATAGGATGAGGAAAGAGAAATAATTATCCAGTTTGGTTCTAAGAAGTTTTGGGCAAAGGCAAATAGAATCCATCTCAAATATCAGATTTTGTAGCTGACCGACAAGTGGAAAGGTGCAGGAAAACAATTGTGTCCGATTTGGGGTTTAATAAGTCAGCAGATCTTTGAAGAAACTTAATTTGATAACTAAAGTCGATTAATAATGACTTACGGTTTTAAAACTCAGATGGCTTATCTGCCCGCCTCAGAAGTTACATCTGTTTAAAATAAGAACTAAAAACATCTTCCCAAATTGAGAAAAAAAAGTCATTGAGAAAGAGAAAATGAATTAACCTTTGTAGTATGTATTCTGATGGTTGTATGATATTTCCCCTTTTGCAGGTAAAGCCTGAATAATTGCTTTGCTCGTGTCTCCCCATGTTAGTGGACAGTGGCAGAAAAAGAGTGAAAGCTTGTTAAGGGAAGTTGCTCTTTAATGCCTCGCACACACCCATTTATTCCCCCCTGAAATGTGTGCCGAGTACCAGGAAAGCCACAATATCTCTTTAAGTAGGTTCTTAAAGCCTGGGAGCTCTAAGGAGTGTTGAGGGTACCTTATTAACTTGCTGTTGCCTGCTGAGAAAATATTGTTTATATAGAATTGGCTTATTGCTAATGAGAGAACCTATTAAGGCATAACACAGGCAAGGCAAAATATAGACTCTGTTTTTCTAAATATTTTCTTTTAGATCTCTCTCGTTCCACTGATGATATTAAAGGGTCAGACACGTAATCACTCAATATTTTACTTACTGGAAGAGGCAAACGGATTTTATTAAGATTAGAGAATTTTCCCCACCCCATTTGTCTCTTCCCCACCACTGTCTCAGCAATAGCCCTGTCCAACCATGAGATGCTAAATAGTTCCAGTGTTTTCCTCTTCCCGTAATAATCATGCATATGCCCAGCTTGTGTGTTTCCCCTGCCTCATGAATTTGCAGAGTGGCCCCAGCTGGGCTCCCTCTTATCTGGGGGGCAATTGCCAATGCTGATCCAAGGAGAAACAAATCGTGGAAGAAAAGGTTCACTTTATTTAGCAGAGCTCTGACCCCTTCAGTGCCTGTAGCTTTCGGATACCCGCTCCCTCTCCCTCCCCCAGTTTACACCGAACCCCCGCTGTCCATTGGCTCGTGGATATTCTGATGGCAGCACTGAAATAGACTTTGCCCTCCACACAGCTGCAGGGCCCAGTTCTGCCAAAACAGCGGTATATGATGGTGGGTAATAAGGGAAACTGATTTCTGGTCTCCTTCATTTTCTAGGATCCAAATGAATTCTAGTTGGCAAGAAGGAGAGAGGAAAAGACCTGACACATCACTGTCTTACCGCTGGGAGCAGCAAGTTATGAGCTCCTGCCTATGGTGTGTCACATGGACTGTGAGACCCTGTGACCCTCCCAACTCCTGCCTGCACACCCAGGTGAGTTCTTCGGGATTTTTATCTGTGGTGGACACTGGCCTAGGGTCATTTCTTCAGGAGGAAGAGCTGCTCTACGTTTCTGCTGGGATTGATGCCGTGGAGACTGCATAAGTCGGTAAATCGTGAAGCAGCTAGTTTTGTCTCAGCTGACAATAATTATGGATTAGGGTGCCCAGGGCAAGAATGAGCAAATGATCTGGAGAAAAAATCAGCAGTGAAACTCTACAACTTTTTTTTTTTTTGGTAACATCAAAATCAGCAAAGAAAAAATGCTATGAAAGAAAGGCTCAGGAGTCTAGGAGAATATGGGGAAGGCTCCGGGCAGTTTAATATACAGATATTCCCTCTACTTCCTTCATTACATTCCAAAACTTCTTCTAGGAGGCCATGAGGTATATTCTCTGTCCCTCCTTCCCCCTTGCGGTATGCTCGCTGCTTCTCGGTTCTATTGATGTTTTCAACCTCATCCCGCTTTTCCCTCTGTTCCTCAATGGCCTCTGCTCTGCATTCCAGAAGAGCCTTGTCATGGCATGTTAAGAATAACCAGAATCTAGTTTTCTTCAGAATGTTAATCACATGTCAAATTTTGTTATCCCTAAAGATCCATGATCAGCAATCATTTATGAATTTTGATTTCTCCCATGGGCTAAGTAAAAATACAAAAATTAAAGGACACTGGGAGTTATAGTAGCTCAAATTTCTTAGATTTCACGGGATTCCCCTCTCTTAAATGGATTACTCTGCCATTCCCTTCTGTAATTCTGTCTCATTACCCTCCCAGATTTTCTTCATGCACTAATCACTATTAAAAATGGAAAAACAATTAAGCAAGAGCACAAAGAAATACTATCCCATGAGCCTTGAGCAATGCCAGACACATAAGCATTGACTCAATGAATGAGTAATAATTTTTTTATTTCCCACTGCCATAATGAGCTACATCTTGCATTAGCAACTTAACCAGCAAAGAACATTTGCTTTATAAGAAAAAAAGTATTTTAGACGTTTTTCCTGATGCTGGTAACATTTCACCTCAATATTTTGCTGTTTTGGATTGATTTCAGCAGATTTTTGATAGAACACCGTGAAATCTAAGGGTTTGAATTCAGAATCAGACATGGCTGGGAAAATGATCTCTTTGAAAATCCATGCTTTTTGATTGTTTGCCTTTTTTTTTTTTTTTTTTTTTTGCCTTACCCAGCCAAACCATTCTCCAGGCTACACTTCTGTTACCCCAGGGTGGTAAGTCTGTTCACACAAAAGCCCTCTGTGACATGGCCTTTTCACTGTTCATCATCTCTACTTTGAACAAGGGGAGTGTTTTTGAGTTTTGTGGCATGAGTTATCTCAGAAGCGGCGCCATCCCATTGCCAAATAGCACAATGATGGATCATTTAAGAGTGTTTAGAGTTGGATGAGTTTAGCAATGTCCATCCAGTTGGTGTGAGCACATAGAACAGAAGTCAAAATTGTAGGTTTGATGACTTTTGGGGCCAGCGAGTTCTGTTTTGTTCCACAGAGTTGCCAATTGTGGGCATAAGAGCATCTGATGTGAATATGGTTGAAGTTGAGTCAGCACAAATGAATCATTCTTACTAAGACAAAAACTAAGACAGAAACTAAGACAAAAAACAAAAAAGTGGGAGTCTTTGATGAACTTGATGAACTTGTAGGCAACATCTCAATCTTTCTGTCTCTGTCCCCCCGCCATGTATAATCATTATTTTATGAACTGAATGACAATCAGATATATTCTTTCCATCCATCTTGTAAGGTGACTCTAAGAAGACACTGTTTAGGAAGAACCAGCATCTCCTCTCTGTGGTCCCTCCTTCTAGGTTGACCCTCTATAAGTGTCTCAAGGACTTGGCACTGCCCCCCATGTTTACCTGGCTGAACTCCATGGTTAACAAGATGCTGTTTTCCATCTAATGAATTTGCCCTGCAGGCACAGGAAAGGGGTTGGTTCCACCATTTTCAGAAGCCAGGCAACCGATAAATTTAATGGGATTTTGTTGACATTAATTGCGTTTGCACTGGTGTGAGACATTCTCTCGCTCCTGGCTCATTTGTCTTCTGGATCATTTGAATCACCCAAGTTCTGGGCCAGCTGGTCATTCAACCATGTGATTCCAGGCTTAACAATATCTCCGAGTCACTGGTAACTCAATCACTCTTTAGTTCATTGCTCAGTAAAATAATAATAACAATTTGTTCAGACATTTAACCAGGCTGCATTTCTCCAGGGACAAAATAAAGCTTTCCAAAGAAATAAGTCAAACGCATTTGGTATCAACAAAAGACTCTTTCCAGAGGTGTAGCTACCAACACCTGGAGCAAATTCTAAGAAATGGTTTTAGAATTGAAGACAAAGTCCAGAAGGCATGGGGACAATTACTGTTTCTACGATTGAGACACACACATGAATACAAATTGTTCTATCTTATAAAATAAATTATTTTGTAATTTTTATACTCATAAAACTATGCTTTGCAAATTTGTCCCCTGATAATAATCAATATCAATTATAATAGTCTTGCTCTGTTGCCAAGTGGCAAGAATATATGAATGATAAGTTTTTGTTTTGTTTTTACTGTGGGTGCTCACTTCTGTGCCTCTGTCCTTAAGAAGTTTTTATGTTGGCTGTGTGTGAGTTAAGGCATATATGAAGCTGAGGGCTAATGTGCAAATGGGCCTTCGTATCCACAAATTGGTTACTAGACCAATTGCTATCTGTGGTGAAAGGCCACTTTTTTAAAATGTCAAGTCTATTCAGAACTGGTGCTTTTGTATCAATACTCTACAATAAAAATTAGTTGTTAGAAAGTGAACTTGTGTTTGGATCTCACAGCGATGTCATGTTGCTATAAATGTCTCTAAGTACTTGACTCCCAATCTCTGTTCTTATCTCAGCACAGATGGATTACAAACAATTCCTGGACCACACTGGTCACAAAACTCACTTTCAGTAGCTCCAACCTGGACAGTTCAGAAAGCTCTACTCAAGGCTTAAAATAAATGAGATACCTTTAAACACACACACACACACACACACACACACATTGGGATAAATAGCAATCGGTTCCAAATTAATAAGATTATTAAATTATCAACTCAATAAAGGTCTTTTTAAAGGCAGTTCTTTTAATAGCTCATTATTCAGGAATACAGGTAAAGTGCTTTTAAACTGACTTTATTGTTTTTTGCATCCTAATCCAACACCTCTTTAAATCCTGTCCGTGGTCAATGTGCATTATGTGTGGAACATTTGCAGATGGGCTGCTTTCCATCAACTTGCTTCAAAATTTAATACAAAAACATTATCAAATTCCTTCAACCCCCAGGGAAAAAACCATATGTTCCATAGCAAACTATTTCATTGCTGAATGATATTTTTAGGATACATATAATCATATATTGTTTTTTATGACCAAGGTGTATCTTTGCGCAGAGGCTGTCAGAGCTCAAGGGAGACAGTATAGCCTGTCCCCACATGGAGGGAAAGGAGGTAAATTTCCGACTCTGTTTTTACTAAGGGACCAAACCAATATGAATTTCAAGGTGTGTTACCCAAATATTTAGACATAGAGTCAGTTGGACTTTGATGTATTTTTTCCAAGTTTTTATTATTATTTGTTTATTGAAGTATAGTTGATTTATAATGTGTTAGTTTCAGATGTACAGCAAAGTGACTCAGTTATACGTATATATATACA
This sequence comes from Lipotes vexillifer, assembly GCF_000442215.2. NCBI lineage: Eukaryota > Metazoa > Chordata > Mammalia > Artiodactyla > Lipotidae > Lipotes > Lipotes vexillifer. Next base: position 399,013 of record NW_006771034.1, read on the forward strand.
CACACATATACATCTATTGTTTTTCAGGTTCTTGTCTATTATAGGTTATTACAAGATATTGAATATAGTTCCCTGTGTTATACAGTAGGACCTTATTGTGACTTTGATGTATTATTTTTTAAACCAACTCCTTTTCTAATAGCATAAAAACATAAAACACTTTTAAATTTAACAAAATACTTGCAAAATCTCTACACTGAAAACTACAGAACACTGCTGAGAGGATTTTTAATACTTGTTTATATACTCAGACATCCATATGTATAGAGATGTCCCAACTAGCAATCTGGCCTTGAGTCCATATGTTGATAAGGTATAGGTTTGCCATTGTGACCAATGTCTCCTGAACCAGATAGAAGTGTAAAAGTTCAAGCTGGTGAGGCAATTTGCTCAGTGAAGTCAGTGGAGCCCAGACTTCCTCTGCCTTGTTTCTCTATCCTCCTAACACACTGGTTATGTCTGTGTGGTCCCAGGTAGTTCACGGGCCAGCTGCATTTTAGCCAATAAGAAGGGGACCGTGGAGGAGCAAGGGAGACCACGCCCCTTCCCTTTCAAAGCATGACCTGCATGTCGTTACATACCTTCCTCTCACATCCTATTGGACAGTCTGCGCTGAGATAAGCACAGAAATTGAGAGTCAAGTACTTGGAAAGTTTTAACAGCAATGTGACATTGCCAGGAGATCCAGATGCCTGGCTCATTTTATAGTTAATTTGTATTGTATTTTACAAAAGCATCAGTTCTCAACAGATTCAATTAAAAAAAAAAAAGCCTCTTTGCCCCAGGTAGCAACAGCTCAGTAACAAATTTGCATATCTAAAGGCTTATTTGTGAATAGCCCCCCTAGCTGCATAGAAGGAAATATAGTCTAGAGATGATCTATAGCTTCTGGACCAGCACCTGCCCATCTAAATATGGTATTACTGTGGGGAAAGCAGATGGAGATTGGGGACCACTAGACACAGACACCTTTCCAAGTTCCCTGTCTTGGTTGGCTTCGGTTCTCAAATATAGTTGTAATTATTCATCTGATCATCACTTGCTGAGATGTGAGGCAGTGATGTACCAGATGGACTGACCAGGAAGTCCCTCACACCATCCTTTGCATCCTCTTGATGTCAGTTGGCTGCATGTGCATAGCACTGAACTCTTTGATCTAAGTGTTGAATAAAGATTTATTTAAGATAGGCAGTATAAGGAATTATGATGAAACACAACAGAAAGTTGAAATTCCTTAAACCAAATGCTTCAAGGTAGAGTGAAGACGTGTCTTTGTATAGCCTGGACAGAACACACAGGGAATGAACGAATACAGGGAACACATGGGTCAAGTGCAAATGTGTACAGCTTTTATTGCAATAATTACCCAATGGTTAAAAAAATTGGTAGAGCCTACCTTGCTGGAAAGAAAATTCTAGGTGTGCCCTGCACAACAAACTCATAATCCGGCAGTTGAGCTGTTTACCCTTCACCAGGGTGGAAATACCCTAAGGGCGGGGTCGGGCATGGTCTTCCTGTGCTTTCTGCAGCCCCCACTGCTTTTTACGGAGTTTGAGATCTCCTCGCATCCCCAGCCCACATCTGACATGGCCGGTCAGAAACCTATGGTGCAGCGCTCTTAAACCCACTACCATTTCTCCTCCATTTACTTTCCCTCCCTCTCTTCTTTGCTTAAGAAAGTCTGGGCCATTTTTGTTGGAGGCTAGGCCTTCAGCCAGAAACACTGTACTCACTTGATCTATTGAATTGTTTGCTTGTGACTGAATAATAGCATTTTCTGGGCTTGTTCGGGTAGAGGTGATGGTGATGTCATGAGGGAGTCTGAACTCAGCTCTCTGTGTAGGTTTTACTGTGAGTTTATCTGAGGGACGTAACTAGGTGAAGGAGATGGATTGAAGGAAGTGAGAAACAGCTATAACCGTTTTCATGAAGGATGATACTATATTAAAGGAAGAGCCGCAGCTCTTCCAGAAGCCATCTGATAGAATTTATCATGAGGCTTCTGTAGGGGAGATGAAAATTGGCCTCATGCAATAAAGTCTTTATTTATTTATTTCAAGATTTTAAAATCTGACATCTGACACTCAGGAAGAGATCCATCTTTTAAAAAATATATTGTAATTGAAGTAATGTCGATTTACAATGTTGTGTTAGTTTTGGGTATACAGCAAAGTGATTCAGTTTTATATATTTATAAATATATATATGTATACATATATATATATATATGTATTCTCCTTCAGATTCTTTTCCATTATAAGTTATTACAAGACATTGAGTATAGTTACCTGTGCTGTACAGTAGGTTCTTGTTATCTATTTTATATATAGTCGTGTGTATCTGCTAATCCCAAACTCCTAATTTATCCCTCTCCCACCCCCCCTTTCCCCTTTGGTAACCACAAGTTTGTTTTCTATATCTGTGAGTCTGTTTCTGTTTTGTAAATATTAATGAGTTCATTTGTATCATTTTTATAGATTCCACAAATAAGTGAAATCATATGATACTTGTCTTTCTGACTTACTTCACTTAGTATGATAATCTCCAGGTCTATCCACGTTGCTGCAAATGGCACTATTTCATTCTTTTTTATGGCTGAGTCATATATATATATATACATATCACATCTTTATCCATTCCTCTGTCGATGGACACTTGGATTGCTTCCATGTCTTGGCTCTTGTAACTAGTGCTGCTGTATCTTTATTTAGAAAGTTACCCTACTGTGCTATCTGGAGTTGAGGGATGGGATTAAAAGGGATTGGCTGCAGGCAAAAACACCAAAGAATTGCAAAAGAAAGAAATTGAATTTGAGGGTTCGGGAGAAAAAGAAGGTAGAGGAGTGGGAGGACCATCACCTTGGTGAACTAATTGCGGAAGTTAAGCGGAGGTGTGTCTCAACATTGTAAATCTATTAAAAACCATTCAGTCATACTTCGAACAGGTGAATTATATGGTATGTGAATTACATCTCAATAAAGCTTTTAGAAGAGAAAGCAAAGGTGTGTCTCCTACTCAATTTTGAGTTGTTTGCAACTAACTTGCTGCAGTATAAGTTCCAAATGCCTCCCCAGGATTTAGCAAAGCCTACAAAAAATAAAAAACAGACCTTGTGAGAGGGTTTTTTTGTTTGGTTTTGGTAGAAATCTAGGAAAGGACTGGCATTCCTTATTTGGGTTAATGTGGGCTGGAAGGAGACACTATGCACTGGAGCAGAGATGATCCGTAGATTCCTAGTTCCATAGAACCTGGGGCTCAGGGACAGAAGTATCCAGGATAATAATTTGCAGAGATCTTGGCAATGATATTAGATTCTTCTCACAATGTAGACTAGAGCTTTATATGGAAATTATGGAGCCTCTAATGACAATGGATTTCTCTTAAATACAACAGAATTTTTTATTATATGCGTTGGTATTTACTTTTATGAAATGCTCACTATTCTGGTTAAAGTTATATTCTGCTAATTTAGCTTCTTCAAAAATGTGTTCCTGAGATTAATAATTCTAGGAGATAGGCAGTGAGAAGCAAGATTAGATGGTCAAGTAAATTTTAGGAAACTCTGCCAATTCTATCCTCCTCTCATAAGGTCACAACTGGCAATAACATGTTAAAAGCTCTGAGAAAGTCTGCAGTAGGATCCATGTTTCTTTTTAGATCAGTGTTTCCTGCGCTTAGTTGACCAATGACTTTTTTTTCAGTAACACAGATCATCAGAGAAAGCCCTGAGAATGTCACTCCACTTGAAGGAATTTGAATTTGAGCAAAAACCTTCCACCTGGAGTCAAGGTAGAACTTTGTAACCATCTGTGCTTGGTGTTTTCTCATCCATTCCTTCATTTTTTTCATGCAGCATCTTCTCTTTTTAAAGTGTTTGAAGGCATTTTTAGCTTAGTTTAAATGTCTGTGCAATTGGCCCTGTCAAGGCTGGGGAGCCTGTGTTGCTTTGTATTTGTCAAAGCAGCAAACTGTTGAATGATAATCATTCAACGACCACAAAATGCATCTGGGGAATTGGTGCTGTCAGATTTGGATATTAGTCTTTGGTGGCCTAACTGTAGTAATTAATACATAATGATAATGCAAATGCTAATGAAATTAGCAATGCAATTGCTATTAATATGGTTTAGGCATATCATTACTGGCTTACTGCCCTCAGTAAAAATGTCTTCCCTAAAGTCAGGCTCCCTTCATGATACTAGCTAACACAATGAGTTAACTTTTCTAGTTGGATTCCCTGCCTTGCATTTAGTAATCTCTAATCACATGTAACAGCTACATGCTGCTATATAATCCCATTCTATAACTTCTGAATAATTATCACAAACATAGCAAATGTTCCCAATAGACTAGATGCACGCCAAATATCAGACAGGAGAAAATAAAATAAAAATAGTGGTTTAGAACTCAAATATAGCAAACACTGTGGGGTAGGAGCAAGTGGAAATCCATGCAATGTTAATATGCGAGTCATAATAATAGACAATTCACTGATCAGCCTCCATAGTAAAGAAGTGCAGGTCTTCCTAATGGTGTTCTCATAAATGTCTTTTCGTTTATTTAATTTCTACCTTTAACTAGGACCCAGTAGAATTTTCACAACATATTAGGAGGATATTGCCTTATACTGTGAAGTTTTCTGATTCAAAAGTGGGGTAGAGGGCTGATTTGTACTGCCCATGGTGGCTACACAGTGCATCTTGTAACGACTGGTGACATATTGGGGAATTCTTCAGGCTCTTCCCATCATTTTCCCATTTGTCACCTATTTTTTGCATTCCTCGAGTTCTCCTTTGCAATGTTGTCTCTTTACCTCCTGCTTTTCAGTCCTCTCCACTTTGTCCTTGTCCTGTGACCCAATCTAGGTACTTCTCTAAGTGGGGTACACGTGATTTTGGTAGAGTTTTAGTTGTCTATCTCTTCTATTTAGGTGTTAGTAAAAATCACTTGTCAAATAAGGGTTTCTGTGACAATCTTAGATAACATGACAAATTCAGTATTTAAGTATGTTGATCTAATTGTGAAAGGAAAGAGAAATAGCAGAGTGGGCTCATTAGGTTATTAACAGAAAGCAGCTATCACATAATGGGTATGTAATGGAACCATTTAATAAAAATAGGTACAAAATACCAGTGTAATTAGATGAAAAGGTCATAGATATCATCAATTTAGATGGAGGTGATATGAGAAATAGGACTTAAAACTTCCAGGAAACTATCTCCTGGAGATTATTTGAACCACAAAAAGGTGGTTTGCATTTCCAGCTTAATAGCCAGAAGCACAATATGCCATCTGCGGCATGGTGGAGAGAGCTCTGCAGGGCATCCCTAACTGGAAGGGCTGAGGAATAGGTCTCATACATTACCTGATGCTAGAAAAGTATAGCTGCCTGAACTCTCACTCTGTGAAAGGGACTAACCAGCTCCTTGACTAGTATCCATGAGTTTCTTTACAGGATAATTACGGTCAATTTTTCCAAAGGAAAAATGACCAACTTTTCTATTACTTAAGAAAAAAATAGTAACTTACATTAGGATTTATCAAATTTTACCTCTAAGGCATATGAGTTTTGCCTCATGACACTGTTTCCTAGTATGTCTTCACATGGGACATTCAACCTCCTTTGTTTTCTTCTCTCTTTGTCTGTTAAACCAATCTGCATGTAAGGTGACTTAAAGGCTGCCTCTTTTTGAAATTACTCCTGACCTTCACAGGCAACATCTTTGGTTCATGCTCTTGCTATTAAGGATGTGCCTTGTCTCTCCTGATAGTCTGTAGGCAACAGAGTGTGAGGTTCCTCTCTTACTCATTTTTGTAGTCTTCTACTTCCTCACCTCTCTTGTGCCTGGAGGTGTGCTTGGCTCCTGGCGTGCACGCAATAGCTATTTATGAATGAAATAATGAAAGAAAGAAGAATGGAGTTGTCTCACAGAGAGTTGGCAAGAAGTGTGTGCATAACAATTGTTCCCTGTGGTGGCAGAAAGAGAACCTGCCTTAAAGACCAGATCAGCACCTCTGTCTTGAGCACCTCTGTGTTTAAGGATGAACAAGTTCATTAATTTATTCATTCTCCAGGGGTGTCTCCAAAGCTGTGTCCATCTCCAACATAAGGTTAACATAAATTACAGTGTATTGCAGACATATTTATACTAAAAAATATTTGTTGCTTACCTGAAATTCAAATTTAACTGGGTGCCCTATATTTTTATTTGCCAATAATAAACCCACACTCCTTCATGGCATTTGGACTCAGTTATCACACAAGGAGATGAGAGGTGGAGAAGTGTTTCCCTGGGACCTGAAGAGTGTCAGTCACTACAGAAGATGTTCTAATGTCACAAGATGTCCTTGCCAATGCTTTTGTTTTCTTTTGATAAGTACCCAGGAGAGGTATTGCTGGATCACACGGTACTTCTATTTTTAATTTTTCGAGGAATCTCCATACTGTTTTCCTTAGTGGCTGCACCAATTTGTTATACATTCCCACCAACATTGTACAGGTCTTCCCTTCTCTCCACATCTTTGACAACACTTGTTATTTGTTGTCTTTTTGATGATAGCCATTCTGACAGGTGTGAGGTGTTATCTCATTGTGGTTTTGATTTGCATTTCCTTGATGACTAGTGATGTTGAGCATCTTTTCATGTGCCTGTTGGCCATCTGTATGTCTTCTTTGGAAAAGTGTCTATTTAGATACTCTGCCCATTTTTTATTTATTTTATTTTATTTTTTATTTTTATTTTTTTTAAAAGCGGTTCGCAGGCCTCTCACTGCTGTGGCCTCTCCCGCTGCGGAGCACAGGCTCCAGACGCGCGGGCCCAGCGGCCATGACCCACGGGCCCAGCCGCTCCGCGGCACGTAGGATCCTCCCGGACCAGGACACGAACCCGCACCCCCTGCATCGGCAGGCAGACTCCCAACCACTGCGCCACCAGGGAAGCCCCTCTGCCCATTTTTTAATCGGTTGTTTGGTTTTTATGATATTGATTTATATGAGTTCTTTTGGATGTTAACAACTTATTGGATATATCACTTACAAATATCTTCTCCCATTCAGTAAGTGGCCTTTCTGCTTTGTTGATAGCTTCCTTCACTGTGCAAAGCTTTTTAGTTTGATGTAGTCCCAAGTGTTTGTTTTTGCTTTTGCTTCCCTTGCCTAAAGAGACAGATCCAAATATTTTTTTATAAAGACCAATGTCAAAGAGCATATAGCCTATGTTTTCTTATAGAAGTTTTATGGTTTCAGATCTTACATTTAAGTCTTTAATTCATTTTGAGTTTACTTTTGTATATGGTGTGAGAGAGTAGTCCTGTTTGATTCTTTTGCATGTAGCTGTCCAGTTTTCTCAACACCATTTGTTGAAGAGGCTATCTTTTCCCCATTGTATATTCTTGTTTCCTTTGTCATAGATTAATTCCCCATATAAGTGTGGGCTCCTTTCTGGGATCTCTATTCTGTTCCATCGATCTATGTGTCTGTTTTTGAGCCAGGACCTTATTGTTTTGATGACTGAAGGTTTGTAGTAAAGCTTGAAATCAGGGCGTGTGATACCTCCAGGTTTGTTCTTCCTTCTCAAGATTGTTTTGGCTACTCAGGGTCTTCTGTGTGAATTATTTGTTCAGTTCTGTGGAAAATATCAATGGTATTTTGATAGGAATTGCCTTGAATGTGTAGGTTGCCTTGAGTAGCGTGGTCATTTTCACAATATTAATTCTTCCAATCCAGGAGCATAGTATCTTCCCATCTGTTTATGTCATCTTCAATTTCTTTTATCAGTGTCTTATAGTTTTCCAAGTACAGGTCTTTTACCTCCTTAGTTAGATTTATTCTCAGGTATTTTCTTCTTTTTTTTATGTGATGGTAAATAGTATTGTTTTCTTAATTTCTCTTTCTGATAGTTCACTATAAATGTGTAAAAATGAAACAAATTTATGAATATTAATTTTGTATCCTGCAAATTTGCTGAATTCATTGATGAGCTCTAGTAGTTTTTTGGTGGTGTCTTAGGATTTTCTATTTATAGTATCATGTCATCTGCAAACAGTGATAGTTTTACTTCTCTCTGTCCAATTTAGATTCCTTTTATTTCTTTTCTTGTCTGTTTGCTGTGGTTAGGACTTCCAATACTATGTTGAATACACATACAAAAAAGAGAAATGAATCTAAATATAACACTAAAGACAGTCATCAAATAACAAAGGAAGAGAACAAAAGAAGAAAGGAAGTAAAAAGAACTACAAAACAACCACAAAACAATAAACAAAATGACAATAAGTCCATACCTATCAATAATTATTTTAAATATAAATGGACTAAGTGCTCCAGTCAAAAGGTATATAGAATAGATAGCTAGTGGGAAGCAGCACGTAGCACAGGGAGATCAGCTTGGTGGTTTGTGACCACCTAGAGGGGTGGGATAGGGAGGGTGGGAGGGAGGGAGACGCAAGAGGGAGGAGATATGGGAACATACTTATATGTATAACTGATTCTCTTTGTTGTAAAGCAGAAACTAACACACCATTGTAAAGCAATTATACTCCAATAAAAAAGATGTTAAAACAAACAAACAAACAAAAAACCAACTTTCTAAAAACTGGCTAAAATTGCAAATTAAATAAGCAGAAGTGCAAAAATAATGTTATCATACATAATTGTTAGTTCATTTTGTATAATAATGTTCTGCTCACTTAAATATTAATCTTCCCTAGAAAAGTAAAAGTAAAATTCTTATCAGCTATTAAAAAAAAAGATATATAGAGAGTAGCTAAATGGATTGAAAAAAAAGACTCATATATATGCTGCCTACAAGAGACTCACTCAGATCTGAAGACACACTCAGACTGAAAGTTAGGGGATGGAAAAAATATTCCATGCAAATGGAAATCAAAAGTAAGTTGTGGTAACAATATTTATATCACACAAAATAGACTTTAAAACTAAGACTGTAATAAGACAAAGATGGACATTACATAATGATGAAGGGATCAATCCAAGAAGAGGATATAAGAATAGCATATACACACACACACACATATATATGAACCCACATAGGAGCATCTAAATACATAAAGCAAATATTAACAGACATAAAGGTAGAAATTGAGAGTAGCATAATAATAGTAGGGGACTTTAACACCCCACTTACATCAATGGACAGCTCATCCAGACAGAAAATCGGTAGGGAAACCCTAGCCTTAAATGACACATTATATCAAATGGACTTAATAAATATATATAGAACATTCCATCCAGAAGCAGCAGAATACACATTTTTTTCAAGTACACATTAATAATTCTCCAGAACAGATCCCATGCTAGGCCACAAAACAAGACTTAGTAAATTTAAGAAATTTGAAATTTCACTTTAAGAAAATTGAAATGAGATGAAGCATCTTTTCTGACCACAATGCTATTAGACTAGAAATTAACAAGGAAAAAAAACTGCAAAAAAACCCAAAACACATAGAGGCTAAACAATGTGGTACTGAACAACTAATGGGTCACTGAAGAAACAAAAGAAATCGAAAATACCTGAAGACAAATGAAAACACAATGAACTGAAATCTATGGGATGCAGGAAAAGCAGTTTTAAAAGGGAAGTTTATAGTGACACACACCTACCTTAGAAACATGAAAATTCTCTAATAAACAACTTAACTTTACAGCTAAAGAAACTAGAAAAAAAAGGACAAACAAAGCCCAAAGTTAGTAGAAGGAAAGACATTATAAAGATCAGAACAGAAATAAGTGAAATAGAGACTAAAAAAACAGTAGAAAAGATCAATGAAACTAAGAGCTGGTTCTTTGAAAAGATAAACAAAATTGTAAAACTTTAGCCAGACTCATCAAGAAAAAAGAGAAAGGGCCCAAATCAATAAAATCAGAAACGAAAAAGAAGTTACAACAAACACCACAGAAATACAAAGGATCATAAGATATTATTATGAACAATTATATGCCAATCAAATGGACAACCTATAAGAAATGGACAAATTCCTAGAAATATACAATTTTCCAAGACTGAATCAGAAAGGAATAGAAAGTATGAACAGACCAGTTACCAGTAATGAAACTGAATCAGTAATACAAAAACTTCCAACAAACAAAAGCTCAGAAACAGATGGCTTCATGGGTGATTTCTACCAAACATTTAGAGAAGAGTTAATACCTGTCCTCCTCAAACTAGTCCAAAAATTGCAAAGGAGGGAATGCTTCTGAACTCATTCTACAAGACCAGCATTTCCCTTATACCCAAACCAGGCAAATATCACAAAAAAAGAAAATTATAGGCCAATATCACTGATTAACATAGACTCAAATATCCTCAACAAAATATTAGCAAACCAAATTCAACAATACATTAACAGGTTCATACACCATGATCAAGTGAGATTTATCCCAGGGATTCAAGGATGTTTCAATATCTTCAAAGCAATCAATGTAATATACCATATTAGCAAATTGAAGAATAAAAATCATACGATCATCTTCATAGATGCAAGGAAAGTTTTTAACAAAATGCAACATCCAATTATGATAAAAATTCCAGAAAATGGGTATGGAGGGAACTTACCTCAACACACTAAAAGCCTTATATGGTAAGCCCACAGCTAATATCATAATCAATGGTGAAAAGCTGATAGCATTTCCTACAAGATTAGGATCAAGACAAGGATGCCCACTCTCAGCACTTTCATTCTTTGAAACTAAATTTATTAAAAAACGATATTGACTCAGTTGGCTTATAGTCAACACAATGCAAATTATGTGACAATTTTGATTACAGAGACATTTGAAAGTAAAAAAGGATTAAATTTTATGGAATAAATATATAATATTTAATTAATTATGTACATTTAAATTTTATTACTCTGGTAGGAATGCTGACACACAAGCAGAACACTAATAATATTAATTGTTGCCTAGTAATATTAATTATTATATCCTGCTGACAGTCATATAAAAATCATTTATTTTGATATTATAAAGGTATAAGGATAACATTTTATTTAACAGTTTGTTAATTTGATTTATAAGATGTAGATATTTAGATGTAAGCAAGGGAGCTCTCCAATCTCGCCCTGGGCCCCACAAATTTGTGGGAACCAACCTGCATGGAGAGGTTATCAGGAAGGTGAGGAAGGCATCTGACAAATGCTGAATTGACTCAGCAGCAGCCCCTGGAAATAAGTAGTCCTTATTTTCCCATCACTTTCCCTGAGTAAGGTATGATGACACCTATCTTAGTTTCCTGGGCTACTATAACAAAACACCACATACAGCATTGCTTAAACCACAGAAATTGATTGTCTCAGTTATGGTGACCAGAAGTTTGAACTCAAGGTGGCCTCAGGTTTTTTCCTTCTGAGGCTGTGAGGGAGAATCTGCTCTGTGCCTCTCTCCCAGCTTCTAGTTGTTTGATGGCAATCTTTGGCTTCTAGAAGCATCACCTAGATCTTTGCCTTCATTTTTTTTTTTTTTTTGGCGGTACGTGGGCCTCTCACTGTTGTGGCCTCTCCCGCTGTGGAGCACAGGCTCCGGAAGCGCAGGCTCAGCGACCATGGGTCATGGGCCCAGCTGCTCCGTGGCACGTGGGATCTTCCCGGACTGGGGCACGAACCCGTGTCCCCTGCATCGGCAGGTGGACTCTCAACCACTGCGCCACCAGGGAAGCCCTCATTTTCTCTATTCTTGATGCTTTGGCATCTGGGGTCTCACTGGCTGGAGTGGGACTGCTCCTTTCCAGCACTAGCTAATTCCTAGAGATGGCAATCAACTTGCCTGGGAGTGAAACTTTCATTTGCAAACCAACTGATCCAAAGCCCATATCTCCCAACCGCCTCCATTTTTGAGCTCTGGGGCTTTTGTACTGTGGCCCAATATTACCCTTCCCTAATCACTCCAGGTCCAAGTACCAGACAACTTGGGACAGTGCCTATAACCCAGATTCCACTGAAATTATTCAAACTAGCTAATGCTAAACCTGCTTAGCTTGCTTACACTATCTTGCCCATTCCTTCCCATGAAAACCACAATAAAGGCTCTTTGCTCATGTTTTCCCCTTACACTTCTTTCTCCAGACTAACCCTGGTGCTTCTGCGTGTGGCCCTGCATGGCATGGCATGCCCTCTCCTCTTGGGAACTGTGAGTAACAAACTATCTTTTCCATACAGTCATTTCCTGATTTGTTCCCTTACGGTACCTGAATAATAACAAAACCTACACTTTGAAACAGCATTACCTTGTGCACTGAATAGAAGATAAGCTTGTGTTAGGGCTCAAGGGAGAACTTTTCTTGTTCTTTGTTAAAATATATTTAGGACTTGGGTAAGCATTCTTTGTTCGGCTTTCCAGTGGAAACGTATATTAAAAAGTACAGGGCAGAGTTTCATGAAGTTTTACCCCTTCAGAGGGGAATGGTTGAAAGAATGATGAATCTTCCATACCCTGGAATACTACACACTGTTGGAGACTGAATCAGAGCTATTGACTATTGACTTGGAGGGATTTTCCAGATTTCTTATTGAGAGAAAAGCAAAATGCAGAGAAGTGTTTACAATAGAATCTTCTTTTTGTAGACATCAAACAGTGACAGAAGTGACCTATCTATATGCATATATGTCTGTGTGTTTGTGTACAATTATATGAGCATAAGGAGGAACATGGAAAGATGCAAGATATGTTGTTAATATAAATTAATCTGGGAAGTTGGGGTGATATATTGGGAGTAGGGAGAATGGGGAGAGGAGAGAAGCCAAGGACAAAATTAGGGTGGGGGAAATGATTGCACTTAAAATCCCATGTCTGCATAATTTTGCTTAAACATTTACGTTGTTATATTTGTATGTTTATGTATAAATATTGGGGTGGCCAGAAGGTTAGCTCAGGCTTTTCCATGACATCTTACATTTCTTAAAGTTCTATAATCTTGTGACTCAGCTTTTTAGCAGAATTATATTCTATGACTCAAGACATTTTAATATCAATTTTCTGTGATTTAAGTTTAGACGGGGGAGAAGAGACATTTGCCCGCCATCCACCCGCTGAGCTCAGGTGAGCAGAATTGCTGGGTTGTGATGTCCCACTGGCAGGTAGATGTGCATAAACTTGAATCACCACCTCCCTATTCACATCTCTGATTTGTGGGACAAGCAGGATGGGATGAAGCAGCTGCCTGTGTGGAAGGAAGCCTGTCTCTCCAGATAGAAAGAACCGATTCTGTGCCTCTGGTTACAGCCCACCACAGACTCACTAGCTCACTGCCCTGTGGTCACTTGGGCCAGACAAAAGCAAGTTCTTTTCTCACAGTGCAGGGCCTCCTGCCCTGCAAACTTAGCCCCTTTGGCTGGGTGTTACTAAGCCATGAGTCTAAATATGGCACATGGCAGTTTGATGGAAATCATTTCCAGTAAAAGAGGATGTTTCCTCAGCAGTTTTCAAGCTGGCGCTGACTCAAGCATCCTCGAGGGAGCCCATTTAACTGGTCATTAGGGAGACAGCAAAAAGGCATTGAGGAATTCTGTAACAAGATACGTATCCTGTGTGGAAGGCCTCCTGGGTCTCTCTGACCATTGGCTCCCTCTGCATACTGCCGAGATTTTATTGATGCGGCTGAAAAGTCTTTTGCTGCTGCTAACCTGTTATTTGCGCACAGTTTTAAAGACACTGGTTCCAGCTTTGTGAGGAACAAGTCCAAAGGTGAAACATGGCATTCGAACAGTAATTCAATGTCTAGAGCTGATTAACAACCCCATCACTACATCCTCAGAGGCACAGAAGTGAATTGGAGCCTCAAAAGGATGGATGAATGTTTATGCTGAGTTTTGCAGGCAAAATATTTACACTATTCTAAGGGCAACAAATACACTTAATTACAAATCTAAATTTGAGAAAATCAGAATATAAACAAACTGAATTTCTGCACATGGGCTGTATAGTGCAAAAAAGTAGTTTAGTTGAGAGGTATTTGGGTTTGTCTGCTATGGAAACAAGTGATACTTAGAAGAGTAAGTAAAAGTGTCACAAAAAATCAAGGATAATATTGTAGACTTACAGATGCAGCTGCTGAGGATGATAAAAAGACCAATTACCTGAATTCTAATGCAGACTTTGAGATCTTGGATTATTCAACACCTATCCATGCTCTACTGGCAGATCTGGGGTTAAAGTTTTTAAATGAAGCATAGATTCATAGAATATTTAGAGCCGGAAGTCTATTCCATTGTTTGTTCCTGTTCACAAGCATTCATTTCTTTCAACACTATTGATATAGATCTTTAGGGAAGCATTTCAAATGATTTGAATGGCAAGAATGAGAAAATATATTTAAAAAAATGGAAGATATGCTAAAAATGTATTTTTTGAAAGGATCAGAACAAAACCATAGTTACCTAACCAAGGAACCATATGACTAACCACAGCTGCATGGTTAGCAAATTTGTGAATGTGTGGAGTCAAGGAATTTGTCTTGGGCATAAACTAAGGGGTCAGAATGTTTTACTTATTTAATTTCTAAGTGTAGAAATTTCTTCCTAGGAGATAGGAATGTGTAAAATTTGGTAATGTGGGCTTATTTTTTTTTTAAAGAGTCATTTGAAACAGTTCTCCTTAAAAACAGAACTATTTTTAGATGCAACCAATTGCTGTTGGCAATGAAAGTGTTGATGTGCTCATCTTTGGACCCGTTATTCTTTTCACACTTTAGTCTTTGGACTCAGCTGCTGTCTTAAAGGGATGGATCTTTATCCTTAGCCGAACTCTTGATGCCTCTCCCATAGGAGGTCAAGGTCAGGCCTCCTTGTAATTAGTACTTTCTGTGAATGGTCATGTAGCCCCTAGAGATGTGGGACCTATGAGAAGACTGCATGGTCCAGGAAGGAAAGGTTGGTGAATCCACCTTATTCAAAGGAAGTTCAGCTCTAGAGACCAAGCTGGGAGGACCTCTTTGGAATTCCCGTGAATCCACTCTCCATAGCCTTGGCAGGGCCACTTGCTGGGCGTGGGTTGTGGGAATTGGCTGCTTCTTTTGGCAGTGATGGTCCTGGGTGTAGCATTCTATGGAGCCATATAAAATGATTCCTATGGACAAGTGGTGAGGCTGGCAGGAAACAGATACAACAAAAAGAGACCAGACTGATTCCATTGGTTAGAGTCAGCAGTAAAGTAGGGAATAGCAGGATTCTGCTCTTTTATGCCAGTAAAAGGCTTGCCTTGGTGATTGGCACATCTATTATAAATGTGGTAAGTTTAGTCTATTGTCTGACTTTTGAACTCTTGACTCAGGTATCCTCTCTGGGTTGTGTTGTGAGCCTTTCCATTTCTATCTTGAACGTAGAGATATCTGATCCTAGCACCTGACAAGAAAAAATACAAAGCAATCGTTTGCTAGAATGCATACTAATATATAAGATATGATATAATACAGATATACTCTTTTAGTTTTTATTTTTTTAATATCTTTATTGGAGTATAATTGCTTTACAATGGTGTGTTAGTTTCTGCTATAAAACAAAGTGAATCAGCTATACATATATCCCCATATCTCCTCCCTCTTGCGTCTCCCTCCCACCCTCCTTATCCCACCCCTCTAGGTGGTCACAAAGCACCAAGCTGATCTCCCTGTGCTATGTGGCTGCTTCCCACTAGCTATCTATTTTACATTTGGTAGTGTATATATGTCCATGCCACTCTCTCACTTCGTCCCAGCTTACCCTTCCCACTCCCCGTGTCCTCAAGTCCATTCTCTCTGTGTGCATCTTTACTCCTGTCCTGCCCCTAGGTTCTTCAGAACCTTTTTTTTAAAGATTCCATATATATGTGTTAGCATACAGTATTTGTTGTTCTCTTTCTGACTTACTTCACTCTGTATGACAGTCTCTAGGTCCATCCACCTCACTACAAAAAACTCAGTTTCATTTCTTTTTATGGCTGAGTAATATTTCATTGTATATATATGTGCCACATTTTCTTTATCCACTTGTCTATGGACACTTAGGTTGCTTCCATGTCCTGGCTATTGCAAATAGAGCTGCAATGAACATTGTGGTACATGACTCCTTTTGAATTATGGTTTTCTCAGGGTATATGCCCAGTAGTGGGATTGCTGGGTCCTATGGTAATTCTACTTTTAGTTTTTTGAGGAACCTCCATACTGTTCTCCATAGTGGCTGTATCAATTTACATTCCCACCAACAGTGCAAGAGTGTTCTCTTTTCTCCACACCTTCTCCAGCATTTCTTGTTTCTAGATTTTTTGATGATGGCCATTATGACCGGTGTGGGATGATATCTCATTGTAGTTTTGATTTGCATTTCTCTAATGATTAATGATGTTGAGCATTCTTTCATGTGTTTGTTGGCGATCTGTATATCTTCTTTGGAGAAATGTCTATTTAGGTCTTCTGCCCATTTTTGGATTGGGTTGTTTGTTTTTTTGTTATTGAGCTGCATGGGCTGCTTATAAACTTTGGAGATTAATCCTTTGTCAGTTGCTTCGTTTGCAAATTTTTTCGCCCATTCTGAGGGTTGTTTTTTCATCTTGTTTATGGTTTCCTTTGCTGTGCAAAAGCTTTGAAGTTTCATTAGGTCCCATTTGTTTATTTTTGTTTTTATTTCCATTTCTCTAGGAGGTGCGTCAAAAAGGATCTTCCTGTGATTTATATCATGGAGTGTTCTGCCTATGTTTTCTTCTAAGAGTTTTATAGTGTCTGGCCTTACATGTAGGTCTTTAATCCATTTTGAGTTTATTTTTGTGTTTGGGGTTAGGGAGTGTTCTACTTTCATTCTGTTACATGTAGCTGCCCAGTTTTCCCAGCACCACTTATTGAAGAGGCTGCCTTTTCTCCATTGTATAGTCTTGCCTCCTTTATCAAAGGATATACTCATTTTTTAACTATTGCTAATGGCACATCTTATAAACCACCAACCCTTATATAAGTCAGAATGCACTAGAGTCTTTAGCGGTTTTTGAGTAAAATGCTCAAAAATCTAAGATCTTCTTATTTTTCTATTAACAGCACTCCCTCTTTGTTGATAACAGTGTTCCGTGCTAGCAGCAGGAGATATTGAAGAAGCATGTGCTCAGTCATTTAGAGGAAGCAATGGAATCACCTGAAAGAGGAAGAGGAATTCTCAGTCCTATAAAAGCCAGCGCCTAGGAGAGATGTTGGCAGGGGCTTCACAGAAAGTGCAGGATTTGGAACCATCCAGGCTTCCTGAAGAAGGTCTTCAAGTCATTTCATTCTCCCTGCCTGCAGGGCTCTTATTAGGATTAGCAATACCATATAGAAAGCTACGTGCACTCAGCGCTCACAGGAAGCTACAGAATGTTTTAGTTGGGGCGGGAGACAGGTGTGATCAGGAAATGTTTCTAGTACATTCACTTTGGTGTCTCATCAGAAAGGCCCCACATCTCCAATCTCTAATAATTTGTTACGATTTTTCTTCCTATTCATACCTAATTTTGTATTTACAATTTGGTATTATTTTTTTGTAAAGAGAGTCCCCCAAATTGTATAAGCTTCAGGCCACACAAAGCCTGGATTCACCCTACCCTCCTCCACCACATTCTGGCTATCAAAACTTCGGTAAATTAAGCTCTCCAGCCTAAAGTTTCCTCATCAGCGCAATGAGGCTAACATCAGTACCTACTTGTTAGGTCTTTAGGGGATCTGATTAAATGAATTAATAGGTATAAAACCATTTACAGAAGTGCCAGGTACATAGTAATGCTAAGTTAAGAGCTTGTTAAATAAAAATAAACAAAAGATACATGATAGTTTTAGGTAATTTAAGTTTTAGAATAGTCCAGACTAGGATTCTAGCTGTGACCCCTATGCTTTGAGTCTCAGTTTTCTCATCAAGGAAGTGGGGATGTTGTGATTTTCAAGCTCTTAAAATTCCATGCACCTGGTAAATAATATTGTTTGACTCACTCTCAGGCTACTTCTTGTAAGCTCCCAAGTTAGCTGCTCTCTGTCTAGAGTGGAAAGTTTTAGCACAAATAAATATGGTACAAAATCATCACATTCTGCATTTCAAAGCAAAATCTGAATTTGATAAAAAGTATCCAAATCTGTGTCTTAACATTTTTAACATGAATTACAGAGGATTGGCTATATTTTGTTCTTCTTTCTTACTGACCATTAACTTGGTTTGGAGTTAAGTTTTTTAAATATTTGGCTTAATTGTTAATGGAATGTTTGTGTATGTCTATATGTGGATCTATACAATGTACAAACATACAACTATTTCATTTATAATCAAGCTGAATATATGCACATGTAATCTCATTCTCTCTCTGGCACACAGATGTGTATATTTTATGGACTTCTGACTAATTTGGACATCTCAAAGTGCTGGGACTGGCTTGGATGTCATATTTTGTTTTCTGTGAAAATGGCATCTATTTTTAAAAAAATTTCCAAAGTTGAGAGAGAATTCTTCTAATGATCACTTGTCTAAGGTTCTGCTTCCAAGTTCCAGTGCTATCGTTGGAGCATGGAAGCACCATTTCCTGAGACTATCCTCCTGTGTCTAGGGTGCCCACATGGATGTAAGTGATATTTCAGGGGAAGTAACTGACAGGCAGCGGTGAGAGCTGCTCGAATGTCAGATACATCCCACGTGTCATGCTTTAGCACCACCTACATTTCTGCCCCTCAAACCGCTAATGGTTCTTTAATATATCAGGTAAGGATGCCAATAAATAGGCTTGATGGTTGTTTAAATTGTATTTTAAAAGCAAAGAGCATGAAAGATTCAACAGCCAGTTTTCAGTTTCATGATTGATGATAAATTTGTGTAGTTACAAAGTCTAGAATCTCTTTATAGAACAAAAACCAATAACACTATTCAACAGCAACAGCATGTTCCCTGTAGACAATATACAGAGATAGAATAGCAAAATTCTTAACTGAAATTTATAAGTGCAGAGTGTAAAACGATAGGATATTAGTCTACAAATCAGCACGCATGACTTTGATTAACGTGCATTTATGTGGGTCTTGGTACTCTGATCTGAAAAATCGCCTCCTTAAATGGTATTGTGGTATCAATGATGATTTTTTACAGTTTGCACCAGTCAGAGGAGGGTTACAGGTGAAAGGCAGGAATAGTCATGGCGTTGAAGATGGAGAAATTGAGAATTTCTGGAAATGATTTAAGTCCACTTCCTACAAACTAAGCAGAGACGACCCCAATAACTCCCGTGTGTAGGGCTTTATAGAGTCAACCACCTTTCCACCCTATTTGATTCATGAGCAATAGCGCTGGGAGAGTCTTTATTCTTCTTCCAGGTCACACATCTGAGGTTCTGAAAAATACTAGTGTCGGAGCTAAAACCCACATCTAAGTCTTTCAACTCCAAATCTGGTGATCTTTGCTCTAAGCTGCTGCAGATGTCATGGGATGCCCAAGAAGTGATTTCAACCTCTGCCATATAGTTGGTATCTTTCATCATCTGTCATTGGAGAATCATAGACATTTGCCGTCTTTCAATGCTTTGCAAATCTGAATATCTTATGCAGGGCAATTGCCAAGTGATGAATATCTTCCTTACCCACAATACATTATATTACAGTCTTGATGTAATGAAATGCTTGTGGACTGTATCCTATATGTCCAGTAGAGAACGCATGAAGCTTATAAGCAATTATCCATTTGGACTTGTACCAGGAGCTCCCAAGTGGTATGCTTATGGTGATGTTCTGATTGAGTGAAATTCCCCTGTGTTCCCCGGAACTTTGCCAGCCAGTGTCCAAGTAGCCTGTGGAGTCAACTAGAGGGACTCATGGAGAGAGGGGCATGGTGAGACTCCCAAATGGTGCCTAGGGGGAAAGGGAGATTGAAGAACACAGCATTCTAAGAGATTGAAAAACTTCAAGAACATTTTACAACGCATTAGGGTGTGAGGCATCTGACTGTGTGCATAAGTTATTTTATTCTGCTTACATTTGTGTATATTAATGTTAATTATTAAACATGAATTGAGGGCTTCCCTGGTGGCACAGTGGTTAAGAATCCACCTGTCAATGCAGGGGACATGGGTTCGAGCCCTGGGCCGGGAAGATCCCACATGCTGTGGAGCAACTAAACCCATGAGCCACAACTACTGAGCCCACGTGCCACAACTATTGAAGCCCCTGCGCTTAGAGCCTGTGCTCCACAATAAGAGAAGCCACTGCAATGAGAAGCCTGTGCACCACAACAAAGAGTAGCCCCTGCTCACCACAACTAGAGAAAGCCCATGTGCAACAACGAAGACCCAACGCAGCCAAAAATAAATAAATTTATTAAAAAAAATAATAATGTATAAAAAACCCCAAAAAACAAACAAACAAAAAACATGAATTGAGATCTGTAAATAAGAACTGGAAAATCCAGTTTTGTTTACACATCTGCTATTACATAACCTTGCTAACATATACACATAAATGTAGGGGGGAAGCTAACATTTATTGAGCACTTACTATACAACGGGTACTTTGTATACATTATCTCATTTAATCCTCATGACAATTCAATGAAATAGTTATTTTTATGGCATCTCACAGTGAGGAAGCTGAGTTCAAAGAGGTTAAGGAGTATGCCAGGTAGATCATGGCAAAGCTGTCTTAAAAGAAAATTATCATAGTTATTGCATGTCCCCTGCCCCATGGTGGATTGAGAGGGAGGTTGCATTTCCTGACAGGGGCTCATCCTTAATCAATGGTTTTAGAGAAATGGCAATTCAGGGAAAGGTATAAGTTTGCGTATAGATTAAGCCACGAGCATATCTTAAAATAAAATTGTTGAATTTCTAAAGCAGTGATTTATATGGACATCAGTTCAAGTTGTTTTTTAGACAGGGGTTTCATATCCCTCAATAGTTCCACAAATTCCACCCCCCCCATACAAAATAAGAAGTGACTTCTTGTACCTCGGAGTAAATTGTTTTTCACTCATTCTTATTTTAAAAAATATCATCTTATGAGAAAGTACACCGTTATTTACTATAAAATATTAAAATCAATTCATTTTGCGTTGGGTGACATTTTAGAGTTTTCTGATAAAGAATCAATGGTTTTCCCAGTAGGATTCCCATTTGAAGTAGTCATCATCAATTTTTCTTACTTTCAAAGTTTATTAATGGAAAGTGTTGATCAGTTGTAGAAGGTTGAAAAGATATTGGGAGAGAAGAGGGGGTTGTGGGCAGGTAAAGTGGGTGTATATTATTGATTTTTTTCACTCAGAAAATTCTTGGCAAAAAAACAAAAAGCCCTGGTTAATAAGGGCATCATTTTTTTTTTTTTTTTTTTTTTACACTTTGTTTGGATTATAAAAAAGGAGGTCAGGAAATAAGAGCTTTGTAGAGGTGTATGTCGAATACATAGCCCACACACTAGGGTTTGCACCTCTAATGTTCTAAAACATTTTCTTACAACTCTTCCCTCAAATTGCTGAAGTTGAAGAGTCTTTCCAACTTAAGATGTCATAACTATAAAATAAAATCAATAATTAGTTATTCTAACTATACCTAATATTAAGACTAAATTACTCATTAAAAAAAAAATTAGCAACTAGTGATTGTTTTGCAATAGCTTTGGTTCAGTGAAATTAGGATTTGAAAAGTAGCCAAACATCTGTAACTTGCATGTGAGAAATGTCTTAGTTTCTTTCAATGAATAAAAGTGGTGAAAATTCTACCTTCTACAAATTCATAGTTACAGTCACAGGGAACTTCAGCATCACTTAACCCATTCTGGAAATGATGTTGATTGAACAGCTCAAAGATTCTCAAGATTTCTGTTCTTACTTCATTCGGGTTCATCTTTTATCAAACCCTCATTGTTGGTGTTAAACCAGGTTAAAAATCATTGGTGCTATATAGCCTTTTACTTACCACATCAAGGTCTTCAGTGGGAAAGTGTATGTCCATAGAGGGTCACTCGCTTGTTCTGCATGTATTGTTGCTTCATTTACTTGAAGCAGTGAGTAAAAAAAGACTTAGTGGTATAATTCCAACTATATGACATTCTGGGAAAAGCAAAACTGTGGAGACAATAAAAATATAAGTGGGTGCAAGGGGTGTACTCTGTATGATATTATAATGACAGATATAGGTTGGATAGCATTTGTCCAAACCTATAGAATGTACAATACTCAGAGTGAACCCTAAGGCAAACTATGGACTTTGCATGCTTATGATGTGTCCGTGTAGGTTCATCTGTGGTAAGAAATGTACCATTTTGGTGATGATGTTGAGAAAGGGCGTGGGAAGGGGTTTATGGGAAATCTCTGTACCTTCGAACTCTCAATTTTGTTGTAAAACTAAAACAGCTCTACCCTAAAAGAGAGTTAGTGAAATATCATGTGCTTTACCCAAACCGAGGGCTACTGTATAAAAATGAACTATTTCTCCCTGGCTGTCATCGTGGTCATCGTAGTGCTTTTCAGAGCTATATTGACTCCTTTCAGTGTTTGAGCGCATCTGCCACATACACTGGGGAAGTGCTGATCACTATTTTCAAAGACATACACTAAATTACCACTTTGCCTGCAAGGAAACTGGCATTTCTTTAACAGTTTTAAAAATATGAACAACCATTAGCCAATAGGAAAGTTATCGCCCTTGAATTAGAAAATCGGGTCAGTGTGTTTGGTTCCAGGTTATTTGCACAAAGCAGGGAAAAGGCAACGATTTACAGCATATCGTCCGATCAACTCTTCTGTGTTTGCTGGCAGAAACAAAGCATCCCTCACATATGTAGGCAGAGGTCCTTGCAGCAGGGAAGAGTTCATTCTTCCCACACAAGGTTATCACATGCTTTATTATTCAACAGGCACTGTTCTAGGCTTTGCAGATAGAGTGGTAAACCAGATGGACGAGGCTCCTGACTCTCTGAGTGACGTTTTCATAGCAGGACACAGATGAGGTCAAGTAGACAAGTGAAGAAAAATGATATTGTTAGATGAGGACTGTGCAGAGATTTGTGGGGATGGGGCAACGGCTGGGGGTCTCTTAAGTCTGTGTGTTTAGAAAGGGCCTCTGAGGAGAGAATGTTTAAGCTGAGTGCTGAGTAGAATTGCCAGGTGTAGCAAATATAGATGCACGACTTCCAGTTAAATTCGAATTTCAGATAAACAATGATATTTTAGTATAGGTAGGTTTCATGCAATGTCTTATTCCACATTATATTGGCAACATTAACCCTGAAGGCACCCAGAAGAGTCACTCCTTGAAGGTCAAGAGGAACAACATTTATGCTGCAAGAAGAGGGGAGATGCTGGTGCAAAGCCCCACAGGGCAAGGGGAAGGGAGGAACTTATTTTGTGAGGAAGCAGAGTGGCCAGTGGTCAGGAGCTGGGACACTGGAGACATTGCCTAGTCCTAAATTCTGTCTCCACTGATTACTTGCCATGTGACCCCTGGGTCACATCATAATACTTCTTTGTCCCAGTTTATGCATTTGATGAATAGGAATAATAATACTAGTACTCATAGGGTCAGTAGGAGGATTAACATAGTTCATACACGTAAAAAGCATGTACCATCTAAGTATTTGCTGTTATTATAGACAACTCACCATGAAATGTTCCCCTTGTCCATCAGGGGTACATTCAGTATAAACTGATCTACACATATCAAGAATCCTCTTGGCTTCCAGAAGAAGTCTCTGACAATAGAAAACCCATCCACTCTTTTCACAGAACAAAACGTGTACCCCACAAACACCAGGAACTGCCAACGTGAGGTCTGTTTTAACACGGCTATCTGAAGTCTTTCTCAACCCACGGGCAGAGCTCCTGCCTTACCTTAGAAGTTCCAGGATGGATCATGTCACTTAACAGGAGAACCAGCTACAACTTCTTTCTCTGCAAACAGTCCTAATAATTTTTAACCATTTCCAATGCAGAGGTTTCACAGATGTTTTTTAAACTCCTATATGAATCAATTCTTTCATGATACACAAGTAAAAATGTTACATGACATGCTACTTATAACAAGGACTTTTCAAATGATGTCGACCCACATGACCTGGAATCTCTCTTGTAGTATAACTCAGTGTTCCCTTCTGAACTTGAACGTGCCAAGGCCAGGCCCCATTCACTGCTGTGGCATGATCGCCGTGCTCAGACACCTGCAAAGATGGGAAATGGATGTTGAGATCCCACGTTCTACAGAAGTCATGGTGGGCGTTTGCTTCCACTCATCTGCATCAAGCAAACCAACTTGCAGTGACGAGAGCATCAAGGTGCAGGAGGGCAGGGTGTTGGAGAGCACGGGCTCTGATTTCTCACTAGCTGCATGGAAGTATCCATCTTAGCCCATCCCTCTGTATTTCAGTTCCCTCAACGGCAGCATGGGGATAACTTTCTCACTGAGTTCTTGTGAAGATCACATGAGTTCATATGTGTAAAATAGCTCTTAAGACTGTGCCAGATGTAGTCAATCCTGCATAAGTGTATTTTATATATTTATAACATATGAACACACATATAATATCACTCAATACAATCATTTATTATTTCACTGGTTTTACATTGACCTTGCACCCCAGTTCCCCAAATGCTGCTCAGAGATAATGGGGAATCTTGTTATGGGAATACACTGTTATAGCATACTTACAGCCAGTGGCTAGGTGAATTTTAAGAAATCATAAAAGTACTAACTATATTATTACTGTTGTTATTATTATTGTTTTACATAGAAGAACTAATGACCCAGGCTAATTTTTAAAAAATTTAATTTATTGAAGTATATTTGATTTATAACCTTGTGTTAATTTCTACTGTACAGCAAAGTGATTCCATTCTACATATATATTTATACATTCTTTATCATATTCTTTTCCATTGTGGTTTATTACAGGATATTGAATATATCAAGAGTTCCCTGTGCTATACAGTAAGACTTTGTTGTTTATCCATTCTCTATATAATATTTTGCATCTGCTAATCCCAAACTCCCTGTCCATCCCTCCCCAAGCCCCCCCGACCCTTTGGCAACCACCAGTCTGTTCTCTATGGCTGTGATTCTGTTTCTGTTTTGTAGCTAAGTTCATTTGTTCGTACTTTAGATTCCACATATAAATGATATCATATGGTATTTGTCTTTCTCTTTCTGACTTTACTTAGTATGGTAATCTCTAGGCCCATCCATGTTGCTGCAAATGGCATTATTTCATTGTTTTAAATGGCTGAGTCATATTCCATTGTGTATATACATAGCACATCTTCTTTAGCCATTCATCTGTCGATGGCCATTTAGGTTGCTTCCATGTTTTGGCTATTGTAAATAGTGCTGCAATAAATATTGGGGTGCATGTATCTTTTTGAATTATATTTTTCTCCAGATATATGCCCTGGAGTGTGATTGCTGGATCATATGGCAGCTCTATTTTTAGTTTTTTGAGGAACCTCCATACTGTTTTCCATAGTGGCTGCACCAATTTACATTCCCACCAACAGTGTAGGAGCGTTCCCTTTTCTCCACACCCTCTCTAGCATTTGTTATTTGTAGACTTTTTAATGAGGGCCATTCTGATTGGTGTGAAGTGATCCTTCACTGTAGTTTTGATTTGCATTTCTCTAATAATTAACAGTGTTGAGCATCTTTTCATGTAACCAACGAATCTGACTTTAGTTTTTAAATCATTGTAGGACCCTTCAGAACAGCTACCACTGCTCCACACAGCTTTGAAATCTGTTTACTTGCCTGTAAACTCACAGGCCCATCTCTCGAATTCATGGATTTTTGATGCCAAGACTGATGGATGAGTTGAATGAACCAATAATGCATTGTTTTCCTATGTCAAAACAAAGGATTAACTTTAAAATAGTAGAATTGACTTTAGAATACATTACAAAATTGTCTCTAAAGCAACTTTAAAAGAGAAATTTTAAAAACGATTTTAAGCAGTGGCTACAATTTTGGAATACATATTTCCAAAACCACTTTGAAGGGGGAGCAATTATTATCATCCTTGAGTTCTGTGTTTCATCTTTTTTACAGTCTTGCTACTCAAAGGCTGTCCCAATGGACCATCTATATCCTTACGCATCTGCATACCCTGGTAGCTTGTTAGAAATGCAGAATCTGAGGTTCAGCTCCAGACCTGCTGCATTAGAATTTGCATTTTAACAAGATCCCTGGCTGATTTGCACACATATTAAGGTTTGAAAGGCACTCTTGTACAGTCTGTCTACATGAGTGTCAGGACACATTAAGCCCTTATTCTTACCTGTAAAGGTTTTTTTTTAATTAATTAATTAATTTTATCTTTGGCTGCATTGGGTCTGTGTTGCTGCGAGCAGTCTTTCTCTAGTTGAGGCGAGCGGGGGCTACTCTTTCTTGTGGTGCACGGGCTTCTCATTGCAGTGGCTTCTCTTGTTGCGGAGCACAGGCTCTAGGTGCATGGGCTTCAGTAGTTGTGGCTTGTGGGCTCTAGAGCGCAGGCTCAGTAGTTGTGGTGCATGGGCTTAGTTGCTCCGTGGCATGTGGGATCTTCCTGGACCAGGGTTGAAACCCGTGTCCCTTGCATTGGCAGGCAGATTCTTAACCACTGTGCCACCAGGGAAGCTCCACCTGTAAAGGTTTGAAGTCATTACTCTCATGGTAACGTGATCTGATTCTTACCTGTACTTACTAACAACAAATGTGATTCTTTGGCACATTTGCCATCAACCCAGGTATTAACCAGCTCCTCTGGTATTTATCTCGTATGACTTATAACACCAAATAGAGCTGACCACAGGGGTTACCACTTTACCACTATGAGGAACCACTCTCAGAATATCCTAATTAAGGCAAATAGTTGGCACTGATAACGGCCTTTGGGATCTGGTGATGGCTGCTTGAGACCATAAATGTCCTGCTGGCTTGTGCCAAACCTCAGATGAGAACATACTGCTCAGTAATACCAAGTCTGTGGATCCTTTCTAGTTTAACCTCTCATACGCAACAATTCTACCATAAAAGGTCTCAGCTCATCGACCTAAAAATCATTTCAGTGCAAGTGTTTCTGCATGGAAGGAGGGTGAGAGTGTGTCATTGTTGGTCTTAACCAATCAAGGTGCAAACCATTCTTTGCTCAGCGGCACTGCCACAGAGTATTTGGAGGTCTGCCCCTGCCCACAAACTACTTAATGGGAAAAAAAAGTCATTCGCTGCCAACCCGCTGCCTGATTCTGAGTTTTTATGGTTGCACTTCTCTGCCTGGTCATCTGGGTCTAAATGTGGACTCCATTGCCGTTCCCCTCCTCGGCTGTTTTACTTCTCTCAACCAAAGCACACATGAGGTTAGACCTCCAAACTCTGGAAACCAGTGTGTCCATTTTGACTGAATAACCTACATCAGTCCCGCTGCCCTCTGTGGATGTTTCTGTTTATTCTTAGAAGATGTCTGAGCCCGGTCTCTGAGAATTGGAATGGCTCTTTGCCACCCTGGGAGTGAATTTTTGCCTTTCTTGCTGACATTTTAAGTAGACCACTGGGTGTGGGCTGCTATTTCATTTCCCAACATGCTTGGTGCAATTACACTAAAATATTACAAAGCCTGTTTGTGGAAAGGGTGAGGGTTTTGGCTCCAGAGCCTAAACCTCTCGAGAGGACAGTGTGAGACAGTGGTGAAGAAAAGCCCTGGACTGGTGGAGGGATTTGGGGGAGGTCCTTGGAGATCAGCTCAGCCTGGTCAATTCCTGTCAGTGCCTGGACAGCTCCACGGGGTTTCCAGGACTCGGTCCTCCTCCCGAGGAGATCCATGCCATGTGGACAGAGCTTCCCAGAAAGAGATGGCAGGAGAAATCGGGAGAGATTGACTTTTATTTCACAGTGATGCTTTGGTAAAATCCTCATTCACAATGACTCTCGTTCTGATACCATGACCTGAGTTGCACTGAATTTTTCCATGGCTTATTTTTATCTTTTATTTTTCCCTCCAAATCTGAGTCTACGGATGAAAGAAGAATGTAGCTAAGAGATGTCCTTGTAAGCAGAGCTAACATCGATGATAAGCCTGGCTTTTATCCTTCAGAGCTTACCAACCTAGGGCCTAGACCTAGGTATTGGGATTGTTGAATACGATAATCTGTTCTATTTTAACAACTTGTTTCCATAATAGCTGAGTCCATTATAATGGCATCTTCTGAGAAAGGGAGGGAGAATCAAAGATACAGTGTGAAAGTGATGACATGTATTAAGTACTGAAAAATATGTTTCTGGAGAGTTTCAAAGAGCTGTATCTGTTGCCTTTTAAATTACTTCCATCCCACGATATTGTCACTCCAGTATAACTATTTCTTTTTTAACAATTTTCCTTTTAATACGTCTTTTTTGTTTTCTATACAATTTTAAAGGTTACTTTCCATTTATAGTTTTACAAATTATTGGCTATGTTCCCCACGTTGTACAATACATCCTTGAGCCTATCTTACACCCAATAGTCTGTACCTCTCACTTTCCTACCCTTATATTGCCCCTCCCCCCATCCCCACTGGTAACCATTAGTTTGTTCTCTATACAGGAAAACTGGTTTTGAGGTGGGCTTGGTTTTATCGTGGAAGGGAGAGATATCTTTTTTTTTTTTTTTTTTTTTTTTGG